>NW_028145601.1:857500-962500 GCF_977016875.1 Pavona decussata
AAATCTAGGCCTGTAACGTCATAACTAGACCTTCACCCATTTAAAAGAAACTATTTTGCAGGCAACAGAAACTTTCTAAGTTTTATTTCAATACCTTAAAATGATAAGACAGTCACTTTCCATTTGGCTTCTTCATCCGAAGAGAGAAACAGTCTGAAAGGGGTTCGCTCGGTTTTCGATTGAGTGTCGAAAGCAATTTTTTATTTGCTTTGGTTTTGTTCACTATGCGGCCATGTGATTGGTTAGAAAACCTCGGGCCACTTTCTCAACCAACGAAAAACAACGTGACTTAGCTTATTCGCACGAGTTTTCCCTGCGCTTGGCACCGGTGGCATGTATTTATTACTTCCAGTTCTGATTGCGTCTGTTGTGATTGGCCAGAGTAATTACTTTGGTTTTGTTTTCACGACACTAAAATGAAACCACTCTGTTTTATAGTAACCAAGGTGCAGGCCAGCAGTGCTGTTATAATGAACAAGGAAACTTATTGGTTGGTCCACCAAACGGAGGATCCCTGGACCGAGTCCATGTTGAAGTGGGAGTACCAGTCTTCTCTCATTTCTTTCACGACCTTGTTCCTCATTGGGATTGCTGTCTGCTGTCTGCCAGTTGTGGAAAGTATTTTGAAAAACGCCCTTCGGACGATGGTTCCAATTACGACCCTCCAAGACCAGGTAAGAACAAGAATTCACGGGCTATGTTTTAACCATGGTTGGTGAGTAAAAAGGGGAAACCGTTGCCAAAAAGTTTGAATTGTCACGAATATTATTATTATTATTATTATTATTATTATTATTATTATTATTATTATTATTATTATTATTATTATTATTTTTGTTGTTTTTTATGTTTTACTTTGTGTGAAGTTTAAGGTTACAAGGATTGAGATAAAATTACAAAACAGTCATATAAAGTTCAAGTTGAGGGGCGATGCTTCCGAAGAAACCGGCGACTCTCAACTCGAGAACCGCCCCAAGTCCCAGTACAGAAGAGGTAGACTCAGAGCTAGTGCAGGCTGACCGTCTACCAAGAATACGAGTGAAGCAAACAAGACTCTATTTTTGTTCGCCTGGAAACTTAACGCGAACTGCTTTACCAACTTGCAGGGAAGAGGGGGCGGGGGAGGCAGTAGCTTCTCGGAGGTTGGCAGTAGAATGAGGGTGCGTTGACCCACGTCTTAGCATGCGTCTTTTCACGGAAGAAGTGTAAAAATCCTTACTGTAAGTGTTTTAACAATCAAAAATTGCCAATAAAGGATCTCTCTTGTCCTTTTTCATTGGCAATGCTTTGCACGTTTTTTTTTTACTACACTTTCCGCTTTATCATTGGACTGGGGATATCATGAGCTTGACAATCTGTGTTCGAATTTCCGGTCCATGGCAAAACTTCTTAACTCATCTTAAATACTTCATTAGAGAACTCCAAGCCATTACCAGTGATAAGCATGTCAGGAACTCCACGACGGGCTGCACCTTGAGCTTTGTAATCAAGACCTTTGCTGTCTTCTTATGAATCTCCCAGCCACCTCAAAGTAATTGGACCAGTAGTTCACTCTAATCAGGAATGTTTGATGACCCAGCTAGAACAAATCAGCCGCGACTTTCTGCCACCGACGAGATTGCAAATCACGAGGGTTCAACTCTTCGCGAGCTTGTGCCGGTCTGTAAGTCTGGCGCTCATTTCTGGGCAGTAAAGTAATTCGCGCACAACGAACGTAACTTCCAATACCATTATGGCTATTGCGAATCTGTTTCAGGTTCAACATGTCCTTCGGAAGAGACTGGGGTATAACGAGCTGTTTACCACGGAAAACCAGCCCTTGTGAAGACTGTCCCTTGCGGCTCGATCAACTCACTGCGTTCGCCATAACATGAGGGAATTGCTGGTACGCAACGTTTCTTCTCTGGCCAACCTTTTTTGAAAACCTTAATCAGCTCCCGGATTTCTGGGTCCACAGATACTTGTTCGTCTCGTCCGGGGGTCTACTAGAATGTGTTTTTAAGATATGGTCCACAGTCTCGAGGGTTCTGATCTCGTAGAACTCTGTCTCCTCTGTTGTCCTTCTGTTGTCTTCAGGTATGGTCGACGGCAATATGCATGAGGGGGGCAATCCTGTATTGTGCTTCTACTTTGTACTTCTGTAGGGCCAGACGCATACATTGGAGGCGCATCGGCGACTTCTGATCTCCGGTCTTAAACACCGATTTCAAAGGCTTATAGTCAGTTTCACTTGTTGCACGACTAAACAATGGCCGACATTTCTTTTTCAATTTGAGCATAGCGCGTTTAGGGGTCTGAAAGGGCAGGAGACGCATAACAAATTAAATTGGCTGCGCCGTGATCTTGCAAGAGTGCTGCCCCTAATCTGGACTGGATCACATCACACTGGACCGTGACCGGTCTGTTTACATCAAAGTATCGGAGCACAGGTTTCTCTGTCAGGAACTTCGTTGTCATTGCTCCACATGGAGTTCTGCTCCAACCACTGGAATTCCACATTCTTATCTTCGAGAGACCTGAGAGACTCTGCATGGGTGGATGGCTTACCAACTTCCAATGTTATCATTGCAGATGAACCTTCTCTAACTTTACTGATTCGAAAAAACCTCTTAGGTACTTTTACGCTGTTCACTCGTGGGTGAGCTGAGTGGCACATCGACTAGAAATGGTTCTTCATGTCGCATTTATGCCAGGTTTGGCTATAGGCATGGGCGGTTAGTATGCTGGTAGCCATAGAAACGGCATCCAGGTCAGTGGATGACCGGATCGCGTGATTTTCTTGAGTCTGTGGGGTCTGTCGAACGGCATTAGATGTCGGCATTAGATGTGCTGGTCATCAGCTTCAACTGTTAGCTTGTCTGTTCAACTACCTCGCAGATATCTGTGGCTTCTATTACTTTAAATGGTTAAGTCCCAAGAACGTTTCTCGGACCTTGTCATCTCGGATGCCAAGCACCATGCTATCACGTAAGTCTCATCAGGTATGATACCGCCATGAGCACAGTTTTTAAGAAACATGCGCAGCTCGCTTACGTAAGTAGTAATACTCTCGCCAGGTTCAGGTTTTAAGTTGTTGAGTCAACATCGTTCGAATATATGACTGTATCCTCTTCGATGACTGAGAGCAAGGTTGAAACTGGAAACTAGGCCAGCTTGCTTGTAAGTGACAAACTGCCAAACTTTACCATCGTTTTAGATTGTTGCAAAGTTATCATCCACTACTACTGGTCTTGGTGGCGGAAGATTCGCCAGTGATAGTAGCATCAGTGGAGCAGCCGCTTGTCCTTCGATGTTCCCTGCTAGGAGAGGATTATTTTCCGTTGTATTCGCTGAACTGACGGGCACGAGGAAAAGAGACCTCTGCCCTGGATTCAAAACGAACTTTGATTCAACAGTCGTCCGCAGTCGTGGACGACGCTTACAATACGCATGCTCCCTGTATTGTCTGTTGACCGTGACTTGAGCCCAGTGTGTCTCGCGCATTCGTTTACAGTTATTCCGCTGTCATTTAGTGAGCCCGCATAGTGACGGTTCGGTTGCTAGGTAACCGTGGCGCAAGCTCAACACAGTTCCTTTCGAACAAGGGCGGAGGTCTCTTTCCTTTGCGCCCGTCAGTTCAGGGACCTCTGCTAGCAGGGAACCTTAGGTGTCTGGCATCTTGACAAATTACAAATGGCGTCAAGAAATTGCTTCAAAATAAATTAACTCAAGCAGCTATTTTTGGGTGATATTCCTGTTGCTTTTCCTTTAGCGAAGAAAGAGGCTCACTTCTGACACCATGTCGCGTTTATCCAGCGATTAGAATCACAAGAACATCGAAGGTTTAACAACAGCACGTTTTAATAATCACAAAATATGAATTCAAGCTTTATTCCAAACAGAAGGCTCGAGGCCGTCACATTACTGGCTCGGGTCTTAAGAGCAGCGGTCTAACAATACAGGTCAATGTGCCCGGGGTGTCACGTCTGTCACACTACAGACCTCGTTTGGTTTACTTAGTTTTTGATGAATGTTAAGTGTTTGCTTATGCAAGCTAATTTCCCTTGTTCGATGGGTTTTTAGTTTTTAATCGTTATTTTGTTGTTTTCTGTACGTAGCCATTACTTTTGGTGATCCACACATCGTTACGCTTGATGGCGTGGAGTACACTTTTAATGGTTATGGGGAGTACGAAATTCTCCAAGTAGCTGGTCCTGAATTTAAACTCCAGGGACGAATGGAGCCATTGATTGATGAACATGGCAGGACTACTCGGGCAACAGTCTACAAAGCGTTTGCACTGAAGGAAAATAGCTCCGATATTTTGCAGGTAATGATTTGTGAAAGATATTTTAATTCTCATCACAGGTACGTTTGCTTAACTGCTTTTTAAGTTAATAAATTATTATTGTTATTATTATTATTATTATTATTATTATTATTATTATTATTATTATTATTATTATTATTATTATTATTATTTCCTTTCAGGTCCAAATCAGCGGTCGTAACAATATTGAACTCTTGGTGAATGGAGATGTCACTGAATTCGATGAGCAGTTAGTGATGGATTTCAACGGCGTCATTGTTTTCAAATGCAGCAGTGCGTCTAAATACTCCATCACTTTCAACTCTGGGATATTAGTTAGAATTGAAAAAGCGGATGAGGAGATTTTGCAAATGATGTTACTGGTGCCACCGAGGTTTAAAGGTGCTGTGCGAATTAAAATTTTGTTGATTTGCTTTTAAAATAATTTTAGCCCAACTGCTGAGTATGGAGCAACCTAAAACATGTTGAAGTTCTCACCCAGAACACAATTCTGCCAACGCTATGGTGGAATCACAAATCAGTCTAAAATTACGAATGTGCACAAATGGTAATCGAAGGCTATTTCTCTTTATATTTGCCTTAAAAGAGAAAGGTGTCCCATTTATTATAAACGCTAACTTACTTATGCCGTATATTCGACGTTACAGCGTCAGTTTTTGCTTGGAAATACTAAAAATTCGTCGACAATCGACGATATCACGCAAAACGTCACAGGAAAAAAAAACACATTAATGTGCTGACGTGGCGCCAAGTCCTCACAAAATCTCCTGGTTGCCTTGACAACCAATGACAACCAATGTTGCTAAGTAATTGAACGGAAAAGAGCAACCTTATGGATAAATGAGAATAATAATAATGGTTTATTTAGCACACATTCTCATTCTCAGTAGTAAACTGGAAGCTAAACTCCAACACAAGTCACATTTTGGCATCTCAGCATTCGATAGCCTTTCTCCTACTCCTCCTTTTCTTCTTCCTCAGGTAATTTCATCATGGTTAAATTTTGTTTTCTCCTTTTCATTTCTTCTGGATTTAGGAAACACAAGTGGCCTGCTAGGATTCTGGAATGGAGACAAGGAGCAGGAATTTCTTCTTCCCAATGGGAGCTTCCTTGACACAAACTCAAGCCAGTCTAAAATCCATTATGAGTTTGCTCAGCTATGTAAGCAAGTTGTGTTGTGTACCATACTGAAAATTATTTCTTTAAAAATTGTCAAAGGCACGAAATACGTATACGTGGCTTGCAAAAACTCGCGAGGCTGATCAGTTGTTTACATTCATGTTATAACGCGTTGTTCCTGTATCCTATTATCAAAGACAAACACTTTTGTTTGTTAGTTAAGTTGAAACTATACTCAGAGATATCTCCTGAGTTGCTATTTCAGGGCGCTCGTGATCTAACTCACACATTCCAACGGTAGATAGTTACCCCGGATATGGCGCACGCTTAATTTCATTTTGGGTATCTTTGAGAATGTTTTGCCATGCGGAGTTGGTGTAACGACGCACTGTGTTGTTGCCTGGCAACATAGGCCGCAAGTCCTGACGCATGGCTAAAAACTCACAAATCTCGAAAGCAAGATCCAATGGCCCCTCTCGCTTCACCAAGAATGAGGTTATTTCAGTGGCCAGCAATCAGCTATTGGCGAGAATGAGAAGAAAACGTCTTAGCGTGCTAGCTAGACTGCTGGACGTTAAATTTGAGGGCTCGGGGAAAAATATGGGGTTAGAATTAAAAAGAAAGCTCACAAAATTACGTATTAATATACAGAAACAATTTTTACCCAATCTAAAAAGATAACAGTTACAATCTCCAGTATCTTTCTTTGCAGGGTCTACCACCGCCAATAACTCGATATTCACTTACGACGAAGGGAAGAACCACGCGTCATATTTCGATGACAATTACGTACCCACATTTTTGGATCAAGAGGACTTGGTGTTTGATAACGTCACCCTGGGGCAGCTGGCACGTGCTGAATGTGGTGATAACAAACAGTGTCTGTTCGATATCCACACCACTGGTAATGTTAACATTGGAAAAGGATCAAAGCAGGCCGTGGAATCGTTTGTTGCGGTCATCAATGAAACAGAGACTCCAGGTACGCTGAGCCTCTTAATAAGGAAGGCGACAAGAAATATATACATACATAAAATATATGTTTCATATATATTTATGGTCAAAAAATAACGCATTCACTGTTTTAATGCTTCTAGTGAATGTTTTTTTAAAGCAAAATTCACATTAAAGTGAATCAGTTTCAAGTTGCTCTCATTAAAAGAAAAGGGGCACTTCCTGGGCACGCAGTGAAGAAACGCGAGGTTAATTCAAGTCTTCCTTTGAAGTCGGTACACTTTATTCGTATCGTATTTTAGGTGGCCACATTCTCCTAATTACAGAGGCTTCTCAATTATAGAGATAAATCCCCTGATAAACTAAATACTTGGAACATGTTTTTGCAGGTTGCATTCCAATAAACGGAACCCTTTTTGACGGAGAAGTGTTTAGGAACGACACGAAAGATGGCCGAATGATTTTCAAGTTCCAGTGTAACTTAGGATTCCAAATAAAAGGTTTTACGGTCATTTCTTGTTTTAAAGGACAATGGAATGGCTCTAAACCAAGATGTGAACAGAGAAGTACATAAATTGCTGTTTTGTTTTTATTTTAGAAATATGAAAAATCTAGCACAAATACGCGACAGCGACAAGTTGACCAGTTGTGTGTACAAGAATAACTATAATTTATGAAATTATGGGTTTTGCTGCGGTATTTTGAAAGAGTATAATAAATAATTCCTTCTTGCCATAAATCAGCATCTTATTGCAATTTGGGGGTGGGATAATAGCTCTGTTATGCCCTGATAACTCAATAGAAATCCTTCTAATTTGCCTCAGTTCCAAATGTTTATAATTGAGGCAAAATTGGAAGGATTTGCACAGAGTCATCGGGGAACAACAAAGCTAATATATCACTCCCAAATTGCAATAAGATGCTGATTTTTTGGCAAGTAGGCATTTTTGATCATGCTATTTCCGAGTTTACTAACTAATCTCATAATTTCAAAAATTCAAATATTTAAGAACACTTTAGGACACCTTAGGACTACCAATTTTCTTCGCGTTCCAAACAGATGGACACTCAAAAGGTGGTTTGAGTTATGAGCTGTATCTTACTGATCACACACAGCCAAGAAGGTTTTTTAAAATAAGGGAACCACGCGAAAGAAGAAAGGATATTTGGCATGCGTTCTCACGTGGTGCGTTCTCGTTCTGTTTATGAAGTCAACCCAGTTTGTCCTTCAACTATTTTAACAGCTTTGTTTTTGGGTACCCGTCCCTGTGAGAGGGAAAAACTGAACTAAAGTTACACTATTTGAAATTGTTTTTAGGATCGCTTGTCGTTTCTCCAAAGTCGGGAAATATGCTTGGTGGTGAAAACATTTTAATATTTGGGCCTGGCTACAAACCATCACAACGCATCGTTTGTGAATTTCCAGGCGGGCAGCTAAGCAATGGAAGTTATGTAAGCGACATGCAGGCATCTTGTACCGTGCCCATGCTTAACGTGACTGGCAGGTTGCCAATCAAACTGTCACTCAATGGAGGAAAGAGCTTCGACTTTCAAGGAACTTTTACATCAGGTAATTACTGTATTGATTTTCATTATTTACTGTGTACGATACTGAGTTTATGAAGACACTCATAGCAGTAAGGTGCGGAATTACGAGAATTTAACACTATTCTAATAGTACAACATTAAAAGGAGTTTATAATCACACGAAGAAATACTCGTCAATCTAGCTCAGCGTTGTTTTTTTTTTTTCTTTTTAATAACCTTTGAATAAAGTGTTTTTAAAGATCCTAGAGGGATGACAATGACATAACTGACTAAATTACAACAATAATAATAATAATAATAATAATAACTACTTATATAGCGCTTATCCAGTTCTGTTCTAAGCGCTTTACAAAGTTTTAAAAAAAATCATATCTGTTCAAAATAATTCGAAAAAAGATGAGTCTTAAGTTTACGTTTAAAAAGATTTAAATTATCACAAGAACGAATGTCGACAGGTAGTTTGTTCCAATGTTCTGGGGTCGAAACAGCAAAAGCTCTAGAGCCATACGACTTTAGATTATAGTTGACATGACACAGGCGAAAAGCAATCAAGAGTTGTGTAGAGGAAACGAGCTCAAGCAAACTCGAAATTAAAGATTACAGCAACCATTTGCTTTGCCGTCAAATCCAAGCCACCATGAAAAGCCTTTTTTGACACTAACATTAGTTCTCGAGGGAGAAACAACATGAAACAAAAAGATAATATCTGCTAAAAAATCGAGCAGAGATTGGCTACTGCGCTTAAATTATTTCATCTTCACTCGATCACTTTTTCGAAAATGCAATAAACATAATCGGCTCAGTTATATTTGCTTTTTTATTACACCCATTTTGAAATCACTGGTGATCCTTGCAATCTGATTGGCTCTCAACAGTGCGATTTATTCCCAAATTGCATCATTTTTTGCTCTAAATCGCATCCTTTCTTTAGCCCATCAAAATGGAAATGAAGTAACAAAAATAGAATATTAATATTGACAATGATACTCTGTGATTTTAAAATAGGTGTAATAAAGTGGTAATTGAACTTTGTGTCGTCCAAGTTTGGTCTGAAATCATACTTGTGATTTCAAATCAAACTCGCCCTGCGCGCTCGTTCGATTTTGAAATCACGCGTATGATTTCAGACCAAATTGCACTCCACTCAGTTCAATTACCACTATTAATCGATACATCCGGGAACCAGTGCAGAGAGTAGCAACCCATCCCACACTTTCCAGTAAGATGATTTTACTTTAGCCATATGGATATGTTTTCGTTACCGGGCAAAAGGTACAACATAGATTTTTTCAGTGCATTTCTTTCCAGAATAGCGCCTAACGCCCTACGATTTGTTTTAAAGAAATAGCATACAAATGTACAATACTGCGATAATAATACGTGCCCTAAAATAACTTTTCTTGTAGTTAACGTCAACAGGTTCAAACCCCGCGTTACTCGCCTGGCCACAGAAACCTGGATCGAGCAACACGCTGTCAGGATCACATGGGACCCAGTCCACCTCGGACCAGAGAATCAGACGGTTGATATTCAGTTGGCACGCTTTTCTATGAAGGATGATGGTCACGTGTTTTTTCATAGCATGTACACTATATTAACAGATCATCTGAACTCTGGAAACGCTTCGTTTATTGTGCCAAAAGGAGAAGGACAAGGGTAAAATATGATATTTAAACCTGTCCATTAAAGGGGCAGTATCATGATTTTGGGCAAAAATTCACTAAATTTAAACTTTGAACACTGTGTTAATTAATTTCTAAATCTCAAATTTATAGAAATATTATCAGTGATTCTGCTGAGACGAAAGGTTGAACCAAAATAAAGTGCAGCCGATTTTTAGTGCGTCACGACGGGTCGGACAGCGAAAATTGAAAACGTCGGCCCGACGTGTTCATGTGGACGACACTACAATATTTTTAGTTGTGCAGTCCTCTTAAACGGCGCTTTTGGCATCTTCGAGCTCCTGTGGCAGCAAGTGACTAGGGTATTAGTACTCTGCCTGGCAATGATAGCTGTTTATTGCAGAGACTGTATACCAGAGTATCAACAGCCACGGACATTCACTCATGATGCAAGTTAATCTCCTTCGCAGCCCTCGTTTGGGCACGTCACGAAACACGCTCCCTCCGCGTTTTGTGTGACGTGCCCAAACAACGGCTGCGAAGGAGTCGGCTTAGAACCAATATTTGAATAAAAACATCGATCAACAGAAATAAGTAATCTTAAACACTGAATCAGATGTATCATTCTTTCGTTTCTTACCAAATATTTAGAGCTCCTTTTGGAAGCGGGCGTTTTAGTACACTGGTGGCAGTGAAAAGGACTGGGGACAAGCGCGGGCATGCTCCAGCCGAGTGGATCTGGAGCGACCTGTTTTACTGGTTAAGTTACGAAATGGCTCATGAGCGATGTATGTACTGGTACAAGAGGCAGCCGAATCCCAAAATTTACACAGGTAGAAGAAGTGTTTTTAATTGTAATTGAACCATCCTTTAAGTGCAATGTAGCACTCTTAAATCTCAGTTTTGACCTTTACATCTGCTTGCTACTTTGTCTTTTCCATTTTATGGTGCCTGAATAACTTAGATTTTGATCGTCCAAGGCAATAAGAGAAAAAATACATTGCATGATAGGTGCCTGTATTATTCTGACTTCATTTTCGCGACTATGAGGGAGCTTGGGAGAAACCAACAGTGTTATCTACGCGCTCGAATCCGTGCCCTACCACTTCTGATAATTATGTTAGTGAATTCATTTAGACTTGTACGCGTACGTTGTATTATATTTTAGCTTAGAGTTATATTCAATCCCGTCTTTCTGAAATTCTTGTGAATTGTTTCCCTCCTCTCGTAGATGACGCTTCTCTTCTGTCCTGTCCACAAACGCTCGCTCAGGCCTCGGCAGACAGTGGCCGGTTCATGGCGGAAGAGTACGTCAATCCAGATTCCTGGATTTACTGTGGCCATCATCAGCCTGCTGCTTCACACTGCTTCAGGACTAGCACTCCAAGGTTGCTGAAATCTTTTGCTCATTAAAGCAATTTCACGCAGTGGTGGTAATTCTCTGATTTACAGGGAAACCAACAATGAAGATCAAAATGTTTATGTAAATTGGTGGAGGCTTTGGAATTCGTGACGTACTAATTGCTAAGCCATGTAGCGTCAAAAACTACACCTTCTCACACAAAAAGAAACCATTTTGCAGGCAACCCAAACTTTTTAATTTTCATTACTATACCTTTAATGTTGATGTTATAGCCACTTTCCACTTCGCTTTTTCATCCGAAGAGAGAAACACCGCTCTGAAATGGGTGAAATAGACCTGTTGATACCATCTTGTATTGACCGGTTACAAAATGAGTGCCAAAAGCAGATTTTCGCATTTCCTTTGGTTTCTGTGATTGTTTAGAAAAACTCGCGCCCCTTTCTCAGCCAATGAGAAACAAAAAAAAAAACAATCGTACCTTGGTCGCAGGCGTTTTCCCGCGCTTGGCGCCGGTTTACATGTATTTATTGCTTCCAGTTCTGGTTGCCTCAACTTTTTGTTTACTTATGTTGTAATTGGTCAGAGTCATTACTTTGGTTTTGGTTTTACGACATTAAAACGGAAACCACTCTATTTTATAGTAACCAAGGTGCAGGCCAGCAGTGCTGTTATAATGAACAAGGAAACTTATTGTTTGGTCCACCAAGCGGAGGGTCCCTGGACCGAGTTCATGTTGAAGTGGGAGTACCAGTGTTCTCTCATTTCTTTCACGACCTTGTTCCTCATTGGGATTGCTGTCTGCTGTCTGCTAATTGTCCAAAATATTTTGAAAAACGGCCTTCAAACGACGGCTCCAATTACGAACCTCCAAGACCAGGTAAGAACAAGAATTCGACGACCATATTTTAACCTTGGTTGGTGTGCCAAAAAGGGAAAACCGTTGCCAGTGTAGTATGCCTGTGTGACTCGCTCAATAATACATCATTCTCATTCATTTAAGCAGGCTTAAAAATGAATACCATCACATTTATTCCATTGCGAATATGCCACACATTGACATTCAAATCCTTGCAGTTTGCAGGATGTTTGCCCCATGAATCTCGTTTATATTACAGCCTTAGCTCCCACGAGTCTCCTGTAGCTCAGTGGCAGAGTATCCGAACTAGTAATCGGAAGGTCTTAAGTTCGACTCCTGATAGGAGCACTCGGATTTCCTTTTTCCGAGTATACCTGTGTCTCTCACTGAATAATACATCATTGGCCGTTTTTATACTAGAGGACGCATTATCCGTCTGGACGAACTTGGACAAACATCTGTTGTTCGTCTGGTTATTCGTCTCTAGTATAAAGACGGTCAAAGGACGCATTATCCGTCTGGACAAACCATTTTCCGTTCTGCGTCGTTCAAGACGAATAATGGAAGATAATTCGTCCAGACGGATAATGCGTCTTGTGCCCGTCTTTATACTAGAGACGAATAACCAGACGAACAACAAATGTTTGCCCAAGTTCGTCCAGGCGGATAATGCGTCCTCTAGTATAAAAACGGCCAATTTTCAAGGTTTGAATTGTAAAGAAGATAATATTGACCAACCAACGGCGACTGATACTGCTTTTTAATTTGTTTGTTTTGTTGTTGTTTATGTTTTACTTTGTGTGAAGTATAATGCGACAACGATTAAGATAAAATGGCAAACTTATGAAACCAGTTTCATTAAATGTTTTATTTCACTTTCTTTAGAGTAAGGAACCCCTCATTGAAAGCAGACAATCGTACCCCAAACGTCCATTTCTCCTGATATTGTCATGCTACATCTCGCATTAATCAATACCACTGAGAGCTGCGATGAAAGCTATACGACCGCTAAATTAATCAGTTTTGTTCCTTCAGTATTGTTGATGTGATGATCAATACCATTTCAATTGATATCACACGTGGACATGGGATCCATTTGCTGGGTGTGAAAGAGTGAAACGAGATGTGCCTTGCTGGCCATTCTGGAATCTCAAATCTCAAATCTCAAATCAGATCAACTGGCATATACGAAAGCTTACGAAATTTGTCTTTACTACAAAAAAAACCAAGGAAATTTATTCCCGTTTAAATATCATCAGTTACAAACTTAACATATCTTTTGTTGCTAACAATAACAACAACGACAGCAACAACAATGAGAACAGCAACGACAGCCGACAACAGAAACCAACTATTCATTAATTATTTCAAAAATCGTAAATGTTTTGACGCGACGCGACTCCCGTAACTACTGTTACTATACCTTACGTAAGGGGCACTTCTGAGACTATCGCACGGATTCTACAACCCTACAATATCCGTGTAGCTCACAAACCTATAACCACTTTACGGCAACTACTGACGAAGGTAAAGGACAAAGACAAACCGAACCGCAGACAGGGGGCAGTTTACAAGATCAAATGCTGCGACTGCCAGGCCACTTATATTGGTGAGACCGGCAGAAATTTAAACGTACGACTGACTGAACACAAACGAGCAACTAGAAATGGTGATATCAACAATCACATTGCTGAGCACCATTCACAAACGAACCACAGAATCGACTGGGACTCTGCCAAGTGCATTACCTACAGTACAAATTACTATCAACGACTCGCTCTGGAAAGCTGGTTTACTAACTTAGAACAAACGCCTCTCAACCGCTGCCTACAACTACCTGCACCATACAAACGACTTGTTGACAACAACAACGAAACAGACAAACAATAGACATTTTACTAACAATAGACCTACGGACTTTTTGACTAACAAAAGACGGATTGAAACGCACCAATCACTTTTTACAGTCTTCACAGCCAATAACATCACGGCTTACTGACAAACGACCAATAACATCTGGACTTTGTTGACCAATCAGGTTAACAACCAGAGACGTATATACCACCTACTGACGTTTCACAATTTACTTAACTCTGAAGATGACTTTCGCTCAGGTTGTCGTAACGTCAGACAAAGTCACCACAAACAGTCCTTCTCGGGACTACACTAGTACTCACCCGGATGATAATTCATAAACCCATTGACCTATCAAATGGTCGATAAAACATCACGTGCAGTGGTTTTAAAACCCGACAAAACCTCCTCCTTATAAGTATGCGGTGTTTAATGTTTTTCTCATATGCTTATTTCCAACGTTCAAAAAAGCATCATTGTTATGAACTCTCTTGACACATGCTTTTCCAGGAATGCGTTTGAAGCCGTTCAAAAACTCGCAGTCCGTGTTTTATCGGATCTAAAGCCCCTCGGCTGCGCCTCGTGGATTTAAACACTGCTGCTCGTGTTTTAAACATTACATCAACCACTGTTCCAATGATTTAATGATTTTTTTTTTAGCGTGTTAAAAGTATTTGCCTTTGACAGCTAATTTCCCCTGTTTGATGGGTTTTTATTTTTTTAATTCTTATTCCGCTTTGTTCTGTAGCCATTACTTTTGGTGATCCACACATCGTTACGCTTGATGGCGTGGAGTACACTTTTAATGGTTATGGGGAGTACGACATTCTTCAAGTAGCTGGCCCTGAATTTAAACTCCAGGGACGAATGGAGCCATTGATTGATGAACATGGCAAGACTACTCGGGCGACAGTCTACAAAGCCTTTGCACTGAAGGAAAATAGCTCCGATATTTTGCAGGTAATGATTTGTGAAAGATATTTTAATTCTCATCACAGGTACGTTTGCCTAACTGCTTTTAAGTTAATAAATTATTATTATTATTATTATTATTATTATTATTATTATTATTATTATTATTATTATTATTATTATTATTATTATTATTATTATTTCCTTTCAGGTCCAAATCAGCGGTCGTAACAATATTGAACTCTTGGTGAATGGAGATGTCACTGAATTCGATGAGCAGTTAGTGATGGATTTCAATGGCGTCATTGTTTTCAAATGCAGCAGTGCGTCTAAATACTCCATCACTTTCAACTCTGGGATATTAGTTAGAATTGAAAAAGCGGATGAGGAGATTTTGCAAATGATGTTACTGGTGCCACCGAGGTTTAAAGGTGTTGTGCGAATTAAAATTTTGTTGATTTGCTTTTAAAATAATTTTAGCCCAACTGCTGAGTATGGCCGAGCAACCTAAAACATGTTGAAGTTCTCACCCAGATCACAATTCTGCCAACGCCATGGTGGAATCACAAATCAGTCTAAAATTATGAATGGCACAAATGGTAATCGAAGGCTATTTCTCTTTATATTTGCCTTAAAAGAGACAGCTGTCCCATTATAAACGCTAACTTACTTATGCCGTATATTCGACGTTACAGTGTCAGTTTTTGCTTGGAAATACTAAAAATTCGTCGACAATCGACGATATCACACAAAACGTCACAGGAAAAAAAAACACATTAATGTGCTGACGTGGCGCCAAGTCCTCACAAAATCTCCTGGTTGCCATGACAACCAATGACAACCAATGTTGCAAGGTAATCGAACGGAAAAGAGCAACCTTATGGATAAATGAGAATAATAATGATGGTTAATTTAGCACACATTCTCATTCTCAGTAGTAAACTGGAAGCTAAACTCCAACACAAGTCACATTTTGGCATCTCAGCATTCGATAGCCTTTCTCCTACTCCTCCTTTTCTTCTTCCTCAGGTAATTTTATCATAGTTAAATTTTGTTTTCTCCTTTTCATTTCTTCTGGATTTAGGAAACACAAGTGGCCTGCTTGGTTTCTGGGATGGAGACAAGGAGCAGGAATTTCTTCTTCCCAATGGGAGCTTCCTTGACACAAACTCAAGTCAGGCTAAAATCCATTATGAGTTTGCTCAGCTATGTAAGCAAGTTGTGTTGTGTACCATACTGAAAATTATTTCTTTAAAAATTGTCAAAGGCACGAAATACGTATACGTGGCTTGCAAAAACTCGCGAGGCTGATCAGCTGTTTACATTCATGTTGTAACGCGTTGTTCCTGTATCCTATTATCAATAAAAGGGAGACAAACACTTTTGTTTGTTAGTTAAGTTGAAACTATACTCAGAGATATCTCCTGAGTTGCTATTTCAGGGCGCTCGTGATCTAACTCACACTTTCCAACTGTATATAGTTATCCCGGACATGGCGCATGCTTAATTTCATTTTGGGTAACTTTGAGAATGTTTTGCCATGCGGAGTTGGTGTAACGACGCATTGTGTTGTTGCCTGGCAACATAGGCCGCAAGTCCTGACGCATGGCAAAAAACTCACCAATCTCGAAAGCAAGATCCAATGGCCCCTCTCGCTTCACCAAGAATGAGGTTACTTCAGTAGCCAGCAATCAGCTATTGGCGAGAATGAGAAGAAAACGTCTTAGCGTGCTAGCTAGACTGCTGGACGTTAAATTTGAGGGCTCGTGGAAAAATATGGGGTTAGAATTAAAAAGAAAGCTCACAAAATTACGTATTAATATACAGAAACAATTTTCACCCAATCTAAAAAGATAACAGTTACAATCTCCAGTATCTTTCTTTGCAGGGTCTACCACCACCAATAACTCGATATTCACTTACGACGAAGGGAAGGACCACGCGTCATATTTCGATGACAGTTACGTGCCTACATTTTTGGATCAAGAGGACTTGGTGTTTGATAACGTCACCCTGGGGAAGCTGGCACGTGCTGAATGTGGTGATAACAAGCAGTGTCTGTTCGATATCCACACCACTGGTAATGTTAACATTGGAAAAGGATCAAAGCAGGCCGTGGAATCGTTTGTTGCGGTCATCAATGAAACAGAGACTCCAGGTACGCTGAGCCTCTTAATAAGGAAGGCGACAAGAAATATATACATACATAAAATATATGTTTCATATATATTTATGGTCAAGAAATAACGCATTCACTGTTTTAATGTTTCTAGTGAATGTTTTTTAAAGCAATGTGAATCAGTTGCTGGCCCTAGTTAAAAAAATACCATTTCAAGTTGCTCTCATTAAAAGAAAAGGGGCACTTCCTGGGCACGCAGTGAAGAAACGCGAGGTTAATTCAGGTCTTTCTTTGAAGTCGGTACACTTTATTCGTATCGTATTTTAGGTGGCCACATTCTCCTAATTACAGAAGCTTCTTAATTATAGAGATAAATCCCCTGATAAACTAAATACTTCGAACATGTTTTTTCAGGTTGCATTCCATTAAACGGAACCCTTTTTGACGGAGAAGTGTTTAGGAACGACACGAAAGATGGCCGAATGATCTTCAAATTCCAGTGTAACTTAGGATTCCAAATAAAAGGTTTTACGGTCATTTCTTGTTTTAAAGGACAATGGAATGGCTCTAAACCAAGATGTGAACAGAGAAGTACATAAATTGCTGTTTTGTTTTCATTTTAGAAATATGAAAAATCTAGCACAAATACGCGACAGCGACAAGTTGACCAGTTGTGTGTACAAAAATAACTATAATTTATGAAATTATGGGTTTTGCTGCGGTATTTTGAAAGAGTATAATAAATAATTCCTTCTTGCCATAAATCAGCATCTTATTGCAATTTGGGGGTGGGATAATAGCTCTGTTATGCCCTGATGACTCAATACAAATCCTTCTAATTTGCCTCAGTTCCAAATGTTTATAATTGAGGCAAAATTGGAAGGATTTGTACCGAGTCATCGGGGAACAACAAAGCTAATATATCACCCCCAAATTGCAATAAGATGCTGATTTTTTGGCAAGTAGGCATTTTTCATCATGCTATTTCCGAGTTTACTAACAAATCCCATAATTTCAAAAATTCAAATATTTAGGAACACTTTAGGACACCTTAGGACTACCAATTTTCTTCGCGTTCCAAACAGATGGACACTCAAAAGGTGGTTTGAGTTATGTGCTGTATCTTACTGATCACACACAGCCAAGAAGGCTTTTTAAAATAAGGGAACCACGCGAAAGAAGAAAGGATATTTGGCATGCGTTCTCACGTGGTGCGTTCTCGTTCTGTTTATGAAGTCAACCCAGTTTGTCCTCCAATTATTTTAACAGCTTTGTTTTTGGGTACCCGTCCCTGTGAGAGGGAAAAAACTGAACTAAAGTTACTCTATTTGAAATTGTTTTTAGGATCGCTTGACGTTTCTCCAAAGTCGGGAAATATGCTTGGTGGTGAAAACATTTTATTATTTGGTCCTGGCTACAAACCATCGCAACGCATCGTTTGTGAATTTCCAGGCGGGCAGCTAAGCAATGGAAGTTATGTGAGCGACATGCAGGCATCTTGTACCGTGCCCATGCTTAACGTGACTGGCAGGTTGTCAATCAAACTGTCACTCAATGGAGGAAAGACCTTCGACTTTCAAGGAACTTTTACATCAGGTAATTACTGTATTGATTTTCATTATTTACTGTGTACGATACTGAGTTTATGAAGACACTCATAGCAGTAAGGTGCGGAATTATGAAAATTTAACACTATTCTAAAAGTACAACATTAAAAGGAGTTTATAATCACACGAAGAAATACTCGTCAATCTAGCTCAGCATTGTTTTTTTTTTAAATAAACTTTGAATAAAGTGTTTTTAAAGATCCTAGAGGGATGATAATGACATAACTGACTAAATTAGAATAATAATAATAATAATAATAATAATAATAATAATAATAATAATAACTACTTATATAGCGCTTATCCAGTTCTGTTCTAAGCGCTTTACAAAGTTTTAAAAAATCATATCTGTTTAGAATAATTCGAAAAAAGATGAGTCTTAAGTTTACGTAGGTAATTTCTTCCAGAATTCTGGGGCCGAAACAGCAAAAGCTCTGGAGCCATACGACTTTAGGTTATAGTTGACATGACACAGGCGAAAAACAATCAAGAGTTGTGTAGAGGAAACGAGCTCAAGCAAACTCGAAATTAAAGATTACAGCAACCATTTGCTTTGCCGTCAAATCCAAGCCACCATGAAAAGCCTTTTTTGACACTATAATATCTGCTAAAAAATCGAGCAGAGATTGGCTACTGCGCTTAAATTATTTCCTCTTCACTCGATCACTTTTCCGAAAATGCAATAAAAATAATCGGCTCAGTTATATTTGCTTTTTTATTACACTCTTTTTGAAATCGCTGGTGATCCTTGCAATCTGATTGGCTCTCAACAGTGCGATTTATTCCCAAATTGCATCATTTTTTGCTCTAAATCGCATCCTTTCTTTAGCCCATCAAAATGGAAATGAAGTAACAAAAATAGAATATTAATATTGACAATGATACTCTGTGATTTCAAAATAGGTGTAATAAAGTGGTAATTGAACTTTGTGTCGTGCAAGTTTGGTCTGAAATCATACTTGTGATTTCAAATCAAACTCGCCCTGCGCGCTCGTTCGATTTTGAAATCACGCGTATGATTTCAGACCAAATTGCACTCCACTCAGTTCAATTATCACTATTAATCGATACATCCGGGAACCAGTGCAGAGAGTAGCAACCCATCCCACAATTTCCAGTAAGATGATTTTACTTTAGCCATATGGATATGTTTTCGTTACCGGGCAAAAGGTGCAACATAGAGTTTTCAGTGTATTTCTTTCCAGAATAGCGCCTAACGCCCTACGATTTGTTTTTAAGAAATAGCATTCAAATGTACAATACTGCGATAATAATACGCGCCCTAAAATAACTTTTCTTGTAGTTAACATCAACAGGTTCAAACCCCGCGTTACTCGCCTGGCCACAGAAACCTGGATCGAGCAACACGCTGTCAGGATCACATGGGACCCAGTCTACCTCGGACCAGAGAATCAGACGGTTGATATTCAGTTGGCACGCTTTTCTATGAAGGATGATGGTCACGTGTTTTTTCATAGCATGTACGCTATATTAACAGATCATCTGAACACTGGAAACGCTTCGTTTATTGTGCCAAAAGGAGAAGGACAAGGGTAAAATATGATATTTAAACCTGTCCCTTAAAGGAGCGGTATCATGATTTTGGGCAAAAATTCACTAAATTTAAACTTTGAACACTGTGTTAAATAATTTCTAAATCTCAAATTTATAGAAATATTATTAGTGATTCTGCTGAGACAAAAGGTTGAACCAAAATATAGTGCAACCGATTTTTAGTGCGTCACGACAGGTCAGACAGCGAAAATTGAAAACGTCGGCCCGACGTGTTCATGTGGACGACACTACAATATTTTTAGTTGTGCAGTCCTCTTAAACGGCGCTTTTGGCATCTTCGAGCTCCTGTGGCAGCAAGTGACTAGGGTATTAGTACTCTGCCTGGCTGGGATAGCTGTTTATTGCAGAGACTGTATACCAGAGTATCAACAGCCCCAGACATTCACTCATGATGCAAGTTAATCTCCCTCGCAGCCCTCGTTTGGGCACGTCACGAAACACGCTCCCTCCGCGCGTTGTGTGACGTGCCCAAACAACGGCTGCGAAGGAGACGAGATGGAAGTCGGCTCAGAACCAATATTTGAATAAAAACATCGATCAACAGAAATAAGTAATCTTAAACACTGAATCAGATGTATCATTCTTTCGTTTCTTACCAAATATTTAGAGCTCCTTTTGGAAGTGGGCGTTTTAGTACACTGGTGGCAGTGAAAAGGACAGGGGACAAGCGCGGGCATGCTCCAGCCGAGTGGATCTGGAGCGACCTGTTTTACTGGTTAAGTTACGAAATGGCTCATGAGCGATGTATGCTCTGGTACAAGAGGCAGCCGAATCCTAAAATATACACAGGTAGAAGAAGTGTTTTTAATTGTAGTTACACCACCCTTTAAGTGCAATGTAACACTCTTAAATCTCAGTTTTGACGTGTACATCTGCTTGCTACTTTGTCTTTTCCATTTTATAGTGCCTGAATAACTTGGATTTTGATCGTCTAGGGCAATAAGAGAAAAAATACATTGCATGATAGCTGCCTGTATTATTGTGACTCCATTTTCGCGACTATGAGGGAGCTTGGGAGAAACCAACAGTGTTATCTACGCGCTCGAATCCGTGCTCTACCACTTCTGATAATTATGTTAGTGAATTCATTTAGACTTGTACGCGTACGTTGTATTATATTTTAGCTTAGAGTTATATTCAATCCCGTCTTTCTGAAATTCTTGTGAATTGTTTCCCTCCTCTCGTAGATGACGCTTCTCTTCTGTCCTGTCCACAAACGCTCGCTCAGGCCTCGGCAGACAGTGGCCGGTTCATGGCGGAAGAGTACGTCAATCCAGATTCTTGGATTTACTGTGGCAATCATCAGCCTGCTGCTTCACACTGCTTCAGGACTAGCACTCCAAGGTTGCTGAAATCTTTTGCAGTAGCTCTAAATATTTGCTCGTTAAAACAATTTCACGCAGTGGTGGTAATTCTCTGATTTACAGGGAAACCAACAATGAAGATCAAAATGTTTATGTAAATTGGTGGAGGCTTTGGAATTCGTGACGTACTAATTGCTAAGCCATGTAGCGTCAAGAACTACACCTTCTCACACAAAAAGAAACCATTTTGCAGGCAACCCAAACTTTTTAAGTTTCATTACTATACATTTAATGTTGATGTTATAGCCACTTTCCACTTCGTTTTCTCATCCGAAGAGAGAAACACCGCTCTGAAATGGGTAAAATAGGTCTGTTGATACCATTTTGTATTGACCGGTTACAAAATGAGTGCCGAAAGCAGATTTTTGCATGTGCTCTGGTTTCTGTGATTGTTTAGAAAAACTCGCGCCACTTTCTCAGCCAATGAGAAATAAAAAAAAAACCAATCGTAACTTGGTTGCAGGCGTTTTCCTGCGCTTGGCGCCAGTTTACATGTATTTATTGCTTCCAGTTCTGATTGGCTCAACTTTTTGTTTACTTATGTTGTAATTGGCCAGAGTCATTACTTTGGTTTTGGTTTCACGACATTAAAACGGAAACCACTCTATTTTATAGTAACCAAGGTGCAGGCCAGCAGTGCTGTTATAATGAACAAGGAAACTTATTGTTTGGTCCACCAAGCGGAGGGTCCCTGGACCGAGTCCATGTTGAAGTGGGAGTACCAGTCTTCTCTCATTTCTTTCACGACCTTGTTCCTCATTGGGATTGCTGTCTGCTGTCTGCTAATTGTCCAAAATATTTTGAAAAACGGCCTTCAAACGACGGCTCCAATTACGAACCTCCAAGACCAGGTAAGAACAAGAATTCGACGACCATGTTTTAACCTTGGTTGGTGTGCCAAAAAGGGAAAACCGTTGCCAGTGTAGTATGCCTGTGTGACTCGCTCAATAATACATCATTCTCATTCATTTAAGCAGGCTTAAAAATGAATACCATCACATTTATTCCATTGCGAATATGCCACACATTGACATTCAAATCCTTGCAGTTTGCAGGATGTTTGCCCCATGAATCTCGTTTATATTATAGCCTTAGCTCCCACGAGTCTCCTGTAACTCAATGGCAGAGTATCCGAACTAGTAATCGGAAGGTCTTAAGTTCGACTCCTGATAGGAGCACTCGGATTTCCTTTTTCCAAGTATACCTTTGTCCCTCACTGAATAATACATCATTGGCCGTTTTTATACTAGAGGACGCATTATCCGTCTGGACGAACTTGGACAAACATCTGTTGTTCGTCTGGTTATTCGTCTCTAGTATAAAGACGGTCAAAGGACGCATTATCCGTCTGGACAAAAAAACCGTTCTGCGTCGTTCAAGACGAATAATGGGAGATAATTCGTCCAGACGGATAATGCGTCTTGTGCCCGTCTTTATACTAAGAGACGAACAACCAGACGAACAACAAATGTTTGCCCAAGTTCGTCCAGACGGATAATGCGCCGTGGCCTCTAGTATAAAAACGGCCAATTTTCAAGGTTTGAATTGTATTAAAGAATATAATATTGACCAACCAACGGCAACTGATACTGCTTTTTAATTTGTTTGTTTTGTTGTTGTTTATGTTTTACTTTGTGTGAATTATAATGCGACAACGATTAAGATAAAATGGCAAACTTATGAAACCAGTTTTTTTAAATGTTTTATTCCACTTTCTTTAGAGTAAGGAACCCCTCATTGAAAGCAGACAATCGTACCCCAAACGTCCATTTCTCCTGAAATTGTCATGTTACATCTCGCATTAATCAATACCACTGAGAGCTGCGAAGAAAGCTATACCACCGCTAAATTAATCAGTTTTGTTCCTTCAGTATTGTTGATGTGATGATCAATACCATTTCAATTGATATCACACGTGGACATTGGATCCACCAGCCTTCCTGGCCATTCTGGAATCTCAAATCTCAAATCAGAACAACTGGTATATACGAAAGCTTACGAAATTTTTCTTTACTACAAACAAAACCAAGGAAATTTATTCCCGTGTAAATATCATCAGTTACAAACTTAACATATCTTTTTTTGCTATTAATAACAACAACGACAGCAACAACAATGAGAACAGCAACAACAGCCGACAACAGAAACCAACTATTCATTAATTATTTCAAAAACTCATTAATAATTGTAAATGGTTTGACGCGACGCGACCCCCGTAACCACTGTAACTATACCTTACGTAAGGGGCACTTCTGAGACTATCGCACGGATTCTACAACCCTACAATATCCGTGTAGCTCACAAACCTATAACCACTTTACGACAGCTACTGACGAAAGTAAAGGACAAAGACAAACCGAACCGCAGACAGGGGGCAGTTAACAAGATCAAATGCTACGACTGCCAGGCGACTTATATTGGTAAGGCCGGCAGAAATTTAAACGTACGACTGACTGAACACAAACGAACAACTAGAAATGGTGATAGCGACAATCACATTGCTGAGCACCATTTACAAACGAAAACAGAATCGACTGGGACTCTGCCAAGTGCATTGCCTTCAGTACAAATTACTATCAACGACTCACTCTGGAAAGCTGGTTTACTAACTTAGAACAAACGCCACTCAACCGTTGCCTACAACTACCTGCACCATACAAACGACTTGTTGACAACAACAACGAAACAGACAAACAATAGACCTTCGGACTTTTTGACTAAGAAAAGACGGATGGAAACGCACCAATCACTTTTTACAGTCTTCACAGCCAATAAGTAACATCACGGCTTACTGACAAACGACCAGTCAAAGTCATCACAAACAGTCCTTCTCAGGACAACACTCACCCGGATGATCATAATTTACGTACTTATGTCATTAATAATTCATAAACCCATTGACCTATCAAATGGTCGATAAAACATCACGTGCAGTGATTTTAAAACCCGACAAAAAACCTCCTCCTTATTAGTATGCGGTGTTTAATGTTTTTCTCATATGCTAATTTCCAACGTTCAAAAAAGCATCATTGTTATGAACTCTCTTGACACATGCTTTTCCAGGAATGTGTTTGAAGCCGTTCAAAAAACTCGCAGTCCGTTTTTTATCGGATCTAAAGCCCCTCGGCTGCGCCTCGTGGTTTTAAATCCCGATAAAACACTGCTGCTCGTGTTTTAAACATTACATTAACCACTGTTCCAATGATTTAATGATTTTTTTGAAGCGTGTTAAAAGTATTTGCCTTTGACAGCTAATATCCCCTGTTTGATGGGTTTTTATTTTTTTAATTCTTATTCTGCTGTGTTTTGTAGCCATTACTTTTGGTGATCCACACATCGTTACACTTGATGGCGTGGAGTACACTTTTAATGGTTATGGGGAGTACGAAGTTCTCCAAGTAGCTGGCCCTGAATTTAAACTCCAGGGACGAATGGAGCCATTGATTGATAAACATGGCAGGACTACTCGGGCAACAGTCTACAAAGCCTTTGCACTGAAGGAAAATAACTCCGATATTTTGCAGGTAATGATTTGTGAAAGATATTTTAATAGTCACAGGTACGTTTGCCTAACTGCTTTTCAAGTTAATAAATTATTATAATTATTATTATTATTATTATTATTATTATTATTATTATTATTATTATTATTATTATTTCCTTTCAGGTCCAAATCAGCGGTCGTAACAATATTGAACTCTTGGTGAATGGAGATGTCACTGAATTCGATGAGCAGTTAGTGATGGATTTTAATGGCGTCATTGTTTTCAAATGCAGCAGTGTGTCTAAATACTCCATCGCTTTCAACTCTGGGATCCTGGTCAGAATTGAAAAAGCGGATGAGGAGATTTTGCAAATGATGATACTGATGCCACCGAGGTTTAAAGGTGCTATACAAATAGAAGTTTTATTGAGTTTTGTCAATTAATTTTAGCCGGGCTGCTTGATATAATGCTTGATGTAATTAACAAATAGATTCCATTTTGCCGTGCGTCTGTACTCTGATAACGCACAGATGACGTCAAAACGTGGTGAGAACACGAAAGAAGTACGCTACGAGCCGCAGGCGTGTAGCGTGACTGATATTCTCACCACGTTTTGACGTCCGCTGTGCGTTATCAGAGTACAGACCCACGGCAAAATGGAATCTATTTGTTTTATACTATAACCGGCAAGACATTTCAACGCATTTCGTGAGCGAGCATCGCGTTGCCTGAGCTGAGTCAAAAACTTTCCAGCAAACTCAGTTTTAGACTACTACACACATGCAATTGTGATCGTCTAAATTAGAGTATAATCCGAAAGAGTTTCACTAACATTATTTTCAAAACTAACCTTTATTCCGGAAGGAAATTCTGAACCCAAAATATTACAGCATGCAAGTCGCTACACTGCGATTTGTAATCGATTACTCGCCATTACCAGATTTCTATAGGCGACATATTTCGACAAATATTTGCTTCCTTTTCACGTCACAACAAAGTTCCAGCTTTCCTATCCTGGTTGAGGTCACTCTCAGAACGGTCGTTGTCTAATTTTTTATTGGGCAGTTTTCCTTTCCTGCGAAAATTTGCCTGTGTTTGTCCGCTATTCGCAAAATCAGTTTGCAAAAATTAGTTGACGAGTCGCTCTGGCTGGACTCTAGATTCTGATCACGTGTGCCGGTCACACCACTCGATGACGTCAATCGTGCGTCTATACTCTAATCACACACTCCTCTGGACCAATCAAAACGTGAGTTTTACACAGTTCATTGTATAAAACATGTTTTAAGTTCTCACCCAAAATACAATTCTGTCAATGGCATGGTGAAACTACATGTCAAACCAAAATTATGAATGTGCACTAATGTGTAATCGAAGGTTTGCCTCAAAAGGAAAACGGTGTCCCTTGCAAACGCTAAATAACCCAACGCTATAACGACATTTCTCTCTTGGGAAAATCTATCGAATAACGACGATATAACCAAAAGTATGACGAAAAGTAACGGAAAGAACCACAGTAATGATCAGTAATGTGCTCTCATGGTTGCCTTGATAGCAACAAAACAAAATGTTGCTTGATGATTTAACTGAGCCGCCTAGTTTTTATTTTTTATTTTATTTACAAGTCAGGTTTTGTACCTTCAGTATTTAAGAGTCTTCCTTAAACAAGGTTAAATGTTGTTTTCTCTTTTTCCTTTTTCCCGGATTCAGGAAACACAAGCGGCCTGCTAGGATTCTGGGATGGAAACAAGCAGAAGGAATTTCTTCTTCCCAATGGAAGCTTCTTTGACACAAACTCAAGCCACGCTAAAATCCATTATGGGTTTGCTCAGCGATGTAAGGAAGTATTGTGTTTGCTCAGCGATGTAAGGAAGTATTGTTGTGTACCATACTAAAAAAAATCTTTCTTCATATCTGCCTTCGAGAAAGTAAACCTCGCGATGCCGATCAGCTGTTCACATATATGTTGAAACGCGCTGTCCTCGAAATCTCTCTCACACAATGTAAAAATATAACAGTTACAATCTCCAGTATCTTTCTTTGCAGGGTCTACCACCGCCAATAACTCGATATTCACTTACGACGAAGGGAAGAGCCATGCGTCATATTTCGATGACAGTTACGTGCCTACATTTTTGGATCAAGAGGACTTAGTGTTTGATAACGCCACCCTGGGGAAGCTGGCACGTGCTGAATGTGGTGATAACAAACAGTGTCTGTTCGATATCCACACCACTGGTAAGGTTTGCATTGGAAAAGCATCAAAGCAGGCTATGAAGTCGTTTGCTGCGGTCATCAATGAAACAGAGATTCCAGGTAAGCTAGGCCTCTTAATGACGAAAGCGATAAGGAATTACGCCTTTAGTTTCTTAAGATATTAAAGTATTTCTAGTGAGCCGGCTGTCGAACCTTGTTATCGATATACCACTCCAAGTTGCTCTCTTTAAAAAGAAAGTAACAGACTGCAGAAGTATTTCCTGGATATGTGAACACGCAGCGAAAAAAATGTTATGTGAGGACAACTCAATTTTTTCTTTCAAGTGCACGTCCGTTTTCACACATTTTCGGTTTGGAAAGTTCATTTATCATTCCCCTGATAAACTTAATTCTTCGAACATGTACTTACAGGTTGCATTCCAATGAAAGAAACCCTTGGTGACGGAAAAGTGCTTAGATACGACGCAAAAGATGGCCGAATGATGTTCAGGTTCCAGTGTAACTCAGGATTCCGAATAAACGGTTCTACGGTCATTTCTTGTTTTAAAGGACAATGGAATGGCTCTAAGCCAAGATGCCGACAGACAGGTACATAAATTCTTGTTGTTGTTATTTGTTATTGTAAAAACTTAATATGATAAATTTAACAGAAACAAACAACATCGATAAGTTGACAAGCTGTGTGTATAAAAAAGCTGGAGGAAACCTAGACATATTTAGCATATCTTACCTTAGGTGATGGTTATAATTGGTCTTGAATTAAAGTTTCCTTTTTTCTTGCATAATCAACTAATCCATTTCAGATAAGACGGAGTAAAGGGAGACATGACATCTGTGATAAGTCAACCTGAGAAAATGATGCTCGATGGTGCCAATTTCGTTCGTGTTGCAAACACATTGAAGCTCAAAGTTGCATTGGCCTATGGACTGTTCCTTATTGATAACATTCAATATCACTTGCACCGCCAATTAGAAAAATTAAGGTTTTAAATAATAATAATAATAATAATAATAATAATAATAATAATAATAATAATAATACCAGAAAGAAGAAAGAATGTTTGCCATTGCGTTCTTACGTGGTGCGTTGTCTTTTCTGTTTACAAACCCAGTTTGTCCTCCAACTGTATCGATTGAAAATGGTCATGCGCATGGTAATGGTACAAGTGTTGGCTCACGCTATTGGTTCACCTGTAATAAAGGCTTCTCTCTGATTGGTCCAGACAGTATTCATTGTAGTAAGGACGGCCAATGGAATGGATCTTTACCAAAATGTGCCAAAGGTAAGGAAACAACAAACTCTACGTCAAAAAATGTTTTATTTCTCCACCTTTCAATAACACTCAATCTTTGAACTTCCAAACCTATTTTAAGGATTGTATTCAGGGATCTTTGAGATCGCTGCATTTGTAAACTGTCTATCGAATTGCTCCGTCACTTTGGTACATGACTTGCAGCTGGTTCGCCGGTGCGTCCCACGCTGTTCGTTCTTCTGATGACCCGCAATACCATCTGACTTCCTTTTGCAAGCTTGGCAGCTGGATTCTCTTCGTCTCACCGGCTTTGTTTATCCTCTGCTCCATGATACACGACAGTTATATAGTTATAGAATACAAGAAAAATCTAAAAAGTCTGAGTCCCAGATGAGGATTTGAACCCATGCCATGTCATATAAAAAAAAAATCCAGAAAAAAGAAAGGATATTTGCCGTTACGTCCTCACGTGGTGCGTTGTCTTTTCTGTTTACAAACCCAGTTTGTCCTCCAACTGTATCGATTGAAAATGGTCATGCGCATGGTAATGGTACAAGTGTTGGCTCACGCTATTGGTTCACCTGTACTAAAGGCTTCTCTCTGATTGGTCCAGACAATATTCATTGTGACAAGGACGGCCGATGGAATGGATCTTTACCAAAATGTGCCAAAGGTAAGGAAACAACAAGCTCTACGCCAAAAAATGTTTTATTTCTCCACCTTTTAATAACACTCAATCTTTGAACTTCCAAACCTATTTTAAGGATTGTATTCAGGGATCTTTGAGATCGCTGCATTTGTAAACTGTCTATCGAATTGCTCCGTCACTTTGGTACATGACCCACAGCTGGTTCGCCGGTGCGTCCCACGCTGTTCGTTCTTCTGATGACCCGCAATACCATCTGACTTCCTTTTGCAAGCTTGGCAGATAGATTCTCTTCGTCTCACCGGCTTTTTTTTTATCCTCTGCTCCATGATACGCGACAGTTATATAGTTATAGAATACAAGAAAAATCTAAAAAGTCTAAGTCCCAGATGAGGATTCGAACCCATGTCAAGTCAAAAAAAAAAAAACCAAAAAGAAGAAAGGATATTTGCCGTTACGTTCTCACGTGGTGCGTTGTCTTTTCTGTTTACAAACCCAGTTTGTCCTCCAACTGTATCGATTGAAAATGGTCATGCGCATGGTAATGGTACAAGTGTCGGCTCACGCTATCGGTTCACCTGTAATAAAGGCTTCTCTCTGATTGGTCCAGACAATATTCATTGTGACAAGGACGGCCAATGGAATGGATCTTTACCAAAATGTGCCAAAGGTAAGGAAACAACAAACTCTACGCCAAAAAAATGTTTTATTTCTCCACCTTTTAATAACACTCAATCTTTGAACTTCCAAACCTATTTTAAGGATTGTATTCAGGGACCTTTGAGATCGCTGCATTTATAAACTGTCTATCGAATTGCACCGTCACTTTGGTACATGACTCGCAGCTGGTTCGCCGGTGCGTCCCACGCTGTTCGTTCTTCTGATCACCTGCAATATCATCTGACTTCCTTTGGCAAGCTTGGCAGCTGGATTCTCTTCGTCTCGCCGGCTTTGTTTATCCTCTGCTCCATGATACACGACAGTTATATAGTTATAGAATGCAAGAAAGATCGAAAAACCTGAGTTCCAGATTAGGATTCGAACCCATGCCACGTCATATACATGTCCTCCAAACTGTTACAGGATCTGGAATGTTGAAATCGTCCTGTGGGGCGAAAGGGAAAGAAAGATAACATTGTAAAATTTAAGTTCGATCGTCCTATAAAGAAGGATGCTAAATTTATTTGTCGTGAGCGTGGAACAAAGGAAAAATCTCCGATGAGAATTGTTTAGGGTACTGAGTTGATAGCGAAAAAGGGAAAAGATTACAGGGTAGTTTTCCAATGATAATTGAGCTTTAAACTAAAGTTAAAACAGTATTTTTGCATTGTGAGTTTTACTTTTCTGTCACTGACTTCGTTTAAATAGTTATATTTGTTTCTCGTACTTGTAATTAGACAAAAACTTTTTGTCTTTAATTGTCATGATTTATTATGGCATAAACACCTTGTTGAGCTGTAACCAAACAATGCCATATCTCAATAAGAAAGACAGTTAAAACTATCACGCACTTAAATGAACCCAGCTGAAATGCCTTGTGTGGCATCAAAAAAACCATCGTTGAACACACAGATTAAGAGGACATCAAAACTCATCAGGCACGAATGACCTGTGATGTTGAACAAACGATGGTTAAATCCAAGGCTCTATCAAATCCTCCAAAACCGCTACAAATATTTGAGAGTAGCACAGGCCTTAAAAGACCAATTTAGCTCTGAAACAACATACTCGTATAAACTAGATCCAAAAAGGCTAAAACACGCGCCAGGGAGTCGCGTAGCGTCAGTCTTTATTTGCACGCCGTATTCTATACCACAGGCCGAGCCCAAATTACAAAATCATTATTTTCATAAGAAAACTCGTACTGGCTTTTACCTCGAAAGATTTTCCAAAATAATTATTTGGAATTCAAATTGAAGGAAGATTGTTTTCAGCCAAATTAGTCGATTTTAGTGTGATTTCGGAGCAGTATAGCTACAAGAAATAGCTCAGCAAACTCAAACACTAAGTTAGAAAAAAAAAATTGAGTTTTCCTGGCGGGGGCAGCTGCCCCCTCTGCCCCCGCGCTATGTACGGCCCTGATTCCGATTCGAAAAATGGCTCGAATCCAATTTTAGTTTCTGGTGTCAACCACTATCTTTACGGCATACCTTTGTTCCGTAAAACTTTTTCAATAGAGGATTTTGCTGTTAAAGTACGTCTTTCAATTGTTTTGGTTCGTGTTATTGAAGTGGACATTTTTATCCAAAACAAATAAGGCGTGCCTGTAAAAATGAGCGGTTTGTGGAGACCACTGATCCGACATCCGATTGTTGAGGAAGGCCATTCTTGCTCCAATAATTGCAGAATTAATAACAACAAGAAACCAAAAATTGCAAACAACAGCTTTTGATGTTCACACGTAATTTACCTCCAAATTGTTTTACTTTTTCATTAACACAATTCTCTAATCAGCATCTCTTGAGTAAGGTTTCCAATTGAATATACTACTATGCAAAACTTTCCACGGAAATGTATCATGGAATCAAGTCACAACTCCTCAGTAAATGGCTGAAATATTTATCTTTTTCTTAAGATTACTTTACAGAAATTTATACTTTCTATTAAAACCAAAACAAAATTAACCTGATGGAATACTTAAACCACCAACTTCAACTCGCTAGTTAACGTGGCAAATTTAACTCCAATTTATGACAATGTTCAGTCCGTTTTTCTTAAAAAAAGATTAATTTAAATAAATAAATACTTTATGTAAGTGTCGAAGTATTTAGCGCTGTAGCGCTAATTGGGGACACTATCAACCAGTGAAAATACTAGGCCACTAGGCCGCCTCTCTTTCATCATTTGACTTAGCACCCAGCGCTCGAATACAATCAATATAAGGAGCAGACGCTGTTTACATGGAGGGAGGAAGACCCTAGCACTAGGAAGATCCGAGATCAAGGCGGGAAATCTTTTCCTTTGTCGGAATGGTTACTAAGAGGAGAAGGAAAAGAAGAGTAACTGTCGGCCTTAAGAAGCTGAACGCCATGTTTGTTCTTTTTGTCCCTAGGACTAGGATCTTCCTAGCGAAAGTAGTTTACATGGTGCTAGGATCTTCCTAGTCCTAGGATCTTCCTATCTCTCAGCCAGGAGGTTCCTATCTCTAGGAAGATCCTAGCGCTAGCGCCAAGTTCAACTTTTTGCATGTAAACTGGATAGAGAAAACATATGGCGCTAGGATGATCCGCCCTCTAGGATCTTCCTCCCTCCATGTAAACAGCCACTTAGAGAAGAACCTCTCCTGAAAATGAGCGATTTACGACGATGATAGAAAACTGAATCAAAAACAGTTTTCGATCACAAGACACTGTTGTTCCATATAATACTGGAAATTAAGATAACTCTCTTCGCATAAATTTTGTTTGCATTTTCTGTCTCTGCATTTTGGTTCTATATTTCCATGGGAATTGCATCTTGATAAACTTGGCTAATCGTAGCCTGCTGACAATTGAGACTTTTTCTCAGTAAGCGGGCGGCTCGTGCACAAGGCTAGGTTAGCTGCAGCAGAATTTGGAGAAGAAACTTTAAATATTGCGTAAAGATGATAATCTTAGCATCATAACAATACATGAAGTACGTCCAGTTGAAACGAGCAAGAAAAGGTCCACCATATGCATAGATGAATTTATAAAATTTGAGGAGTCGAACGTACTGTCTCGTATAAGCTTTGATTACTGTTTGTTATAAAACGAAATAAGTTAGCCACTGAAACGACTCTGGAAAGGGTCCAACATAGCTGAATTTCTACAATATAAGGTGACGAACTTGTTGGAAATACATGTACACTCTAAGCGAAATGTCATCATTTAACAAATAAAGAAGCCTCGACTTTGCTCTGTTCTGTTGTAATAAAAGCACTTAGGAAGCGGCTAGAGCACTCAAGAAGTAGAGGGAAACACTCGACTATACGTCTCGTGTTTCTCCCTACACTTCTTTCGTACGTTGAAGCGGCTTTCGTACTTAGGAAGCGGCTAGAACACTCAAGAAGTAGGGGGAAACACTCAACTATGCGTCTCGTGTTTCCCCCTACACGTCTTTCGTGCTCTAGCCGCTTCCTGCGTGCTTTACAACAGAGCAGATCACAGTCGAGGCTTCTTTATTTGTTTTATGATAAAGAATCCTTTTATTTCCCTACGCATTCCCCCTCATTGTTTTTTTAAACAAACATTATTTTCCAAACGAACAGAAGTGGCGTCAGCGTGTATGTTCTCTGATAAAGCACGCTAAAATAAGCCAATCAAAATCGTTGTTAGAATGGCTCGAATGATTTGATTGGTTGAACGAGACGAAAGCTGTCAAACATGTCAAAGGGAAGCATCAAAGTTAACAAATTTTGGATAGTTCGAATATAACGCCAGCGCTTTCATTTGTGGCTCATGAAAATCTGGACGTTATTTACATGGCAATTCAAAAACAAACTGCTTTTAAGCAGTAAGTTTGCGGCTGGTATTAAACCAACTGCTACTCTGTGTTTTTTGAATGAACAACAGTCGAATTTACCGAAGCAAGAGGATTGCTCAACCTGTTGACACGGTTAGGGACTGGACTGCTGTGACTGCTGTCGCCTCCCACTTAATGCTCCGGAGAGGATATTTGAACAAGCTCTTAGTTGTCCACTCGAAGGACGAACGTTGTAATTTCTGAGAACTGAAATTTCGATAAAAGCTAAAATGGCCGCCACACGACTCAACGCCCGCAAAGCGCACTGGTTGACAGAGGCTCTTTAAGCTTATGACATTTTCACATCTTTTGTTTGAAAACTTGAGCAGCCCATTTTATGTTATCTTGGGTGTTTTTCGTCTCTGCCTTCGTTCGAATTTCGTCAATTTCGGCGGTTGACAAGTTTGCAAATCTCTGTTTGTTTATGTTTCTACTTGGGTCTGTGTTTTAGTCGCTAACTTGTTCAGAATCTTCACTTTCAATCACCGTGTTATTTGTACTGTTACGCACACATATCCTTTGAAGCTAAGAGTTCGTTTTCGTTTCCGTTTTCTATTCATGAACTGTGTAGGTTTCCATTAGTTTCCATGCAGAAGCTATTTTGAGCGTCCTGTGATGTTCTTAAGGCAGGAAATTACCGGTTAAATCAGTTTTTGGCAGGTCACGATTCTAGAAAGTTCTGCCACGTTATATAAGCCAATGCGTATTGTTCACTCGATTGCAAAAACGTTGACACCTAAAAATCGTAAACCGTGAACGATGAGACCCAATGGCCTTATGGGTATAAGTGTACTAAATTTATTTGCATAATATTCTATTCTCGTGCGACGGTTGACGAGACCAAAATTAGTTGCACGTGGTAATGATGGAAACCGTTCAAGCTTTCCTTAACATTGCACGAAAAAACGCCTTTGCGCGCATCAAATGTGTGGTCAAAGACTGTCAAAGGCCACCTTTTATTACCTTTGATTCGAATCACAGGCGACAAAGGCCACATTGTATTCACGCGCGTCAAAGGTGGAGTCAAATTTGATTCGAATCAAATATATTTGTAAACATATCACATATTTGATCCACCTTTGATGCGCGTCATAGGCGGAGTCAAAGTTGTTTGATTTCAATTTGACGCGTGTCAAAGGTAGGGTCAAAGTTGTTTTTATTTGAACTCACTTTTGATTCGAGTCAAAAGTATATGCAAAGGCGTCACATATTTGACGTATTTTTGATGCGCATCAAATGTGTTGTCAAAAATGTTATTATATTTGACCTCATCTTTGATGCGAATCAAAAAGAGAGCAAATCCAATTTTTCGTGCAGTGTTAAGTGTCAAGTTGACCAACAAGGGCCAATTTTTAAACACTACCCACAAATCTGTTGGGTGTCATCGTTCATGGTTTATGCTTTTTAGGTGTCAACGTTCCTGCAACCGAGTGTAGTCTATTTTAAGTGCAACATGATTGAGTTAACATGTAGAACATGTATACACTGTATACAAACAAAACAGTGTCTAGTCTCACTTAGGGGCGGACCATTAGAAATCACGGGAGGGGGAGTGACAATTCCCCCCAAAAAAATTCCTGCAAGGGAAAATTACAAAAAAAAATTCCTGCAAGCAGTTCACCCTTAAAAAAAATTCTAACCGGAATCTGAGGGCCACAGGTTTCTCAGTCGTAACAGACTGCTAGGTGTCACTCTTGTCACATAAAGCCGATATCAGTAACTGGTTCAATGCGGGCATCACGATCAATGACCCAGGCGATATTCATTATGGCAAAGACGGCAGATGGAATGGAACGGTACTATAATTTGCTAAGTAAGAAATGGTGAACAAAGGTGGGCCCTTTGCCTTCAGCATAACAATAATGTCGTTATATTTTCCAGATTTGCCAGCCGGTGGGACGCCATGGTATGTTTACACCTCTGTATCAGGAGGAGTGCTAGTTCTTGCGGCAGCCTTGTTTGCGGTCACCTGTTTCTTTGTAACACTGAGGCATCGCAAAAGGAAGAACCGTGAGACAAGAGCAAAGACTGAGGGCGATTTCGCCTTTGACAACCCGGAATACTGTCCAAGTACATCATCCATGGAACTTAAGTTCTTTAAGTAAAGAAGCTAGCAATATTGAAACGCAGCTGCAACAGTTAGTGAGACAGCAAGACTATAATGAGATGAGGAACGTAATTTAGTATAAGAACCAAATGTTTCATAAACGGCACGAACGTACTTAATTAAGTTAAATATATTACCGGCACGATTCTACGGAAATAGAAGAATTAATCGTGCCTCAGAAACTTTTATGGTTCAGTCTTTAAAAACATAAATTTAATGTATCTTTTTCGTGATTATTTTGCGTCTAAAAACAGTCCAATAAACGATGTTTCAATCAGTTTTATTGTCTTTCTTCAATAATAACGCGGACAAATGTACTGTTACCCGTTACGATGTCAACAAGTTCTTAATCGACACATTCAGGAGTGTAGTCCTGGTACAGTCTCTTTCTCTATTAATTCCTTTAGTCAGCCCTTTGCTGAGTTGCCTGCGTAGCAGTCATTTCCGTTTCCTTTAAGCACGAAAGACGCGCAAGGGCATTGGGCAAAAAGATATGACTTGGAGTTCGCACCATGACTTAGCATCATAGGAAAGAGTTCTGGCATGTCAGCTCAATATATAGATTCAAGTGTGCGGAGAAGAACAGGGATTAGAAAGGCGTGAAAATTTCTCACAAGTTAGTCTGAGTGAAATACATATCTAGGGCGAGTAATTTCAAATGGGCCTAACCTGCAGCGCAAGGAACAATCGGACTCTTCTCCAAAATGGAGGCAACAGATTTGAATGAGTTAAAATTGAAATGAATGAAAAACTGATAGGGCACTTGAAAGAACACCTTTACTTTAGTAACCTTGCAACGTTTCAGCATATTACGTGTTATATCAGCTTAGGAAATGTAAGATGAAATTTGACAAATTTACAGAGGTTTGTATGACTGGGGGTATACGCCATACCTCCAGTCATACAAACGTCTGTAAATATTTCATTTTTCAACTTACATTTTCTCGGCTGATATTACACCTGATATGCTGAAACTTTGAAACTTGAAGGGTTACTGAAGTAAAAGTACTCTTTCTGGCGCTGGTATACGTTTTTAATTTTAACTTATTTGAATTTACGGCCGCCATTTTGGAGAAGGGTCTATTGAAATGCTAGTACGATAATACCACTGAATGTAACGAAAGGAAGTCCAATTACCCGAAGAATCGTGTCATCAAGAAAACTCTGGGATTATAAACCGCTTTTAACTCAAAACTTCAAGGAAATTAGTCTTGCAACAGTGAAGAAAAACCGTAAAAGGAAACTATTTGAGTGCATGAGATCGCCGCGTATTCAACGTAGGTGTCCAATTAAAATTATCCAATTTGAAAAAAAAAGGAAAAAATGGACAGCTGTGATTGGACAGTTATCCACGTGACCGCTTTCCGATTAAGCAACAATTAATAAGCACCCGAATCAGAAATTCAGAATCAGAATCGAGCGTTTTGTTAAAATAATCCAAAGGTTTCTCTGCCCTTCATCAGCGGATTCTACTAATCGGATACAAAAGTAATATGTGAGACTAAAGAAAAAGATTAGTTTATTTAAAATCCGGCCTATTTGTACGAGTTACTACGCGTTACAAGTTCAGTTTGCCTGCATAAGTTTGCTCCGAATTTGTTATAATATTGCAAATTTTTAACAAAAACATCTTGTTTTGCAGGATAAATAAATGACAGACGAATCGTTTCATTCTTACTTTTAACTTGCAAATCTTAAACTATTCTCGATTTTCTTTTGTTAAATGCATTATTGTTATGCGTAATAAAACGAATTTTAAAGTGCCACGAACGTGAGCCACGAATCAATGCTGTGCGCGATTCATCGAGTTTAAGGGCCTGTTCACATGGAGGTGGGGGACCCCGGAAAGGTGAGGTACCCCACCTCGGTGGGGCTACCAATCTCTCCATACAATCTCTCTTAATTTCTTGATCGCGTTCACATGTAAAGTGGGGTATCTCAGCGAGGCGGGTTGCCCGGTCAGCGGAGGCGGGTTACCCGCTTAGCTAGGGTGAGTTTTCTCCATGTGAATGCTGGAGGTGGGGTGGGGTGACGAATTCTAAGCACCCGTTAAATAACAACCCGATCAGCCTGACCTCCGAAATCATGTGTTCTTATATGCGGGTGTTTACTGTATGCTAATGTATAACGACAATCATTGCAACGCTTAAAGGAACACAGTCACCTTTTTGACCGCGCTGACCTGGACACTAGGTTTGTCAATTTTGAAAATCGTCCACCGTAACCCGAAATCAAAAGTAGGCGTCGAATACATCTAGAAATCCGCTTCAATCTTCCCAGTGTTTTATTGGATTTTCAATCTTTTACTGGAAACCTGTTTCTAAGTATGCTTTTGCTCATCCTATGGTATTATTTTATCATATTTGGTTAAAAACAGTATGGATCGCGTCTCCAACGGAACATGAAAAGAAGAGGTGGGAAACGTGAAGGCGCCGGACGGAAGAAATCGCCTGCGCTGACCAATATAACGAGAGAACTCGATCAAAAACACTGGAGAACAAATCTCCATTATATATATTTGGAAAATCGCATTTTCTCGGCAACCTGGCGAAAGCTTCGTCCGGAGGGAATCTTCGTAAACGATTCGAACTTCGCGTCATAGCTGCTTGGTTTGGAGCTCAGACGAAGACAAGCTTCGGTACCCAGTCGATTATCTCCTCGACAAGGAAAACCTCTATTAGAACCTTGTTTTCCACGGGTCGAGCAAGCGTTCTTGTAATGACATGGGTTTCGCTCCTAATTATAAATTAAAATAACGGAGAAGTTGTAGAGACGATATTATAAAAAACGCATTTATATGATTGAACGCAGAAATAAAGCTTACCGGTAGTTTCGCTACACTGCAGTTCAGGCGATTCGCTAATATTTGAACTCAATTTGCTTCTTATGCAAACACTGTGAGACGTAGAAACAAGTAAGATAATTTTTCAGTCGACGGGATACCAAAATTAACAATTAAATGATTCTTCGACTTCAGAGGTATTCGTTGACGTTTGGCTTTCCCTGGACAAGTCTATCAGTAAATTTTCCATGGTATCAAGAAAATGAGTGTTCTAATATGACATTAGGTCTATAATCACTATAATAATTTTGACTGGCAAACACTTCGACTCGACAAGGTTTGTTTAGATTTTTCAACTGGAATGCGCGGAAAAAATTTCCGCACAGCCCCATACATTAATTATGCATGCTGATGTATTAATTATGTATGCGCTTCATTGTTTTTAAAGACAATAACCTATTCCCATGTGTTTTGCATATATACATTGCAATTGATACTTACTGCGTCAGCAAAAGAGGATTTCATTGTATCAAGACTTTTTCTCCACTCCTCTCTCCATTTTCCCAATCCCATTTTCTTTATTTCTCTACCCCAGCCCCCTAACGCTTTCTTATTTTTTTTCCTTTTTTTTTTTTTTGTTTTGGTCTACCTGCCATACCGTGCCTTGAATTGAAGCCTTACTGTTAGCGTTGGATTCTCTGTCCACCTGCTTTACCACTAGACGACGAGGAATTTGTTGGACATCACCCCTCAATAAATATATTTTATTTTTTGTAAACTATTAAAAATCTACATATTGTCAACAAAAATATACTGTCACATAAATAGATATAAATATACTCGCCTCTTTGGAGAATAAAGAGTCCTTTTGTTCGATTGCTGATTTTTTCGTTCGTTTTAAAACGTTAAGTGAGCGAAAAGTTTCACTTCAAGAGGAAAAATCCAACGTTTCTTCGTGTCGGAACAGAGTATAAAAATGATTTCTCTTTGGCCGCTCTTCATGATGTGGCGTTTCCGCCGCTAGTCGCCTTGCTCTTTTTTCCGCTGTTGGAAGGCAAAATTGGACGAGATTAGAATATAACTCCAAGGGAAATAATGAACATGGACGAATAAAATTACCTCAAAAGACTACTCTGAAGTTAGCAGTAATTTGTTTTATAGCTTTATAAGCTTATAAACTGCGTGTCAACACTGCAAGAAATCAATATCTTGCAAAACAGCAAACCAGCAAAGTTTTGTCAACAAAATCACAAGAATATACTCGCCTCTTCTGAGAATAACCAGTGCTTCTATTCCATAGCTGATTTTTTCGTTCGTTTTACAACGTTAAGTGAGCGAAACGCTCCACTTCAAGAGGAAAAATCCAACGTTTCGACGCACCAGATCGGAGTAAAAATGTTCGGATGCCGGTGACACTAAAAGCTGGAAGGGTGGAACGGCGAAATGGGAAATGGCGGGAAATCACCCAAAAATTCTAAAGCGAGGAAAGGCGGAAAATCACCCCATTAGAAAATAAAACTCCCAGGGAATTAATCCACATGGACCGAAAAAAATGATCTCAAAAGACTCCTCTGAAGTTAGCGGTATTTAGCAGCTTCAGCTTAAATTAAACGGCGTGTTAACACTGCAAGAAATCAGGGGCAAGAAATCAAGATCTTGCAAGACAGCAAATCAGCAAAGTTTTGTCAACGAAATAACATGAATACACTCACCTCTCCGGACAATAACAAGTCCTATATATTCCATAGCTAACTTTGTTCGTTTGTTTTACAACGTCAAGTGAGCGAAACGTTTCACGTAAAGAGCAAAAATCCAAGTTTCGTCACGCAGGATCGGAGTAAAATGGTTTCACTTCAAGATTCTGCCAGTCGATTTGTTTCTCCCGCCGCTAGACGTCTTGCTGTTTCTCCCGCTGTCGGTCATATAAATTGACTTTGTATTTTGTTCTCTTCAAAAGATCTTTTTGTTTTTTAAATTAAAGCAGTTGGCGATGCAACTTCCCGCCAAACAAACGCGAGTCGCAGCACGGCTTCACACACCTAAGTTTTCCTGTGGCTGCGTACGGTCGTACGGGCGTACGGGCGTACGGTCGTATGGATGGACAAAAGTGACGTCATATCCAAACCAAAATTTCTCGCATTCACGGGTTACCAAATTCTCTTAGCCATGGGGCTCCGCACGCACGCCTCCGGCGTGCGGAGCTTCGCTAATATTGTAATGCGCTTTTGAGTATTTTTATAGAAAAAGCGCAATATAAGTATTAAATATTATTATTATTATTATTATTATTATTATTATTATTATTATTATTATTATTATTATACATTCATTCATGGATTCCTCTTCTACAAAATCCATATGCTAACAAATGTTTACGGGAAATATTTTGTCCGCGAAACAGCAAAATGTAGACGCAGTTAGGCGTTTTGTAATCACTTTCTTTAGTTTTTTTCGCGCTCTTTTCTCTGACGAGCTTTCAAATTTACCACCAGCGTACGTAAAAAGTTCCCGGATGAGTCGCGGCATTTTGGGCGATGGAGCAAACAAATTTTGTACCAGCCTCAGTGCCGCCAGGAAGCGAAAAGCGCTTTCAGTGCGCAACAAATCACAAGAGAAAAAGATGCATCTCCTGCTTTTCATTTTTTTCAGTTGTACAGAGACTGCGCAAAGGAACCACTTCTGAAACGAAAGCAGACACCAGGAAAGGAGACAAGAAAGACAAGAAGACACAAAGAATATCAGAAAGAGGGTCTCAATGGGGGATAAATTTTACCGACTTTGACGGTTGACAGTTAAATTTTAGGGCTTTTGATGGTTGACGGTTGTCAAGGGGAAACTGAGTGGAGTGCAATTTGGTCTGAAATCATACGCGTGATTTTAGACCAAAATTGCACGACACGAAGTTCAATTACCACTTTATTGCCCCCATTTTGAAATCACACAGTTTTTTTGTCAACATTAATATTTATTCATCCACTTTCACATTTCACATTTTCATTTTGATGACTCAAAAAAGTAGTGCGATTCGTGAATAAATCGCACTGTTGAGAGTCAATCAGATTGCAAGGATCACCAGTGATTTCACGTGTTTTCTGAAAGTTGTTTTTAGGTCAGAAACACTTTATATTTTGATGACCGGAAGTACTTCCAGACGGAAGTTAGTTGTGATGTCAGTTAGACACAAAATAAGTCGAAAAGATCATTAATTGAGTTTATTTAGGAACATGAAAACTGGTTTACCAGTTAAATTTATTCTTTGAGAGCCAGAAGTCCGAAATGAGCAGCTGAAAAAGTGATATTTGAAAGGCCCTCAAACCATTAGTTTGCGTGGTTTAGATAACCGCTTGTTACACCAATCTTGTTTCTAGGGCCTTCTTATCTGCTGGTCACCAATGGGAAGGAGCGAGAGTTGTGGGGATGTGACTGATTTGAAATTTGACTTGAAGTCGTACTCGTACCCTGATCTGAAGGTCATAACTATGCTCCCTAGACTACCAGTAGCCCCTTGTTTTTCTTAAGGCCCTGTTCACACTTGTCATTTTTGTGCAAAGTTTTGTCACACTTAAGTTGCAGTTTCAAATCGCCTGCGTAAACTAGAGGCGATTTCAGCTTCATTAATGTGGCAGATTTAACAAGGGTAACTAAAGGTAAATTGAGTAAATTGGCCACCGTAAAAGGATTCGAGTGCTGACGTTTCCATCGTTATCCCTTCGTTCTTCGCTAACAAAGGACTAACGATCGAAATGTAACACTCGAATCTCTTTCAATGGCCAATTTACCTTTAGTTATCAATCCTGTTGATAAACCAAACATTGGATTAACTGACTGGAAGTCTGCCGAATTTAAACTGATGAGTTAATTTCGACACAGCAGAAATACGAGGAACGCTTTAAAATAATGACTTCGTTTTTGTGTTTGTTTAGGTTTACGCGCTTGTGGTGGATACTTTTGACAGAATGGATTTGGTTCTTGACGACATCAGAAATGTGGAACTTAAGTCATCGCAGTAAAGCGTGTGTGTTGTAGCTTCCAGAAGCATTTTGACATCCTTTGGCTAATGTGATATATTTATGCTGACACCAAGCAAGCCCTGGCAAAGTTACGTAATAAAGTGCATTAACGAATTTTGCGTTCCCTTTTCATTGGTGTTGCGACTGTTTGTCTTGTTAGTAGAGTACGTTAACTTTGGCGTAATCAGTTTTTAATCTTTTTACCGTTTTTTTTTTTTTGTTTTTTGTTTTTTTTTTTTTTACACACTTTATTGAAAAAAAATACCTGCAAGTAGCTGAAGCTAGTCGAGGCAGGAAGGTATGTTTATACTAAACTAAATACAAATACATTTGGTGTTTACCACTGAATTGACTAAAATAAAAGTTAAATAAGTAGTAAACAAACAAGTGATGCAAGAAAAGGGATTCGCTTTTGTAAAGAAACACCATTTGCTGTTAGCCTCTCTTGTTGTTAGTTATTTATTTCTTCGTTGATCGGTGCTATCTGTAAACGGACTGTGTGCGCGCAGAGGGCGGCGGAAAAAGTGACAGAGAAAGACCTTTCCCTCTGATCACTGTATAAACCACATACATTACCCACAATTCCTTGATTCGCTCCTGACGAAGGGCTAACTCTCGAAACGTCAGCACTCGAATCTCTTTACGGTTCCAAATCACCTTATCAACTCTGTTGATAAACTAAACATTTATTCATCCGTTCAATGTGCGAGGTTCCCTTGGGGATTTTCCTTCGGTTTTGAATTCCCTCATCGTTCAAAATAATATTAACCAATAAGCGCGATATATTAAAACACGTAGGGAAACCCCCATTTTTCTGTTCAATAGAAATATTACATCTCGCTCAATTTTCCTGTGTTAAATTCAAATATCTGGGAGGCACTCACGTGGCAGGAATTTGCACTGCCATCAAATTAAAATCAAAAACAGGGTTCACTTTAGCTAGCCCTTCGAATTATTTGTGCAAGCTAACATAGTTGATCTGCTCGTTTTTTTTTAGGTGACGATATTACTTTAAGATGTAGAAAAATTTAAAATCCAATCTTATTCTCGATTAAATTGCAAGTTTTTAAGGCCATAAATGGGCAATCTGAACTTATATACACCGAAACGAACAGTTGGGTGCAGCTTTAACAATAAACGTTTTGTAAAATCCACAGTACGAGGGAATTAGAGAGGGAGGGAGGAGAAATATTGATTTTGGTACACATCACGATAAATATGATGAACTACACTCCTATTGCGGTGTTAGAAGTGTCAGCGGAAATATGGAAACAAAAACCATTTCGGTTTCGAATGATCAAAAAACATTTAAAAATAATACTGACTCGTCAGAAATGATATTTCAAAACAAAAATCTGATCAAAATTTTGCATTATGATGCAAGAGATGCATTATTTTTACTGTTGGTATGTGAAAGGGGTATCATTTTCTTTTAAAGGTTATGAGACGGATACTTCTTCTGTCAGAAATAATAAAAAGTAGGGTTTGGACCCCGGGGGGAGCTTCACCGTATAAAACTTTGTTCACTGCCTCTTGTTGTTAAGCCAAACACATTTGAAACCTAAATTTCCGCCGAATAATGTGCTCCTCGAAAACAAATCCCCGGAAAAATTTTTTCAGTGAACTAATATTAGCCGAGCGATTTCACTTCTGGGAAAGGAATTTAAATTTTACATTTTAATTTGTATGATTTCGCGAACTGACTGATACGTCCCGTTACAGAAGACGAAGCTTTCGTGTATGGTGTGTCTCAGCATGTTTTCTTTCATTTTATTTACTATTATTAGGTTTTATTTGGCACACAAATCGTAAGCAAGAAAAATATTTGATGGATCAGTATCGGAGGCGAATTTAGGGTGACCAAGGAGGCTGGCCCCTCTCCCCTTTTTTTTTTTTTCTTGCATGTTTAAAAAGTTTTTGTAACCATCTTTTGAATGGTATTACGCAATCAGTTGTTTTAAAAAATCCTCTTAAAGTCTGTCTTCCAAAGCCTTAACTTTTGGTCATAAATCTTCCTAGATTTGCTGTAAAGCAGAGTCTCCACGAATGTGAATTTTCCATTGCGGTGGAGGCGGAAGGGGGCTCTTGCGCACTCGAAACAAATTCTTCGGCCCCCTCTTTCTGGATTTTCTGGATCCGCCCCTGAGTAAACCCTTGAATACGAACCAAGAGAGGATACGAACGTATGTCACCGCGTGATATAGAAAACTTTCAGTTTTCGTCGGTCAAAAGATATTTCAGGCCTGCATCAGAGTGTTCACCGTTCTATTTATTAATAAGTTCCTGTCTTTTTATCTCGCATACAATTGCAATCTAACGCAAGTAAGTTGGTTGGCTGAAGACTGAAATTAATTCAATAAGGTTGGTACATCAAGACTTCCGATCTCGTGTCCTTGAGACCTATCCACTTCATATTTTAGAGCTCAGTTTGTCTATAGAGTCTTTTAAATTCCCCTATGTGATCTGTTGACTCGTTTTGTGGTTAATGATGGTCTGAAACCTTTATTTCATAAGCCATATATTTCTCTTCGCGATCTCTTTTCAGATGTTTGGAGTCCTGCTCCGTAAGTTTGCCAGGGAGAATTTCGGAGATGACAAATACTTGCCGGTCTTGCACGGTGAAACGACGCTAACAAAACCTTTGGCTCTGGTTATCAAACGACCTCGCTCAATTTGGAAACGTCCCTTTGCGAAACAGGAAATTACAACCCTTGACCTGCTGGAAAAATACATTGTAAGCGACTGTAGAGATTCTTATGCTGACGACCTCAAATCAAAGTTAAAAAAAGAGGAGGTATTAGAAAAAGGGAAAAATACACCAGCAGCGAGGTAAGGGCTTGTATGAAATCAACTCATCTTTGATTGTCGCAACCAGGAAACGAAGGAAAAATCGGAGTCTCCGACGAGAAAAGAGCACCTGTCGGATTCTGACGGATTCCGTCGGATTCTTCCAAGCCCCCATCACATATAAATATATATATATATAAATTCTAAATTCTAATTAATTACAATTTTTTTTCTGAACTGTAGACAGTGCAAAATAATTCCGACCTTTGGTGCTAAGGCGAAACAATTTAATTTTACTGAGAAACTGAAAACAGCGAGCGGCGAATACAAGGTAAACATGGTCACGTGGTCATTTCTAAAGGTTTCCATTTGCCATAAACGTAATTCTTAATCTCTTTATTGATTTTCTCTATTCAATCTTTAAGCAAAAAGCGTTTTAAACGGAAAATAATTAAATCAGCAGCAATAACAACATCTTTGGTCAGTCAGTCACTGCAAGAAAAGGTCGGTAGCAGGAGTAGGATGAAGTCAGTATAAAGAAATTTTCATATTGTCGTAGAGGGAGAGTTTTTTAGAGAGAAAAACTTCTTATCTACATAACACGAAAAAAATGATAATATTGTTCTATATCGGCACTATGTTTGTTTTCCTCATTCTTCGAGACAATATACTGAACACCTATATATTCCACGCTGCTTGTAAAATTACGTCAGGAGCCCATTACCAGCTCCTGATTACGTAGCATTAGCAATGTGACAAAGATGTGCACAGAAAGCAAAAGATGCCGTTGTATTTTTGCCGCAAATTGAAAATTTGGCCACGAAAACAAAGCGTGTAATACTTTGAGCTCATCCTCGGTGTAAAAACCTACGTAACACAACAAGTGAGGAAAATTGAAGAAAACCAAAAGGTGTAAACCGCCAGTAGAACAATAGTGTATGAGACAACAAAAGATCGAAAACAAAGGGAAAGTATTACAGGTTCTTACATCGAGCATCGTCCAAACTTTGACCAATCTCGTACCCAGAGTCCTCGGGCTCTTTGGCCAGCGGTTGGTCGCCAGGAGAGACTCTCGAGAAGAGTTACCGCAGGATTTCTTGCGGTAAAACAAAATGCAAGGCGTTACGAGGCAGCCAATCAAAAAGTTAATTTTTCAAAGTCTCTCCGGGCGACCAACCGCTGGCCAAAGAGCCTGAGGACTCTGGGTACGAGATTGAACTTTGACTGAAATTTATTTTGATGTCCACAAGTCCCTAATTATTTTCTTTGACGCAGCCATCAGAGTTTTGAAGTGGATATAGGTGATATAGGAGAGGCATCGATGGAGCAGGAGGACGAAATGGGAGACCTGGTACTCGGTAAACTAAGCCAGGAATTTATTACAGACCCAGATCTCTGCGACATATTGTCCAACACAGTCCTGGACCCTAACAAGATGAGCCGTTTTGAAGATGAAGATCTTCTTCTGACATATTCGGTGATTTACAGCGAGAAGTTAGAGTTACATGGTGACAGGAAGCATAAGGTATTTACTTTCTACAAGCAAGCCAATGTTCTTCGTAGGTTCTGGCCCAACCGAGGTTATGTTTTATGCGGGCGATAGTTTACTCTTGTTGTTTGGGCATGGGCTAAAGAAAACATGCATTTTGACTAAAAGTAAAGGTTTGATTTCTCTCTATTAAAGTCAAATCCACCCCACAGTGAAGCAGTTTCACCCATGCATAATTAGAAACACATTTGAAAAGGGGGTTAGTTTCTTAAGAAAATGTGGTGTTTAGAAAACGACGAGAAGACGGAACACTGGTTCACTGTGGGTAAACTGAGTAGCATGTCCCAAATATGCTAAGAGGGACGAAAGCTGTCATCTCACGAGCCTTTTGATTGTACATATTTTAGAAGCTTCTGTCCACAAACCTGGTACCGGTTGTTCAAAAAAGTAGATAAAATAGACTCCAACTAATTCATTTTATCCGCTGGATAAAGTTACTCTGTCTTTAAGGACGGTGCCTACCAATACAGAAGTATTTTTGCACAGTTTATGACTATGAGGGAAAAACAAATCTTAGCAAGGCCTATTGGAATCCAAAGAGAAAATTGGGGGTAGCCACGCATTTTTTAGAGATAATTAAGAAACAATAATTCTAAAAAATGCTAAACTACAAAGCAATGTACGGCAATTTTTATCAAATTGAAGTTTTATTGTCTCTGAAAAATACATGGTTACCCCCAATTTTCTTTTAAATACCAAGAGCACTTGCTAATTATAAGTTCTGCTTTCTCTGCATAGTTTTAAACCGCACAAAAACATCCCTCTATTAGCAGCCACCACCCATAGGAAACCCGAGTATCTCGAGATGCGCAGAAAGTAATCAAAATCTAAGCGTTATATACGCGAAACGTCCGTGGCCTTTAATAAGATAGGTAATAAAGTTTATATAATTGACGACTAACAATACTGTAAGTAGGATCGCGACTTCCCCCTACACCCTCATACCCCTCCCCCAAAGAGAAAGATTACAAAAGATAATTTTCTTGATCTGCAGAAGTCATTAAGAGCAAGTGCGGACCCGCCAGGACTGTTCAGCAAGTTCATGAAAGCAAGAGTGGTGGGTCATTACGATGAAACGACTGTTCCTCCTGGAGTGTCGATCAGGAATGAACGGGGTCCAATTCTCTTGAAGTGCTGCCCTGTCGACTATAATAAAGAGAAAAACCGACTGGAAATTAAGAAAGGGGAGTTTTTAGGCAAAGTCGCCAAACGTGGAAGCCATAGCGGTCACAGAAAAGACGATGATCCACCGGTTTTGATCGGCCTGGATACAGACGAAACTGATTTCCCAGGTTAGAGCTAAAGATTCTGAAGCAATTATAACTAGACTACAACATGGTACCTTTTTTTCATATTTTCCTTCCCGTGACGAAGGGAGGACGGTACTTAGCCTGCGTGGCAGGCGCGTTAAAAATATAAAGAAGGCGAAAAAAATAGCGTGGAGCGCGAGGGAGGGAGACACGCGAGGGTGAAAAAACTTGATGGCTAATACAAGAGAGACCGGCATTAAGGTATACATTTAAAACATTTGTTGACGGGCGGGTCGTCGAGAATGTAGCCTTTGCGATCGTTTCATGCGTTCGTGGTAGGGACCCGTACATTATTCTGGAGTTTCTTTACGAACGATAGGCCCATTTTTCCGTTCAAAGTAGGAATAATAGGCCTTAAAATTCGAAATGACGTCATCGAAACTTTCTGGCGTGTCACGCGCCCTCGTGTTTAGAAAAAAGTGTTTCGTTATTGTGTGTTGAGGAAAATGACGGATGTAAAGAGAAACAACAGCAAATCGAGACCGGGGAAGGGAAGGCAATCTTATGTGAAAGAAGCGGAGATGCTCGTTGGAAATTTTGAATTAAACCCCTAATATAAAGGAGACCAACCTGGGCGTGGCCCAAACTTTCTTGGACCCCTAAAAGAGACCATTTTAAAACACAGACAAAGAAATATATTTATATTTCTTCGCGAGACCTTCATGGCTAAATATAATGGCTTTTTTCCCAGAACACCTTAAGTGAGACCAAAATCCGAAATTTACACCCCAAAGCGCTCCTTTCATATTAGGGACCCTCTCCGGGGAGAATCGAACAGCAAAAGATAATTTTCTTTCTAGTCTTGTATTACGACCTAAAGACAAGATCAAAATAGGAATTTTTTTGGAAAATACTTGGCTCAGCATAGTGTCGATAGCGGTATCCAAGATTGACTATTTTGTCACCAATTATTGGCGCCTTGAAAAGCTGAGAGTACATTCAGTTTTAATGAGAATAATATGCAACCACCTAAGTGAGTCTTTGTTAGTAATAACGTGATACGTTTTTGTATCATGGAAAACTCGGGATCCAAATGGGATTTAAACCCATGACCCTCCGTGATCTAGTCGGATGCTCTAACCACTGAGCTACTGGAGACTCCATGGTGAGCAAGGGTGAAATGTGGGTCTTTGACTAGAACTGCATCACGCAGTCACATAGTCAAATCAATATAGGCCCATATGACTCATAACTACATCACGCAGTCACATTAAGGCATATCAGAGATACAACAATCCAACCACCTTAATGAGTCTTTGTTAAAAATGACAACATGATAAGTTTTTGTATCAAATGAAAACTCGAAAAAAAAATGCGAGCTCCAGATGGGATATGAACCCAACAACCTTCCATGATCTAGTCAATAATAGGCAAACCTCATAAAATAATCTTGGGAATACTAGGGGGTTACACAAAGGCAACAGGAAGGGAATTATGGGTGAAATTAAAGAATAATGCACAAGTCCCTAATTCGCGAGCCTCCTGCGCTCTCGGAAGTTATGCTGGCTTTAGGGAATCATGGGAAGTATTCTGAGTATGATGCCATTTGATGCCGCACCCGGCGGAGATCTGCTCCTAGGGGTACCCAACGCTTCTTTTCGGTGAACATCTGTTCCGAAAGCCTTAGTTCCCTCAGACATACGGATTTAAATAAAAAATGAAAAACTAGAGCCAGTTATCTTTGGTGAAATGACATCTCAGACTTTCGTAACACGTGAAAATACATTTTTTTTCGTTTACCAAGGGACAAAACAATTCCCTTCTGAGTGCTAAACAAGGCCAGCTGGGAGTTCGGAAAAACAGCGGTAGCTCGGAAATTCGCATGAAGGGATTTTCCTTCCTTATCTCAGTTTCTGCGACTCAGCCAGCTCAAACGGTGCTACCGTAACTGAAGTACCTATTTTAAAGGCTTCAAAATGGTCAGAAAACGAAGTTTCAAGTAATATATCAAACACGAGGAAGAGTGTTTCATCAAATATCCAAACACTGAGAAGTAGGTTGAAATGTGAAGTGTGATGAAACACACTTCCTCGTGTTTGATATGGCTTCTCAAATGATCAATAATTCTTGAAGAAATTCAAGGCTAAAGTTGGCAAAATTTTATGGTAATTAGGATCACATATCCAACCCACGGTCACGGTAGTGATTTTCTTTGTTTTCTCTTGATAAATTATTAATGAGTTTGAGAAGTAGTTTTCATAAATTTTGTCGTTCGGTGCCCCGGGTATTAATTTACACGGATTTTTGGAGGGTGAATCTGCCCACGGTGCCGCCGCGTTGAATTTATGTTGACACCGTGTATCTGCTGAAGAAATACTGCATACACACTTACTTAATTAATTTGTAATAATCAAAGATTAGAGAATGCGTTCGATGAACTCGATCCCAGGCTCTCTCTCCTTTGCCAAGTTGGTGATGATATCATCCGTTGGGAGGCCAGATACGCGTCCCAAGATCCCAAGATCCATTCACGGTAACGCTAGTTGTCCCATACAATCTCGACTCCAATCTGTGTTAGGAGTGCGTTCTTTCCTCGATGAATGCAATTATTTGTTTATTTTTCAAGTCTATTTTTTCCGTCGTTTTGTACTTTAACTTGTGTGAATAATATTGAAGGGGTGCAAATAACGGATGGTACCTTACTTTTAATGTTCAAGGGGTTGAGTCCGTCAGGTGTGTAACCTATAGTAGGGGACTCCTGTCGTTTTCGCACCTGTTTAAGTGTTGGGCGAATCTGTAAATAAACAAATAAATTAATGTGAATAGTAACATGGGCTTTCGATTTTAATTAGATTTAATTCACGAGGATTTGGAGAAGCTGGACAAGATAAAGGAATATGTTTTGATGACAGCGAGGACCCGAGAGCAACGGCAAACTCGAGTCGGGAAATATTTGGGTTGGGTAAGTTACACTTACTGTAACGTCAACACGAGACTGCGTAAACTTTCCAAGACATGATGGCTTGCTACGATAGTCATGCTGTTTCCCTAAATTTGCAGCCATGATGCAGTTAATTGTTGTATTGGCCTTAAACCCTCGCGTCCTGGCAATCGTTTCTGTCGTTTCTCAAAACACCCGATGAGTTTCCGGGCCCACCCGAAAACTATTTTTCAAATCGTTTTGAGCGTTACAGTCTTTTGTGCAAACTAGCGGGGCCTCGACAGACTACGTACTATCTATCCTCCAAGCGTCACTGTCATAGCTTTAATAGTCTCGGAGTTATGTTTTGGGGTTGGAGGGGGATTGGGGGGGCGCAATCACCCCCAGACCGGGCTAGTCAGTAGCGGCCTTTCCTGTCATATTTATTAATATTTGATTGTTTAGTTGTAGATAGATTCGACGCTTAGGATTCATTGCCCCATTGTCGTCTCTTCACAGTTTGAACAAGCATTGAAGAGCGAAAACCTGAAGCTTGCAGTTGATGAGGTAGTGACCAGTGATGATTGCAAATTTCTGAGAAGCATCTATGTTTCTGCGCAAGCAAACCAAATGATACTGGATCTAACAAATCTAAAGAGAGAACAGATTCATGGATATGCTGTGGCCTTTAAGGTTCTTGATAGTAAGTAAGAACGTGAATTATCCACGTTCTGGTTTCATTCTTCTTCTTCCTCTTCTTCTTCTTCTTCTTCTTCTGCTTATTATTATTATTATTATTATTATTATTATTATTATTATTATTATTATTATCATTATTATTATTATAAAAATATAGTAAAAGAAATAATAATTCTTTATTAAAATATTCCACACAAATTGCTATTTACAAGTTAAAACTATATAAAAAAGAGCTACTAAAAAACCTATTCACAATTCATTTCGATTAAAAAGAAAGATAATATTTTCAAGCAATAATGTTTTTGTACAGAAAACGAAAAAAAAAAAACAAATGTCATGAAGTTTTTAAAAAATTAAATTCGGCATTTTAAAATCAGTTCCACTTGATAAAAAGAAAAGAAAAAAAAATAAAACAAAATAAGCATCTCTCAAATGGCCCCTTCTGCAGTTTCAATGTCAATGTCCGCGTTCTATTATTATTATTATTATGATTATTATTATTATTATTATTATTATTATTATTATTATTATTATATTATTATTATTATTATTATTATTATTATTATTATTATTATTATTATTATTATTATTATTATGCTGGTCAGTTCATCACTTCATCGGGGGGATGTTACCACATTTATTTCATTGCGCATATACATTAACAGTCAAATCCTGGCAATATGCAGGATGCTCGTCACATGAACGTAGTTTAATGGCCTAGCTCCAAAGAGTCTACTATAGTTCAGTGGTAGAGCATGCGTGTGGCACTGCCCGCTCAAAATAAACCGTCATATTTATTCCAACATCAAAGCTCTTCCTCCAAAGGTCTTCAGAGAGCACTTACACCATTATAAGCTATAGACCACAATGCAGTTTGTAATCAAAATTGTGAAGACAGATTTGATACTTACACCTAGTATAAGGGCTGAGCTGACAAACCCATTTAATACAGTCAACCTCCTTTATTGCGGACACTGCGATTAAGTGTCCTTAATGGCGAGAGTCCGTAATAGCGGGAATAGATTTCAGTCAAACGTCTGTAATTTATTTATGCTGGGGATTTAACTTCTGTCCGTATTATGGGATGTCCGTAATAGCGAGGTGTCCGCAAGGCGAGAGTTGACTGTATGTTGATGATTTACTCAACAGATTTCTCTTCTGAACAGTGGACTGAACTTGAGGAGACTTTGAAGAATTAAAAAGTGACAAGGATTCTTCCGGCTTAAAGAACGAAAAGTAATTGACCATGTAAAACTGATCGAAAGTAGTTTACCTAAATGGATTAGATTATCTAGCCTCTTTTCAGCTTTTGTGCAAAACAAACAATCATGGTGCAAACTTCCCGATTAATTTTCAAACTTAAGCACGTATAGTGACTCCAGAATGGTTATTTCTAAGAGGATTACCGACTTTGATTCATACTGATCAATCTGGTTTCATAAAAGGGAGATTCATAGGACAAACTGTTCGACTTGTAGACGATATTCTACTGCAAACCGAACTGCTGAAAATCCCTAGGATTTTATGTCTCGACTTTCAAAAGGCGTTTGACACGGTAGAAAGGTCCTTTATTCAGAAAGCTCTCTCCTTTTTGTGGTTTCAGCTGAGACCTACCTTGTCATCGTCTAGTGTAAGTAAGTAAGTAAGTAAGTAAGTAAGTCCATTTTCCGTAAAGGTTCGAAATGCCAAAGGTTCACCACGACAGGTTGATGTGATGTCAGTCGGCTTTTTTCGTACGGAAGATATTCAATTCAAAATAGCTGCCGCGTCTCTCATGCGTGGATTTTCAAGGTGGCAGTTTGTAGCTCATGGAAGGAAAAAACAGGTTTTCAATTGAAAAAAAGAAACTGAAATTCCTGATCGAGATTGTGTCAAAGCAAAACATGTGCGATTGCAAACAAGATCTGCAAATCATCACATGAGCTGTAGACGTTCTCAGAAATTTTTGTGTGCTCCTGGGAATCCACTTTACAAAACACTACAGGTTTGAATGTGAATTTTACCATGCTTTATGTTAAATTGGTCGATTTGGCATATTTCAAATAGCTTTGGTGAAATCTTCGTAAAACGTACTCAGTTTAATAGAGTCGAGAAAACTCGCAGTTCGCTCGGATCGGTCGCCTTCACGTAGCTTCACTCGAGGCGAAAATTGAACGAGTTTGCTTTTCAGGCGTGAACGCAGGTCTGACTGAATAAAATTTTTCAATTAAGAAAGCTTATTGTCTGTTTCTCTGTGTGTCTTGATTCACTGAATTTCTTTACCGTGCAATCTTATGTAAACCATGGGAGAGCCAAACCGTATCTATTACTGTCCCCTGTGTATTAAAGTGTAAACAAACCGAAATCCTCCAGCGCATACCAAATTCGCCCATATGACAACACGATCAAATTACGCCGCACAATTTTGGCACTGACTAGAGCTGTTCATTTGCCCCTCTGAATTTTATACAACATTGTTTTTTCACTGCAATATTCTAAAAAAATAAAGCAGTAGCCACAGCAGTCATAGACTGCCTTTTATTTACAATGATTTTGTGTTGATAGGCAAATGTGCGTTGACCGCTACAAGTCTTAAATAAAGGGATATGAAGCTTATTGTTATTACGAGTTGTGCGATCATGAACAGCTGATCTTTTTTTAAATTCTATACATAAGTAGTCAGGTGCTAAATTGTTTGCGCATTTGTATGCCATGACAGAATCTCTAAATTGGAGCATCTCATTTATTGACAGCCAGTTAAGTTGTTGGAGTAGTATATTGTGGTATCCAGGCCGCGGCCGCGCGACATATGCACCAGTATTGCGACTATCAGTCGGAGAGGGGTGAAGGAGAAAGACCGTTCCCTCTGCTCACTATATAAACCATTTACATTACCCACAATTCCTTGATTCGCTCCTGACGAAGGGCTAACTCCCAAAACGTCATCACTCGAATCTCTTTACAATGGCCAAATTACCTTATCGACTCTGTTGATAAACCAAACATTTGTTCATTCGTTCGATGTGCGAGGTTCACATGAGGATTTAACTTCGGGTTTGAATTCCCTTATCGTTCAAAATAATATTAACCAATAGGCGCGATATATTAAAACACGTAGGGAAACCCCCACTTTTCGGTTCAACAGAAATATTACATCTCGCTCAATTTTCCTGTGTTAAATTAAAATATCTGGGAGGCACTCACGTGGCAGGAATTTGCACTGCCATCAAACTAGAATCAAAAACAGGGTTCGCTATAGCGAGCCCTTCGGATTATTGGTGTAAGCTGACATAGTTGATCTGCTCGGTTTTTTTTTTTTAGCTGACCGATATTACTTTAGGTTGTAGAAAATTTTAGGGAAGAGAATGTTATTCCCGAATTCTGAGCTACTGTTGGCTTTTCCAAAAAGGCAGTCGGCTTTATTTCGCACTTTTATCGACATATTTGCCCCTCAGAAAAACAAAAAACAATAAATTAGTTATTCAGTGTTTAGGAAGTCTGATGTGATATTTCGCTGAGGAAATTAAAACTCTGACTTGTTTTCCTGCACAATTTAATCCAAGTTACTAAGGCGGTCATTGGGCCATTTATATATACATCGAAACGAACAGTTGGGCGCCCTTACGCCAAGCATGGAATTTTTTTATCAATAAACGTTTCGTAAAAACCACAGTACGAGGGAGGGAGGAGGAATATTGATTTTGGTACGCATCACGATAAATATGATAAACAACACTCCTATTGCGCTGTTAGAAGTGTCAGCGGAAATGTGGAAACAAAGACCATTTCGGTTTCGAATGTTCTTTGTATTTAAAAATAATACAGACTCCTCAGAAATGACATTTCAAAACAAAAAATCTGATCAAAATTTGGCATTATGATGCAACAGATACATTATTTTTACTGTAGGTAAGTGAAAGGAGCATCATTTTCTTTTAAAGGTTATGAGACGGATATCTCTTCTGTCAAAAATAATAAAAAGTAGGGTTTGGACCCCGGGTGGAGTCTAACCGTATAAAACTTTGTTCAGTTAACCCCCACCCCCCTCCTTACCCCACGGCACTACTGGTAATAAATTATGCTACAGAGTCTCCTTAGTTAAGCGACCAAAGTGGCTTTATACTGGACTTCCAGGATTTTTCGTGATAGTCCACCAGCAAACATTTTTGTAGAAGTTTATATCATTATTCAAATATACAAGTAAGTGCGAAGATATATTCGTATGACTGACCGGGCAAATAAACTGGAGATGTCACTGATCCCAAATAAAACACCTTCCAAACCTAACAAAGAGGCTGTTTAGGATGTTAGTTTAGTATTTCACTTCCTTTTATTGGAAAGCCAAACACATTTTGAAACCTAACTGAATTTCCGCCGAATAATGAGCTCCTCGAAAAAAAATCCCCGAAAGAATTTCTTCAGTTAACTAATATTAGCCGAGCGTTTTCACTTCTGGGAAAGGAATTTAAATTTTACATTTTAATTGTAAGATTTCGCGAACGTACTAATACGTCCCGTTACAGAAAAGAAAGCTTTCGTGTATGGTGTGTCTCAGCATGTTTTCTTTCATTTTACTTACTATATATATCATTGACTTTTATTTGGCACGCAAAAATGTTTCATGGGTCAGTATCAGGGCGAATTTAGGGGGGACGAAGAGGGCCTCCCACCTCCCCTGCTTTTTTTTTGTTTTGTTTTGTTTTCCTTACATGTTTAAAAAGCTTTTGTAACTGTCTTTCGAATGGCATTACGTAATTAGTCGTTTTAAAAAATCCTCTTAAAGTCTGTCTTCCACAGCCTTAACGTTTGGTCACAAATCCTCCCAGAATTGCTGTAAAGCGGAGTCTCCACGAATGTGAATTTTTCATTGGGGTGGGGTAGGTGGGGGATTGCGCATTCGCAACAATTTCTTCGGCCCCTCTGTCTGGATTTTCTGGATCCCCCCTGAGTATACCCTTGAATCCGAACATATGTCACCGCGTGATATAGCAAACTTTCAGTTTTCGACGGTCAAAAGATATTTCAGGCCTGCATCAGAGTGGTCACCGTTCTTTTTATTAATAAGTTCCTGTCTTTTTATCTCGCATACAATTGCAATCTAACGCAAGTAAGTTGGTTGGCTGAAGACTGAAATTAATTCAGTAAGGTTGGTACATCAAGACTTCTAATTTCGTGTCTTTGAGACCTATCCACTTCATATTTTAGAGCTCAGTTTGTCTATAGAGTCTTTTAAATTCCCTTATGCGATCTGTTGACTCGTTTTGTGGTTAATGATGGTCTGAAACCTTTATTTCATAAGCCATATATTTCTCTTCGCGATCTCTTTTCAGATGTTTGGAGACCTGCTTCGTAAGTTTGCCAAGGAGAATTTCGGCGATGACAAATACTTGCCGGTCTTGCACGGTGAAACGACGATAACAAAACCTTTGGCTCTGGTTATCAAACGACCTCGCTCAATTTGGAAACGTCCCTTTGCGAAACATGAAATTACAACCCTTGACCTGCTGGAAAAATACATTGTAAGCGACTGTAGAGATACTTATGTTGACGACCTCAAATCAAAGTTAATTCAAGAGGAGGTATTAGAAAAAGGAAAAAATACACCAGCAGCGAGGTAAGGGCTTGTATGTAATCAACTCATCTTTGATTGTCGCAAACAGGAAACGAAGAAAACATCGGAGTCTCCGACAAGAAACGAGCACCTGTCGGATTCTGACAGATTCCGTCAGATTCTTCCAAGTACCCATCACATATAAAAATATTTACATAAAATAATGCACTTTCCGGCACTACAGCGGTGAGAGAGTATATAGCTGCTAAATTCTAATTAATTATAAATTTTTTTGCTGATTTGTAAGACAGTGCAAAATAATTCCGACCTTTGATGCTAGCGCAAAACTATTTAATTTTACTGAGAAACTGAAAACAGCGAGCGACGAATACAAGGTAAACATGGTCACTTGGTCATTTCTCTCGGTTTCCATTAGCCGTAAACTGACGTAATTCGTAATCTCTCTATTGATTTTCTCTATTCTATTCTTTAAGCACAAAGCGTTTTAAACGGAAAATAATTAAATCAGCAGCAATAACAACATCTTTTGTCAGTCAATCGCTGCTAGAAAAGGTCAGTAGCAGGAGTAGGATGAAGTCAGTATAAAGAAATTTTCATATTGTGGTAGAAGGAGAGTTTTAAAGAGAAAAACTTTTTATCCACATAACAAGAAAAAACTAATAATATTGTTCTATATATCGGCACTATGTTTGTTTTCCTCATTCCTCGAGGCAATATACTGAACACTTAGATTCCACGCTGCTTCTAAAGTTACGTAGTATTAGCAATGTGCCAAAGATGTGCACGGAAAGCAAAAGACGCCGTTGTATTTTGGCCTCAAATTGAAAATTTGGCCACGAAAATAAAGCGTGCAAAACTTTGAGCTCACCCTCGGTGTAAAAACCTACGAAACAACAAGTGAGAAAAAATGAAGAAAAACAATAGTGTATGAGACAACAAAAGATCGAAAACAAAGGAAAAGTATTACAGGTTCTTTCACCGGGCATCGTCCAAACTTTGACCAATCTCGAACCCAGAGTCCGCAGGCTCTTTGGCCAGCGGTTGGTCGCCAGGAGAGATTCTGGAGAAGAGTTACGGCAGGATTTCTTGCAGTAAAACAAAATGCAAGGCGTTACGAGGCAGCCAATCAAAAAGTTAATTTTTCAAAGTCTCTCCTGGCGACCAACTGCTGGCCAAAGAGCCTGAGGACTCTGGGTACGAGATTGAACTTTGACTGAAATTTATTTCGATGTCTACAAGTCCCTAATTATTTTTCTTTGACGCAGCTATCAGATATTTGATGTGGAGGTCGGTGAATTTGGAGGGGCATCGATGGAGCAGGATGACGAAATGGGAGACCTGGTACTCGGTAAACTAAGCCAGGAATTTATTACAGACCCAGACCTCTGCGAAATATTGTCCAAGACAGTCCTGGACCCTAACAAGATGAGCCGTTTTGAAGATGAAGAACTTCTTCTGATATATTCGGTGATTTACAGCGAGAAGTTAGAGGTACATGGTGACAGGAAGCATAAGGTATTTACTTTCTACAAGCAAGCCAATGTTCTTCGTAGGTTCTGGCCCAACCGAGGTTACGTTTTATGCGGGCTATAGGTTACTTTTGTTGTTTGGGCATGGGCTATAGAAAACATGCATTTCGACTAAAGATAAAGGTTTGATTTCTCTCTAATAAAGTCAAATTAAACCCACAGTGAAGTAGTTTCACCCATGCATAATAAGAAACACATTTGAAAATGTGGTGTTTAACTTAGAAACGACGAGAAAAGACACAACACTGGTTCACTGTTGGTGAACTGAGTAGCATGTCCCAAATATGCTAAGAGGGACGAAACATTTAAGCACAGCTGTCATCTCACGGGCCTCTGGATTGTACATCTTTCAGAAGCTTCTGTCCACAAACCTGGTCCCGGTTGTTCAAAGAGCAGATAAAATAGACTTCAGCTAATTCATTTTATCCGCTGGATAAAGTTATACTAATGTAGAAGTATTTTTGGGCAGTTTATGACTATGAGGTAAAAAACAGATCTTAGCAAGAGCTATTGGAATCCAAAAAGAAAATTGGGGGTAGCCACGCATTTTTTAGAGATAATTAAGAAACAATAATTCGAAAAGGTACTAAACTACAAAGTAGTGTACGGCAATTTTTATCAAATTGAAGCTTTATTATCTCTGAAAAATGCATGGTAACCCCAATTTTCTTTTAAATACCAAGAGTACTTGCTAAGCTCTGCTTTCTCTGCATAGCTTTAAACCGCGCAAAAACATCTCAGTTGTGTGTTCAGTAACCCAACCTTGAATTGGAAGCGAGGATGAGGTGACCTTGTTTTGATACAAACCTCACTGCTTTTCATATGTAAATGCAGACTACGGTCAAACTAGTTAGCATGAGAACAGCATAATCTACATACAAAAAGCAGTGAGGTTTGTATCAAAACAAGGTCACCCCCAGCCTCGCTTCCAATCCAAGGCCAGGTCACTTTGCATACAACTGTAAACTGGGCTATTCCTTGTTTATCTGATAAGAAGATGGATCATCGGTGTCTGAGATGAATTATGAATGCGTTCTCTAAAATCAACAGGCAGGCCTTTACTATGATTGGTCATAAAGTTTATACAATTGACGACTAATAATACCGAATCAGTAGGATCGGGACTTCCCCCTACACCCCCTACACCCTCAACCCCCTCCCCCAAAGTGAAAGATTATAAAAGATAATTTTCTTGATCTGCAGAAGTCATTAGGAGCATCTGCAGACCTGCCACGACCGTTTGGCAAGGTCATAAAAGGAAGCCAACTGTTGGGTCATTACGATGAAACGACTGTTCCTCCTGGGGTGTCGATCAGGAATGAATGGGGTCCAATTCTCTTGAAGTGCTGCCATGTCGACTATAATAAAGAGAACAGCCGACTGGAAATTAGGAAAGGGGAGTATGTAGGCAAACATACCAAAGGTAGTGGTGGTCGCGGAAATAAAGATCCGGCCGACGTTTTGATTGGGCTGGATACAGACGAAACTGATTTCCCAGGTTAGAGCTAAAGATTCTGAAGCAATTATAACTAGACTGCAACATGGTACCTTTTTTTCATATTTTTCCTTCCCGTCACGAAGGGAGGACGGTGCTTAGCCTGCGTGGCAGGCGCGTTTAAAATATAGAGGGTGCGAGAAAAATAGCGTGGAGCGCGAGGGAGGGAGACACGCGAGGGTGAAAGTAGCGCCTGCCCGAGAGGCCCACCAAAATCGTTTTTCTCCGTTCTCTAAGAGAAAGGAAAATTCCCATTTGGTTGAGAGGTTCCCGAGAAGCAAGTGGTCGCGTTGATTTGGCGAGAAAGCTGTCAGTCAAAAGGAATTCGATACCGTTTGTAAACTTGTAAACGGATGAAAGATCTAGGAATTTGAAAAAAAAAGCTTCAGTTAATTTTTCAGTTATTCGCGTTCCTGGTACAGGCGATAGGCCGAAGACAAGGAGGTGAAGGTTTTCCCGGAATTCCTGTAATTCAAGATCAAATGTCGGAGTTCAGATCAACCTGACTATCTGTCTGTAATTTGACAGACATAATTCTAACTCTGTGAATATTGCTGCTACAGAAATAATTCTTGCTTCTTAATACACATTAAGACAAGGAAGATACAGGAAAAATAACATTTGGCTGTTTCTCAAAATATTTGAACGATCAAAACTTGTGCGCGTTGTTTACGAGCTCGTGAGAACCGTGCGGTAGAAATTAATTTTGCGGCTCGAAAATAGCAAAATCTGAGAACTTTCCGCCGGCAAAATAATTTTTTCTCCACGAAAATGTAAGCTATAGAAACGATTAAACTGTCTTTGTAAAGCTAGAGACAAGTAGAATATTTGATTTGTAAGGATTGATATTCATTGTGTCTTGTATCTGATAAATCCAAGTCCAGAGGCCAGAAATAGTTTGAATTCAAAATATTGTAAAATTAACGCTTTAAACGTCGGGTAAAAATATCTTACAGCGTTAATTTTATGATATTTTGTATTCACATTTTTTGAACTACGCTGCACAGTATTACAATCTTTATTACGCCAGAAATAGTTTGTTGCTTGAATCGTTCTTGATTTAAATAAGGTGCCCCATATGTTTCATGCTAGACGGTGCTCAGCCGGCTTTTCTTGGTTAAAGTGCGAATTTTTTGTTGGCTTAAGTAGGGACGTGGTTTATCCCCTTGGAAAGACAGTAATGCACGTTAAGAACTGTATTGTAAAACTGTGTACGGTAAACCTTGACAGTACAAAGAAATGGATGATGTTTGCTGTAACTACCACTTGAAAAAAGAATGCGTATCTTGTCGGGATATTTCACAATCGCCCTACCAACTTGTGAATAACATCGAAAGAGACAGAGTTAACCGTATGCTCATAGAAAGGACAATGAACGCAACATAAATTCAGCATAGTGATCTAAGCAATTCCACTTAACATCGAACGCCCTCAATTGGTCAAAAATACTTGATGGCTAATACAAGAGAGACCCATTTAAAACGTCTGTTGACGGGCGGGTCGTCAAGAATCTAGCCTCATGCCTTCGTGATCGCTTCAGCTCGTTCGCGATAGGGACCTCTTCATTATTCTGGTATTTCTTTACGAACGATGGGCCCATTTTTCATTTCAAAATAGGAATAATAAGCTGAAAATTCGAAATTACGTCATCGAAACTTGCTGACGTGTAACTTGTTTAGAAAAAAAGTGTTTCGTTGTTGTGTGTTGAGGAAAATGACGGATGTAAAGAGCGACAACAGCGAATTTAGCAGCAAAAGATAATTTCCTTTCTAGTCTTGTACTACGACCTGAAGACAAATAAAAAAAAACCCGAGTTTTTTAAGCAAAATACTTGCCTCAGTATACTCCGGCATAGCGCCAATAGCCGCTATTCCAGATTGACCATTTTGTCATCAATTACTGGCGCCTTGTAAAGATGAGCGTATATTTTTAATGAGAATAGGCAAACTTCATAAAATAATCTTGGGAATACAAGAGGGTTACTGAAAGACTATAGGAATGGAATAATGGGCTGAAATAAAAAATAATGCACAGGTCCCCACTTCGCGAGCCTCCCGCGCTATGTAACGCAGGCTTTAGAGAATCATGGGAAGTATTCCGAGAATGGTGCCATTTGATGCCGCACCGGAGATCTGCGCCTAGGGGTACCCAACGATTCTTTTCGGTGAACATCTGTTCCCAAAGCCTAAGTTCCCTCAGACATACGGATTTAAATGAAATGAAAAACTAGAGCCAGTTATCTTTGGTGAAATGACATCTCAGACTTTCGAAACACGTGAAAATACATTTTTTTCGTTTTCCAAGGGACAAAACAATGCCCTTCTATGTGCTTAAAAAAAAGGCCAGCTAGGACTTTCGAAAAGACAACGGTAACTCGGAAATTCGCATGAAGAGATTTTCCTTCCTTATCTCAGTTTCTGCGACTCATAAACAACTCAAACGGCGCTACAGCAGTAGTAGGTTGCAGTTGTCAATCATACTCCAGCCCACATATTAAAACAAAGCAAGAAGATTCGATTCTGTAAACTGAGCTATATGGTAAACTTGTGAAACCGGTAAAGAAGTTGATCGAAGATACCAGCGTGTTTGGTGTGTCTTATTTGATCCCCAAAGTTAGACGCTACTGAAGTCGATAATAGCAGTTAGGAACTGAATGGCCTGAAATAAACTAAGCGTTATGTATGTTTTGATCAATGAAAGCGGATCGAAATTTGCATAATTATTGAACACAAACAAATTGAATGTTTCCTCAGAGGTTAGCCGTCACGAAGCGGACGCTCGCTTTTTCCTTGTTACGGTTTCAAAAAAAATTACATTACATTTAATCTATTTGACTTTTCCTTTACCCTGTAAAGAAAAACAGCTAATTCACTTTTTTAACACTCCAAAAACTTGCTCAAAGCACGAATGAGCAAGCTCCCGCAATGTATTATCTTTTTCTTCAGTTCAGTCACTAATCAGCTGGCAGTTTTGTTGGGGAGCGCGCGAACAAGCAGTAAAGCCTCCTCGCGGCTTGCCTTTTCGCTCGCGTGGTCCCAAACAAAACCGCCAGCTACGCAGCTACAAACGACTCAGCCTTGGCGTGCGTTTTTCAAAACTCCCGAAAAAATTTGGCGATCGCGATCGCGATCCCGAAAAGCTGTCAGTAGTGGTAGTGTATCCTGCAGTTAGTCATAAAGCTTTTACACTCAAACTAGCACCCTTATTCTATGTAAAACTTTGGATAACAAAAAACAGGAAACTTTTGAATGCAGAGGTCCACACAACGCAGGAATTAAACTTGCTGGTAATTTTGCCGGATCTCTCTTGTGAAAGACCTCGTGTCAGGCGTCACTTGAACGTGAAAATACAAAACTGAATGCAAGGCTGGCACTACGGCAAAGGGCAGATTTATTACTGGCCCTGAGGAAGACTAATTCTATTAGTCGAAATATTGGCCACTAATAAATCTGCCCTTTGCCGTAGTGCCAGCCTTGCATTCAGTTTTGTATTTTCTTTGGATAACGTTTTGACCATTGAGAGTCCATCGGGACAAATTAAAAGATATCGCTGCACGTGAACTTGTTGAATAAGTGCTTTTGAGAGCTTTTTATCTACATTACGTCTTGGGATTTCACCTCATGCATTCAAGCGTTTGATTGACAGCAGCAGAAATCTTGAAGAGACTCAGTTATTCCCAAAGCTGAATTTATTGACCAATCACAACCGACTAGTTCTGGATATGCAAATTGTTGTGCCGCGCGTTGAAAAACTGGGCGCTGTAAGTACATGTCGCGAAAGACAATAGCATTCTGAGTGCCGACGCGCTAAATTTATGTTGACGCCATGCAGCTGCTGAAGAAATACTGCATACATTTACTCAATTAGTTTGTAATAATCAAAGATTAGCGGGTGTGCTTGATGATCTCGATTCCAGGCTCTCTCTCTCTCTCTCTCTCTCTCTCTCTCTCTCTCTCTCTCTCTCTCTCTCTCTCTCTCTCTCTCTCTCTCTCTCTCTCTCTCTCTCTCTCTCTCTCTCTCTCTCTCTCTCTCTCTCTCTCTCTCTCTCTCTCCCCTTTGCTCTCTCTCTCTCTCTCTCCCCCCCCTTTGGTGATGATGTCATCCGCTCCTGCAAAATCTGAAAGGGGATGCCAGATACGCGTCCCAAGATCCGTTCACGGCAATCAACGTTAGTCGTACCCTACAATCTCCACTCTGCATTAGGAGCGCGTTCTTTCTACGATGAACGCAATTGATTGTTTGGTTGTGAAGTGTAATCTTTCCACCTTTTTGTACTTTTAGTTGTGTGAATAATATTGGAGGGGTACAAATAAGTGATGGTACTTTATTTACTTTTAATGTTCTAAGCGGTGGGGTGGGTCAGGTGTGTAACCTAGTAGGAGACTGCTGTTGTTTTCGCACCAGCCCAAGTGTTGGGCGAATCTGTAAATAAACAAATAAGTAAATATGGATAGTAACATAGACTTTCGATTTTAAATAGATTTAATTCACGAGGATTTGGGGAAGCTGGGCAAGATAAAGGAATATATTTTGATAACAGCGAGGACCCGAGAGCAACGGCAAACTCGAGTCAGGAAATATTTGCGATGGGTAAGTTACACTTACTGTAACGTTAACACGAGGCTGCGTTAACTTTCTAAGACATGATGGCTTGCTACGAAAGTCATGCTGTTTTCCTAAATTTTCAACGATGCAGTTAATTGTTGTATTGGCCTTAAACCCTTACGTGCTAGCAATCGTTTCTGTCTTTTCTCAAAGCACCCGAAGAGTTCCGAGCCCACCCGAAACTAGCGGGGCCTCGACAGATCACAACTAAAATCATTCGAAAAATTGTAGTTCTCAATAGAGCTTTCTACACAGTAAAGGCCGAAATGATCGAAATCTTTTGTTTTTAGCGAGAGTTTGGTAAGTAGCTCCTGCGCATTTCAACGAACACTGAAGGTGGTGAAACGTTTCGTCAAGCGTGCGCAGTAATGAACGAAGATACGAGGTACGAGATTGGTGGAGCGGTCATCGCGTTTATTATCAACAACAAAAGCAGTGTTCCTTTTTTTAAAGGAAAACTGGTTTGTTGTCGATCACTATATACTTTTGGTACGTTGTAGTCGATAAATTGGTTCACACACTAGACTGTTTTGTTATCGTTAACTTTAGCACGCCCACAGTTCAAAGACCCAATCAAAACAGAGCTTAATGGTATTTGCTAGTGTGTTGTATTAGGGGTGTTTGCTATTGTTACATGCCAGCCCTAACGGAAACATCATACTTTAGGCGAAAAAACACCGTTCCTTAAATAAATCTACTCATGAGAGGGTTGACTCAAGAAATTAGTAGAGATAGAGGCTCCTATTGATGGGCTTTTGGTAAAAATAATTCAAAAAAGCGTGAATATACAAAACAATGTATGGCATTTTTTCCCAAATTGAAGATTAATTTTCTCTTAAATGCTGTTTTCGGATTCCAATAACCCTTGCCAAGATCTACTTTTCACGCGTGGCTATGAACCGCCCAGCAATATCGCTGTTTTAGCAGGCACCGCTGATAAGAAGCCCGCGTTCCTCGTACCATCTCCAGATGCGCAGAACGTAGGCACTGTCTTTAATTTCTCTGGGACGAGACAAGGGCTGCTTTCCATTTACGCAAATCACCCGGATAAAAATTTTCGGCATAAATGCGAAATGATGTAGCTTGTCTTATCAGAAGATGCATAACATGCAAAATTTCAGCTGTAGATCCCAAAAGGAGTAATAAAAATGCATCACTTTGACCAGAAGCTCATAATTTTAGAAGTACTCCAAATGGAATGATGGGTACCATTTGCTTTCCAATTGGAATATCCGGGTTTTCCATGTAAATGGTAAGCACCCCTAAAATCTTGCAAAAACGATAACGCCATTATTCGTCACTTTAAAAGGATTTTATGAAATAAAAAATAACTGGGTCGATAATTGTTAGAGCAACTTTGAAGCCTGTCAGAAGAGATTCCTTTTCACTGTCGAAAGGAAAGTGAACTCTTGATTCCGCAAATTTACCTCAATAAGAACAATAGTTATAATAGCTGTAAGGGTTATTGTCTTCTATACTGTATAAGTATTATTAGTGATATTAGTATATAGTATTTATTAGTATTACTTTGTTATTTTTTTTCTCAGTGCGCGAGAAGGCGCCATTCTGTAAATCAAGACCTCGGGTTACCATGGCAACCATTCTTTTTCAGAAAACGAAAAATCCCACTTTAGAAATCAATAAAAATAAATTGCTATTGTAATTTACTGTAACTTTTATATTTTTAGCTCATATTGGTGCTCCTTTGTTGGTTTTGATTACTTTTCATTTAATTTCGAATTTTTCCTGAAATTGTGGGGAAATCCAGAAATCATGACGTAATAAACACGTCATACGACGTCTTCAATTATTGCTGTAGACCCCAATTAAAACATCTTTGGGCGTACTATTTATCCTCCAAGCATCACTGTTATAACTTTAATATTCTCGAAGTTCTGGAGGGGGGGAGGGGGCCGGAATTACCCACAGATATGGTTAATCGGTAGCGGCCTTTCTTGTCATATTTATTAATATTTGATTGTTTACATATAAATAGATTCGACGTTTAGGATTCATTGTTGTAAATTATTTTCTACACTGTCGTCTCTTCACAGTTTGAACAAGCATTGACGAACGAAAGCCTGAAGCTTGCAATTGATGAGGAACTGACCAGCGATGATTGCAAATTTCTGAGAAGCTTCTATGTTTCTGCTCAAGAAAACCAAATGATACTGGATCTAACAAAGCTGAAGAGAGAACAGATTCAGGGATATGCTATTGTCTTTAAAGTGCTTGATAGTAAGTAAGAACGTGAATTATCCACGTCCTGGTTTAATTGTTCTTCTTCTTCTTCTTTCATTTATTGTTCCTTGATAATGTCGTCATGACGTCGCCGAAACGTCGGGACTTTATATCGTTAGTTATTATTATTATTATTATTATTATTATTATTATTATTATTATTATTATTATTATTATTATTATTATTATTACGAATAAGAATACTATTGTAACTTGATGAGATTTGCTTCTTTTTTCTTCAAAAAAATTGTGCTTGAAAATAGTCTCTTTTTTAATCGAAAAGAATTGTAAACAGGTTTTAATAGCTCTTTTTTCTCTTTTTACTTGTAAATAACAATTTGCTTAGAAGATTTTAATAAAGAGATTATTATATTATTTATTCAAAAATTATTATTATTATTATTATTATTATTATTATTATTATTATTATTATTATTATTATTATTATTATTAATTTTAATTTGCTGGTCATTGGGCATATACATTAGCAGTCAAATCCTAGCAGTACGCAGGAAGTTTGTCACATAAACGTAGTTCAAAGGTCCAAAGGTCTTCAAAGGAAAGCACGTACACAATTATAAGCTATTGACAACCATGCAGATTTGTAATCAAAATTGTGAAGACAAATTTGATACTTACATTCAGTATAAGGTCTGACAAACCCTGATTTGATACAGTCAACTCCCTTATTGCGGACACCGCGAGTTAGTGTCCTTGATAGCGAGAGTCCGTAATAGCGAGAATTTATTTCCGTCAAACGTCTGTAATTTATTTATGCTGGGGATTTAACTTCTGTCCGTATTATGGGATGTCCGTAATAGCGAGGTGTCCGCAAGGCGAGAGTTGACTGTATGTTGATGATTTACTCAACAGATTTCTCTTCTGAACAGTGGACTGAACTTGAGGAGACTTTGAAGAAAAAGTGACTTTGAAGAAGAAGGAAAAGTAAATCGACCGTGTAAAACTGATCGAAAGTAGTTTACCTAAATGGATTAGATTATCTAGCCTCTTTTTAGCTTTTGTGCAAAACAAACAATCCTGATGCAATCTCCCCGATTAATTTTCAAACTTAAGCACGTATAGTGACTCCAGAATGGTTATTTCTAAGAAGATAAAACATGTATTACCGACTTTGATTCATACTGATTAATTAATCTGGTTTTATGAAAGGGAGATTCATAGGACAAAATGTTCGAACTGCTGAAACTTACCTGGGATTTTACTGTCTCTACTTTCAAAAGGTGTTTGTCACGGTAGAATGGTCCTTTATTCAGAAAGCTCTCTCTTTGTTTAACTTTGGAAGCAGCATGAGCGGATGGATTTCAAGCATGCAGAACAGACGTTACTTTTTAATTTTATTATTATTATTTTTTAATTATTATTATTATTTTTTTTTTTGGCGTTTTTCAGGCGAGAAGAGGTAAAAAAAAAAAAACATAACGCCTCCCGTCGCGCGTGGCTCGCGCTCCGCGCTCGCCTCGTGGTTGCCTCGGCACGAGACGAGCTGCTTGCTACGCAAAAAAAAAAAATAACGCCTATTCTGTAGGCTAATGGATTTCCACAATCTATGCTAATGCTGAGAGTAGTGTTCTAAGCCATGTTTTTTGTTTTGTTTTGACTAATGACTTAAAACTATCAAGAGGTGTAAGACAGATTAAGAATAGTCCCAATTGCAACTATTTCGGGCAGGAAGACTCTATTGGCCACTTTTTCATGGAATGTCAAATCATTTCTCCTCAGTGTTTTAGCGAATTTTAATCACGAGTATGCTAGTTCCTTCACACTAAGTGATTCAGAAGTGATCTGTGGCAAAACTCTGTCCACAGGACCTCAGCCATGCGAAATTACTAAGAAACTTAACTCAGTTGCATCTTTTCAGAGTTAATTGCGGGACTGGTTATGAAACCTTGATATGAAACCAATGGTGCTGCAATTTATGCTGGAAGGGCTGCGACCGTGCACAATCCTTTGTTTTTACGTTCACACTTCAAATGAATATCTTAACAGAAACGTTTCTATTGGTCAATTGCTCCAACACATTTCAAAGTCTATTGTGGTTTGTGCACGATCAAGGCCAAAAATGCTCACAAAAACATATAGCAAAGAAGCTAGTTTGTCAGGCTTCATAATTATGCCAAGTACTGTCTGTATAGTCAAAAATTTAATCAAAAGGAGTTCTGGAAAATTCTTAAGTATAAAACTTTAATTCTAAAATATCGTGCTGAAAAACTTGTATAAACCTTGTGTAGCGATAAGGCAAGGTACCTAATGGTGTATTTCTGTATGTAAATTTTTTTAAGTTTTGTGTTGCCTGTCTATACGTCTCTTTTTTTCTTACCAATAAGTGACAAAAACAATAAAATTTTAAAAAAGTGAAAAAAAACATTGATTCGCCAATGTTGGCCTGTTCACATGGCGGTGGGGGACCCCGGGAAGGTGAGGTACCCCATCTACCCGAGGTCAGAAAAAAACAGGCTTTCACATGCAACCCCGGGGTGCTGGGGTGAGGTTTAAAAAGCTATGGCGTGGTCGCTAAGTACATATATCAAAAATAAATTCAGAGACAATTGCCCGGATAAACATCACCCCACCCCACCTCCAGCATTCACATGGAGAAAACTCACCCTAGCTAAGCGGGTAACCCGCCTCGGCTGACAGGGCAACCCGCCTCGCTGAGATACCCCACTTCACATGTGAACGCGATCAAGAAATTAAGAGAGATTGTATGGAGAGAGTGGTAACCCCACCGAGGTGGGTTACCTCACCTTGCCGGGGTCCCCCACCTCCATGTGAACAAAACTCGATGAATCGCGCACAGCATTGGTTCGTGGCACTTTAAAATTCGTTTTGTTACACATAACAATAATGCATTTAACAAAAGAAAATCGAGAATAGTTTAAGATTTGCAATTGAAAGGTAAGAATGAAACCATTCGTCTATCATTTATTTATCCTGCAAAACAAGATGTAATTGTTAAAAATTTGCCATATTATAACAAATCCGGAGCAAACTTAAGCAGGCAAATTGAACTTGTAACGCGTAGTAACTCGTACAAATATGCCGGATTTTAAATAAAGTAATCTTTTTCGTTAGTCTCACCTGTTACTTTTGTCTCCGTTTAATAGAATCCGCTGATGAAGGGCAGAGAAACCTTTAGATTATTTTAACAAAACGCTCGATTCTGATTCTGAATTTCTGATTCGGGTGCTTATTAATTGTTGCTTAATCGGAAAGCGGTCACGTGGATAACTGTCCAATCACAGCTGTCTATTACGGCTTTTCTTTTTCAAATTGGATATTTTTAATTGGATACCTACGTAAATACGCGGCGATCTCATGCACTCAAATAGTTTCTTTTTACTGTTTTTCTTCATTGTTGCAAGACTAATTTCCTGGAAGTTTTGAGTTAAAAACGGTTTATAATCCCAGAGTTTTCTTGATGACACGATTCTTCGGGTAATTGGACTTCCTTTCGTTACATTCAGTGGTATTATCGTACTCGTATTTCAATAGACCCTTCTCCAAAATGGCGGCCGTAAATTCAAATAAGTTAAAATTAAAAACGTATACCAGAACTAGGAAGTGCACTTTTACTTCAGTAACCCTTCAAGTTTCAAAGTTTCAGCATATCAGGTGTAATATCAGTTGAGAAAATGTAAGTTGAAAAATGAAAAATTTACAGACGTTTGTATGACTGGAGGTATGGCGTATACCCCCAGTCATACAAACGTCTGTAAATTTGTCAAATTTCATCTTACATTTCCTAAGCTGATATAACACCTAATATGCTGAAACGTTGCAAGGTTACTAAAGTAAAGGTGTTCTTTCAAGTGCTGCTATCAGTTTTTCATTCAGTTCAATTTTAACTCATTAAAATCTGTTGCCTCCATTTTGGAGAAGCTTAAGGGTCTATAGTTCCTTGCGCTGCAGGTTAGGCCCATTTGAAATTACTCGCCCTGGATATGTATTTCACTCAGACTAATTTGTGAGAAATTTTCACGCCTTTCTAACCCCTTTTCTTCCCCGCACACTTGAATCTATATATTGAGCTGACATGCCAGAACTCTTTCCCATGGTGCCAGGTCATGGTGCGAACTCCAAGTCATATCTTTTTGCCCAATGCCCTTGCGCGTCTTTCGTGCTTAAAGGAAACGGAGATGACTGCTACGCAGGCTACTCAGCAAAGGGCTAACTAAAGGAATTAATAGAGAAAGAGACTGTACCAGGACTATACTCCTGGGTGTGTCGATTAAGAATTTGTTGACATCGTAACGGGTAACAGTACATTTGTCCGCGTTATTATTGAAGAAAGACAATAAAACTGATTGAAACATCGTTTATTGGACTGTTTTTAGCCGCAAAATAATAACGAAAAAGATACATTAAATTTATGTTTTTAAAGACTGAACCATAAAAGTTTCTGAGGCTCGATTAATTCTTCTATTTCCGTAGAATCGTGCCGGTAATATTTAACTTAATTAAGTACGTTCGTGCCGTTTATGAAACATTTGGTTCTTGTACTAAATTACGTTTCTCATCTCATTATAGTCTTGCTGTCTCACCAACTGTTGCACCTCGGAGTCCGTTTCAATATTGCTAGCTACCTTAGAACAAAACACAATGTTTCCTTTACTTAAAGAACGTAAGTTCCATGGATGATGTACTTGTACAGTATTCCGGGTTGTCAAAAGCGAAACCGTCCTTAGTCTTTGCTCTTGTCTTATTGATGATAGCAGCACGGTTCTTCCTTTTGCGACGCCTCAGTGTTACAAAGAAACAGGTGACCGCAAACAAGGCTGCCGCAAGAACTAGCACTCCTCCTGATACAGAGGTGTAAACATACCATGGCGTCCCACCGGCTGGCAAATCTGGAAAATATAACGACATTATTGTCATGCTGAAGGTAAAGGGCCCAGCTTTGTTCACCATTTCTTATTTAGCAAATTATAGTACCGTTCCATTCCATCTGCCGTCTTTGCCATAATGAATATCGTCTGGGTCATTGATCGTGATGCCCGCATTGAACCAGTTACTGATATCGGCTTTGTGTGACAAGAGTGACACCTAGCAGTCTGTTACGACTGACAAACCTGTGGCCCTCAGATTCCGGTTAGAATTTGGAAACGCTTTTTTTTTTAGGACAGGGGAAAACAAGAGTGTGCGAACCTCTCAGGGAAAAGACAAGAGAACACCAGCTATGCTGTTTTACCTACTGTGTATAAAGAAATGGTTCTTTTTTTTTGTTTTTGCTGAGAACCTACAACAAACTCAAACTCACACATGACGCCGAGTTGGGGAATGAAACCCAAGCCACATTGGTGCTCTTACCGCTGCCCCATCCCTGCTCTCATCTAAATAGCCATGCGCGACAGGAGGATACGCTTTCACCTGCACTTTCTGCTAAACATACATCAACTCATCCCACGTAAACGCCCATAGGCGTCTTGTTCTCGATTAAAACGCAGAACGCACCAAGTATTTTCACTATAATCGTGGCCGTGAAAGTGAAGAGAGCCGGAGTAGTAATAATACATGGAAAACGTAAGACCTTACTGCATATGCTTTTGAGTACCTATTAATAGTTGACGTGACCGAGTGACTTAAATAAAAAAAACGTGGGCTGATTTTTAATGTCAAATTACTAGTAAGAGAAACAAGTAACGAAGTCAATGACAGAAAAGTAAAACTCACGATACAAACATACTGTTTTAACTCTAGTTTTAAAGATTACAGGGAAGCTTTAAAACTAGAGTTAAAACCAGAGCTATCAACTCAGTACCCTAAACAATTCTTATCGAGGATTTCAGTTTCCTTTGTTCCACGCTCGCGACAAATAAATTTAACATCCCCTTTATTGGACGATCGGGATTAAATTTTAAAATGTTATCTTTCTTTCTCTTTCGCCACACAGGACGCTTTCAACATTCCCGATCCTGTAACAGTTTGGAGGACATGTATATGATGTGGCATGGGTTCGAATCCTCATCTGGGACTCAGATCTTTTAGATCTTTCTTGAATTCTATAACTAGATAACTGTCGTGGAGCAGAGGATAAACAAAGCCGGTGAGACGAAGAGAATCCAGCTGCCAAGCTTGCAAAAGGAAGTCAGATGGTATTGTGAAAACAGTTTTCTTTTCACCAGTGGGAAAACAGGTTTTGCCTTCACAAAACGGAAATACGGACGGACGGGGAAACTCTTCAAAATCACTTCGGTAAAGGCCTTTCTCCTGGGGAACACTCGCTGGCTGCGGAAGGACCGAGATCTCTTACGGCAAGCGAATTTCTCTGAGACAGTAAAACCACACAGAACTTGGCTCCAACGTAGGGTTTAATACCAAAACTATAACCAAGGATGTATCCAAGGATGTAACCAAAGAAAATCTTACAAAGCACCTGTATTTAAGCCTAAGCTAGTAAAGCGTTCGAATTACATCATTTTGCAACGAGTCAGATTACAGAATACAACAATCATTTCTGAAAGTCTATTGGATGAAACCTAAGCTTACTCTGAAACATTAATTACTTTCGAAAGCTACACAGGTGGATAACAGTTTAACAAAAGGCTAGCGCAGGTTACAATAACACTTCAACGCTCAATTACAGTTATGATCTTATAGGAACCGTTTAGGCCTAAATGAATACTACAGGTTGTGTTTACGGTTTACTGAACTTGAAACTAAGGAACTTAATATTTTCTACGTTGGCTTTTATATTTTTATCAGCAACGCAAATGAAACTAAATGTCTAGAAATCCTCTCATCACAGTATTGCGGGTCATCAGAAGAACGAACAGCGTAGGACACACCGGCGAACTAGCTGCGAGTCATGTACCAAAGTGACGGAGCAATTCGGCAGACAGTTTACAAATGCAGCGATCTCACAGATCCCTGAATAGAATCCTTAAAATAGGTTTGGAAGTTCAAAGATTGAGTGTTATTGAAAGGTGGAGAAATAACACATTTTTTGAAGGCGAGTTTGTTGTTTCCTTACCTTTGGCACATTTTGGTAAAGATCCATTCCATTGGCCGTCCTTGCCACAATGAATATTGTCTGGACCAATCAGAGAGAAGCCTTTATTGCAGGTGAACCAATAGCGTGAGCCAACACTTGTACCATTACCATGCGCATGACCATTTTCAATCGATACAGTTGGAGGACAAACTGGGTATGTAAAGAGAAAAGACAACGCACCACGTGAGAACGTAATGGCAAATATCCTTTCTTCGGTCTTGTTGGTTTTTTTTATTATTAAAACCTTTAATTTTTCTAATTGGCTGTGCAAGTGATATTGAATATTATCAATAAGGAACAGTTCATAGGCCAATGCAACTTTGAGCTTCAATCTGTTTGCAACACGAACGAAATTGGCACCACCTAGCATCTCTTTCTCAGGTTGACTTATCACAGATGTCTTGTCCCCCTTTACTCCATCTTATCAGAAGAGGATTAGTTGATTATGCAAGACAGGAAGGAAACTTCAATTCAAGACCAATTATAACCATCACTTAAGGTAAGAGTTGCTAAATATGTCTAGTTTACCACCAGCTCTTTTAGACACACAGATGGTCAACTTGTCAATGTCAGTTGTTTCTGTTAAATTTATCATATTAATTTTTTACAATAAAAAATGACAACAACAACAATTTATGTACTTCTCTGTTGGCATCTTGGTTTAGAGCCATTCCATTGTCCTTTAAAACAAGAAATGACCGTAGAACCTTTTATTTGAAATCCTGAGTTACACTGGAACCTGAATATCATTCGGCCATCTTTTGCGTCGTATCTAAGCACTTTTCCGTCACCAAGGGTTTCTTTCATTGGAATGCAACCTGTAAGTACATGTTCCAAGAATTATGTTTATCAGGGGAATGATAAATGAACTTTCTATACCGAGAGTGTATGAAAACTGACGTGCACATGAAAGGAAAAATTGAGTTAACCTCACATTCCTTCGCTGCGTGTTCACATATCCAGGAAATACTTCTTTTTAATGAGAGCAGCTTGGAGTGGTATATCTGTAACTAGGGTCGACAGCCGGCTCACTAGAAATACTTTAATATCTTAAAATAACTGAAGGTGTGTTTTTCTTATCGCCTTTGCCGTTTTTGAAGAGGTTCAGCTTACCTGGAGTCTCTGTTTCATTGATGACCGCAACAAACGACTCCATAGCCTGCTTTGATGCTTTTCCAATGCTAACCTTACCGGTGGTGTGGATATCGAACAGACACTGTTTGTTATCATCACACACAGCATGTACCAGCTTCCCCAGGGTGGCGTTATCAAACACCAAGTCTTCTTGATCCAAAAATGTGGGTAAGTAACCGACATCGAAATATGAAGCATGGTTCTTTCCTTCGTCGTAAGTGAATATCGAGTTATTGGTTGTGGTAGCCCCTGCAAAGAAAGATACTGGAGATTGTAACTTTTAACTTTTTACATTGTGTGAGATACCTTTCGAGAAACGGCGCGTTTTAACATATATGTGAACAGCTGATCGTCTTCACGAGGTTTACTTACTCGAAGACAGACATAAAGAAAGAATTTTCAGTATAGTACACAACATTACTTCCTTACACCGCTGAGCAAACTCATGATGCATTTTGGCCTGGCTTGAGTTTGTGTCAAGGAAGCTTCCATTGGGAAGAAGAAATTCCTGCTCCTTGTCTCCATCCCAGAATCCTAGCAGGCCGCTTGTGTTTCCTGAATCCAGAAGAAAAGAAAAAGAGAAAACAAAACTTAACCTAGTTTAAGGAAGACTCTTAAATGCTGAGGATACAAAACGTGACTTGTGTTGGAGTCTAACAATGTAATAAGAATAAGAGTGTTAATGAGAATGATAATGACGGTTTATTTAGCACATGTATTAGGTGGCTCAGTTAAATCACCAAGCAACAATTTTTCTTGTCGTTGTCAAGGCAACCACGAGATTTTGTAAAAACGTAGCGCCACTGTGATTCTTTCCGTTATTTTCCGTATCATATCGTCCATGTTCGACAGATTTTCCCAAGAGAGAAATGTCGTTATAACGTCGGGTTATTTAGCGTTTGCAATGGGACACCATTTTCCTTTTGAGGCAAATTTAAAGAGAAATAGCCTTCGATTACACATTAGTGCACATTCATAAGTTGGTTTGACATGTAGTTTCACCATGCCGTTGACAGAATTGTATTCTGGGTGAGAACTTCAAACATGTTTTACATCAAGCATTATATCAAGCAGTTCGGCTAAAATTAATTGACAAAACTCAATAACACTTTTATTTGTAAAACGATGTAAAGTATATGAAATAATTCATATACTTCATATACATATACTTCAGTATATTTCATATACTTTACATCGTTTCACTCCTCTCACGGGAAAATGGGAACCTACAATTGACCTTGCTCCCAATGTGTGGCTTCATAGCTCAGTTGGTAGAGCATCGCACCGGTAACGCGGAGGTCACGGGTTCGAATCCCGTTGAAGCCTGAATTTTTTTCAGGCTTCCAATTTCCAATTGCATAAATTGGAAAATTCACTGCGATGATCACTTCTCACTTTCACTTTTATTTGTATAGCACCTTTAAACCTCGGTGGCACCATTATCATCATTTGCAAAATCTCCTCATCTGCTTTTTCAATTCTAACTAAAATCCCAGAGTTGAAAGTGATGGAGTATTTAGACGCACTGCTGCATTTGAAAACAATGACGCTTTTGAAATCCATCACTAACTGCTCATCGAATTCAGTGACATCTCCATTCACCAAGAGTTCAATATTGTTACGGCCGCTGATTTGGACCTGAAAGGAAAAAATAACTGATAATAATAATAATAATAATAATAATTTTGTAAACTTGAAAAGCAGTTCAGGTGCGCAAACGTACCTGTAATGAGAATTAAAATATCTTTCACAAGTCATTACCTGCAAAATATCGGAGCTATTTTCCTTCAGTGCAAACGCCCTGTAGACTGTTGCCCGAGTAGTCTTGCCATGTTCATCAATCAATGGCTGCATTCGTCCCTGGAGTTTAAATTCAGGGCCAGCTACTTGGAGAATGTCGTACTCCCCATAACCATTAAAGGTGTACTCCACGCCATCAAGCGTAACGATGTGTGGATCACCAAAAGTAATGGCTACAGAACACAGTAGAATAAGAATTAAAAAATAAAAACCCATCGAACAAAGGAAATTAGCTGTCAAAGGCAAATACCTTTAACACGCTTCAAAAATCATTAAAGCAAGCTATGTCCTCTCAATAGTCTCAGATAAATTCTTTGGAACAGTGGTTAATATAATTAATAAATAGTTGGTTCCTGTTGTCGGCTGTCGTTGCTGTTCTCATTGTTGTTGTTATTATTGTTGTTATTGTTAGCAACAAAAGATATGTTAAGTTTGTAACTGATGATTTTCAAACGGAAATAAATTTCCTTGGTTATATTTGTAGAAAAGAAACATTTCGTATATGCCAGTTGTTCAAGATTTGAGACTTCAGAATGGCCAGCAAGGCACATCTCGTTTCATTCTTTCACACCCAGCAAATGGATCCAATGTCCACGTGTGATATCAATAGAAATGGTATTGATCATCACATCAACAATACTATGGGAACAAAACTGATTAATTTAGCGGTCGTATAGCTTTCTTCGCTCTCAGTGGTATTGATTAATGCAAGATGTAACATGACAATATTAGGAGAAATGGACGTTTGGGGTACGATTGTCTGCTTTCAATGAGGGGTTCCTTACTCTAAAGAAAGTGGAATAAAACATTTAAAATAACTGGTTTCATAATTCACACAAAGTAAAACATAAACAACAACAAAACAAACAAATTAAGAAGCAGTATCAGTCGCCGTTGGTTGGTCAATATTATATTAATTCTTTACAATTCAAACCTTGAAAATGATGTATTATCCAGTGAGAGACACAGGTATACTTGGAAAAAGGAAATCCGAGTGCTCCTATCAGGAGTCGAACCTAAGACCTTCCGATTACTAGTTCGGATACTCTGCCATTGAGCTACAGGAGACTCATGGGAGCTTAGGTTATAATTTAAACTAGGTTCATGGGGCAAACATCCTGCAAACTGCAAGGATTTGAATGTCAATGTGTGGCATATTCGCAATGGAATAAATGTGATAGTATATATTTTTAAGCCTATTTAATGAATGAGAATGATGTATTATTCAGCGAGTCACACAGGCATACCACACTGGCAACGGTTTTCCCTTTTTGGCCCACCAACCAAGGTTAAAACATGGTTGGCGAATTCTTGTTCTTACCTGGCCTTGGAGGTTCGTAGTTGGAGCCGTCGTCTGGTGGCCGTTTTTCAAAATATTTTCCACAACTAGCAGACAGCACACAGCAATCCCAATGAGGAACAAGGTCGTGAAAGAAATGAGAGAAGACTGGTAATCCCACTTCAACATGTGCTCGGTCTAGGGATCCTCCGTTTGGTGGACCAAACAATAAGTTTCCTTGTTCATTATAACAGCACTGCTGGCCTGCACCTTGGTTACTATAAAATAGAGTGGTTTCTATTTTAGTGTCGTAAAACCAAAACCAAAGTAATTACTCTGGCCAATTTGACATTTTGATATTTTGACATTTCAGTATTTGCCAATCACAACAGACGTAAACAAAAAGTTGAACCAATCAGAACTGGAAGCAATAAATACATGTGACCGGTGCCAAGTGCGAGAAAACGCCTGCGAGCAAGTTACGATTGTTTTTCTTTTGTTTCTCATTGGCTGAGAAAGAGGCGCGAGTTTTTCTAAACAATCACAAAAACCAAAGCAAATGCGAAAATCTGCTTTCGACACTCAATTTGTTACCGATCAATACAAAATGATATCAACAGATCCATGCCACCCATTTCAGAGCGGTGTTCCCCTCTTCGGATAAAAAAAGCGAAGTGGAAAGTGACTATAACATTAAGGGTATTTTAATGAAACTTAAAAAGTCTGTGTTACCTGCAAAATGGTTTCTCTTTTTTATATATATATGTGTGAAGGTGTAGTTTTGATGCTATATGGCTTAGCAAATAGTACGTCACGAATTCCGAAACCTCTACCAATTTAGATTAGCATCTTGGCCTTCATTGTCGGTTTCCCTGTAAAGCGTCAGAAAATCACCCCAACTGCATTAAATTGTTTTAACGAGCAAATATTTAGAGCTACTGCAAAAGATTTAAGCAACCTTGGAGTAATAGTCCTAAAGCAGTGTGAAGCAGCAGACTGATGATTGCCACAGTAAATCCAGGAATCTGGACTGACGTACTCTTCCGCCATGAACCGGCCACTGTCTGCCAAGGCCTGAGCGAGCGTTTGTGGACAGGACAGAAGAGAAGCGTCATCTACGAGAGGAGGGAAACAATTCACAAGAATTTCAGAAAGACGGTATTGAATACAACTATAAGCTAAAATATAATACAGCGTACGTGTACAAGTCTAAATGAGTTCACTAACATAATCATCAAAAAGGGCAGGGGACGGATTCGAGCGCGAAGACAAGACTATTGGTTGCTCCCAAGCTCCCTCATAATCGCAAAAATGGCGTAAGAATAGTACAGGCAGCTACCGTGCAACGTATTTTTTTTTTTTCTTATTTCCTTGGTCGATCAAAATCCAAGTTATTCAGACTATGAAATGGAGCAGGCAACGTAGCAAGCAGCTGTAAACGTCAAAACTGAGATTTAAGAGTGTTACATTGCACTTAAAGGATGGTGCAATTCCAATTGAAAACACTTCTTCTACCTGTGTATATTTTAGGATTCGGCTGCCTCTTGTACCAGTACATACATCGCTCATGAGCCATTTCGTAACTTAACCAGTAAAACAGGTCGCTCCAGATCCACTCGGCTGGAGCATGCCCGCGCTTGGCCCCAGTCCTTTTCACTGCCACCAGTGTACTGAAACGCCCACTTCCAAAAGAAGCTCTAAATATTTGGTAAGAAACGAAAGAATGATACATCTGATATCTGATTCAGTGTTCAAAATTAGTTATTTCTGTTGATCGATGTTCTTATTCAAGGATTGGTTCTAAGCCGACTTGCATCTCGTCTTCTTCACACCCGTCACAATCCTTTGTTTTAACGTTCACATCACAGTTGAATATCTTAATTAAAACATTTCGATTGGTCAGTTGCTCCAACACATTCCAGATTCTATTGTTGTTTGTGCAGGGTCAAGGCCAAAAAGGCAAAAAAAAAACATATAACAAAGAAGTTTGTCAGGTTTCATAGCCATTGCCTTCAATTAACTATGGCCTAACTAACCGTAAAAAAAAGCAGTTATTATTAGCCGTCAAGCGGTTTCAAAGTCTTTCAAACAGCTAATCATCACGGATTTCAAGCTCCCAAAGAATCATTTCAACTGATAAACCATTTTCCTTGTTCCCAAATATACTCTTTTTATGGTTTTTTCCACGTAATTTGAGTGGCCAGGGCGTGGCCAATCAGCCAGGCAAGAGTACTAATACCCTATTCACTTGCTGCCACAGGATCCCGAAGATGCCAAAAGCGCCGGTTAAGAGGACTGCACAACTGAAATATTGTCGTCTCGTCCACGTATATTAAAAGAAGATTGAAAGAACGCAAATTCTCATTTTTTTTTTGTTCGAGACGTAGGCTAAGCAAACCACAGGAAAGTACTTTTGAGAAGCTTTCTTTCGAATGGTCTCAGAGTCAAAGACTTAAGGGAGAGGTTAAAATATTCCATCTTACCCTTGTCCTTCTCCTTTTGGCACAATAAACGAAGCGTTTCCAGTGTTCAGATGATCTGTTAATATAGTGTACATGCTATGAAAAAACACGTGACCATCATCCTTCATAGAAAAGCGTGCCAACTGAATATCAACCGTCTGATTCTCTGGTCCGAGGTGGACTGGGTCCCATGTGATCCTGACAGCGTGTTGCTCGATCCAGGTTTCTGTGGCCAGGCGAGTAACGCGGGGTTTGAACCTGTTGATGTTAACTACAAGAAAAGAAATTTAGGGCGGGTATTATTATCGCAGTATTGTACATTTGTATGTAATTTCTTAAAACAAATCGTAGGTCATAGGGCGCTATTTTAAAAAGAAATATACTGAAAAATCTATGTTGTATCTTTTGCCCGTTAACGAAAACATATCCATATGGCCAAAGTAAAATCATCTTACTGGAAAGTGTAGGATGGGTTGCTACTCTCTGCATTGGCCCCCGGATGTATCGATTAAAAAGCAAATATAACTGAGCGGATTATTTTCAAAAAAGTGATCGGGTGAAGAGGAAATAATTTAAGCTCAGTAGCCACCAATCTCTGCTCGATTTTTCGCCGACATTATCTTTTTGTTTCATGTTGTTTCTCCCTCGAGAACTAATGTTAGTGTCAAAAAAGGCTTTTCATGGTGGCTTGGATTTGACGGGAAAGCAATTGGTTGCTGTAATTTTTAGTTTCGAGTTTGCTTGAGATCGTTTCCTCTACACAACTCTTGATTGTTTTCTAATTGAGTCTTATGTCATCCCACTAGGATCTTAACAAAAATCAATGCTGAGCTGGATTGACGAGTATTTCTTCGTGCGAGTATAAACTCCTCTTAATGTTGTACCATTAGGATAGTGTTAAATTCTCGTAATTCCCCACCTTACTGCTACGAGTGTCTTCATAAACTCAGTATCGTACACAGTAAATAATTAAAACCAATACAGTAATTACCCGATGTAAACGTTCCTTGAAAGTCGAAGGTCTTTCCTCCATTGATTGACAGTTTGATTGACAACCTGCCAGTCACGTTAAGCATGGGCACGGTACAAGATGCCTGCATGTCGCTCATATAACTTCCATTGCTTAGCTTTCCGCCTGGAAATTCACAAACGATGCGTTGCGATGGTTTGTAGCCAGGCCCAGATATTAAAATGTTATCACCGCCAAGCATATTTCCCAACTTTGGAGAAACGACAAGCGATCCTAAAAACAATTTTAAATAGTGTCACTTTAGTTCAGTTCTTTCCCTCTCACAGGGAGGGCTACCCAAAAGTACAGTTGTTAAAATAGTTGGAGGACAAACTGGGTTCACAACCAGAAAGAGAACGCACCACGTGAGAACGCATTCCAAATCTCCTTTCTTCTTTCGCGTGGTTCCCTTATTTTAAAAAACCTTCTTGGCTGTGTGTGACAGTAAGATACAGCTCATAACTCAAACCACCTTTTGAGTGTCCATCTGTTTGGAACACGAAGAAAATTGCTAGCACGCACTACCTCTTTCTTTTCACCTATGAATGGGATCATGTGACTGTCCTTTAACTCGATCGCAAATGCGATCAAGAAACTCCCCCAGCTTAAAACGCTGATCAGAAGCTTATGTCAAGCAAAAAAGGAAACTTCAGTTTTAGACCAAATGAGAGGGCATTCAAGAACATCACGAAAGCTAAGAGTTGCTAAATATGCCTAATTTTCCCCTGGCTTTCTTATACACACAGTTGGTCAACTTGTCGCTGTCGCGTATTTGTGTTAAATTTATCATATTTCTAAAATAAAAATAAACAGCAATTTATGTACTTCTCTGTTCGCATCTTGGTTTAGAGCCATTCCATTGTCCTTTAAAACAAGAAATGACCGTAAAACCTTTTATTTGGAATCCTAAGTTACACTGGAACTTGAAGATCATTCGGCCATCTTTCGTGTCGTTCCTAAACACTTCTCCGTCAAGAAGGGTTTCTTTTATTGGAATGCAACCTGCAAAAACATGTTCGAAGTATTTACTTTATCAGGGGAATTTATCTCTATAATTAAGAAGCTTCTGTAATTAAGAAAATGTGGCCACCTAAAATACGATACGAATAAAGTGTACCGACTTCAAAGGAAAACATGAATTAACCTCGCGTTTCTTCACTGCGTGTCCAGGAAGTGCCCCTTTTCTTTTAATGAGAGCAACTTGAAATGGTATTTTTTAACTAGGGCCAACAACTGATTCAGGTTGCTTTAAAAAACATTCACTAGGAGCATTAAAACAGTGAATGCGTTATTTCTTGACCATGAATATGTGAAACATATTTGTGTACGTATATATTTCTTGTCGCCTTCCTTATTAAGAGGCTCAGCTTACCTGGAGTCTCTGTTTCATTGATGACCGCAACAAACGATTCCACGGACTCTTTCGAGGCTTTTCCAATGCTAACCTTACCAGTGGTGTGGATATCGAGAGACACTGTTTGTTATCACCACATTCAGCACGCGCCAACTTCCCCAGGGTGGCATTATCAAACACCAAGTCTTCTTGATCCAAAAATGTGGGCACGTAACCGTCATCGAAATATGACGCATGGCTCTTCCCTTCGTCGTAAGTGAATATCGAGTTATTGGCGGTGGTAGCCCCTGCAAAGAAAGATGCTGGAGATTGTAACTGTTATCTTTTTAGATTGGGTGAAAACATTTTTCTGTATATTAATATGTAGTTTTTTCCCTTCTTTCATATTCTCTCCCAATCATTTTCCTGGAGCCCTCAAATTTACCGTTCAGGGACCAGTTGTTCAAAGCTCGATTAAGGCAATCCTGTGTTAACATGAACTCTAATTCGAGTTTAATTATTAATCAACAGAGGTCCTTCAAAAGAATTTTGTCCGTTAGTTTTGACTTAGACTTTTCATTACCATTAGCTTAAAATCAGCTTTTAAAATCATTTTTAACGAGCGAGATGTAAACCTCGGTTAACTTTAAATCTTGGGTTAACGTTAATCGGCATTCGAACAACCGATCCCAGCAGTCTATCACGAGAAAGACGAAAACTTTCCATTCTTGCCAATAGCTGATTGCTGGTCACTAAAATGGTGTCATGAGGTTTCGCTTAACCTTATTCTTGGCGAAGCCAGCGGGGCCATTGCATCTTGCTTCCGAGATTTTGTAAGGTTTCCGCCATGCGTTAGGGCTTGCAACCTCGATCTGTTGCCAGGCAACGACACAGTGTGTCGTTACACTAACTCCGTATGGCAAAACGTTCTTAAAGTTACACAAAATGAAAATTAAGCATGCGCCATGTCCGGGATAACTATCTACCGATGAAAAGTATAAGTTAGATCACGAGCGCCCTGAAATAGCAACTCAGGAGATATCTCTGCCGGAGTATAGAGTTTCAGCTCAAAAAGTGTTTCGTCTTCCGGCCCTTTTATTGATAATAGTATATAGGAACAACGCGTTATAATATGTATGTAAACAGCTGATCGGCTTCGCGAGGTTTTGTAAGCCACGTATAGTAACAATTTTGATAGAAAGAATTTTCAGTATGGTACATAATATAACTTGCTTACATAGCTCAGCAAACTCATAATGGATTTTAGACTGGCTTGAGTTTGTTTCAAGGAAGCTTCCATTGGGAAGAAGAAATTCCTCCTCCTTGTCTCCATCCCAGAATCCTAGCAAGCCGCTTGTGTTTCCTGAATCCAGAAGAAATGAAAAGGAGAAAGCAAAATTTAACCATGATGAAATTACCTGAGGAAGAAGAAGAAGAAGAGGAGGAGGAGGAGGGGAATGCTGAGCTTGAATGCTGAGATGCCAAAATGTGACTTGTGTTAGGGTCTAGCTATCAGTTTACTACTGAGAATGAGAATGTGTGCTAAATAAACCGTCGTTGTTATTCTCATCCACCCATAAGGTTGTTATTCTCTGTTCAATTACCTAGCAACATTTTATCTCATGGTTGACAAGGCAACCACGAGATTTTGTGAGGACTTGGCGCCACGTCGGCACATTACTGTGCTTTTTTCTGTGATGTTTTGTGTAGTATCGTCGATCCTCGACGAATTTTTATTATTCCCAGGAGAAAACTGATGCTGTAACGTCGGGTATACCATATAAGTGAGTTAGCGTTTATAATGGGACACCTTTCTCTTTTGAGGCAAATTTAAAGAGAAATAGCCTTCGATTACCATTTGTGCACATTCATAATTTTAGACTGATTTGTGATTTCACCATGGCGTTGGCAGAAGTGTATTCTGGGTGAGAACTTCAATCATGTTTTTGGTTGCTCCATACTCAGCAGTCCGGCTAAAATTATTAGAAAAATCAACCAAATTTTTATTTGCACAGTACCTTTAAACCTCGGTGGCACCAGTAACATCATGTCCAAAATCTCCTCATCCGCTTTTTCAATTCTAACTAATATCCCAGAGTTGAAAGTGATGGAGTATTTAGAAGCACCGCTGCATTTGAAAACAATGACACCATTGAAATCCATCACTAACTGCTCATCGAATTCAGTGACATCTCCATTCACCAAGAGTTCAATATCGTTACGACCGCTGATGTGGACCTGAAAGGAAATAATAACAACAACAACAATAATAATAATAATACTAATAATTATTATTATTATTATTATTATTATTTTTATTATTATTATTATTATTATCATCATCATCATTATTATTATTATTATTTATTAACTTGAAAAGCAGTTAGAAAAACGTACATGTAATGAGAATTAAAATATCTTTCACAAATCATTACCTGCAAAATATCGGAGCTATTTTCCTTCAGTGCAAACGCCCTGTAGACTGTTGCCCGAGTAGTCTTGCTATGTTCATCAATCAATGGCTCCATTCGTCCCTGGAGTTTAAATTCAGGGCCAGCTACTTGGAGAATGTCGTACTCCCCATAACCATTGAAAGTGTACTCCACGCCATCAAGTGTAACGATGTGGGGATCACCAAAAGTAATGGCTACAGAAAACAATAAAATAAAAAACCATCGAACAAGGGAAATTAGCTTGCATAGGCAAACACTTAACATTCATCAAAAACTAAGTAAACCAAACTAGGTCTGTAGTGTGACATACGTGACACCTCGGGCACATTGACCCCTACTGTTAGACCGCTGTCCTCAAGGACCGATGTGACGGCCTTGAGCCTTCTGCTTGGAAAAAGCTTGAATTCAGATTTTGTGATTATTAAAACGTGCTGTTGTTAAACCTTCGATGTTCTTGTGATTTTAATCGCTAGATAAACGCGACATGGTGTCAGAAGTGAGCCCCTTTCTTCGCTAAAGGAAAAGCAACAGGAATATCACCCAAAACAGCTATTTGAGTGAATTTATTTTGAAGCGATTTGTTGACACCATTTGTAATTTGTCAAGATGCCAGACGCCAAAGGTTCCCTGCTAGCAGAGGCCTCTGAACTGACGGGCGCGAGGAAAAGAGACCTCCGCCCTGGGTCGAAACGAACTGCGTTGAGCATGCGTCACGGTTACCTAGGAACCGAACCGTTACTATGCGGGCTCACTAAATGACAGCGGAATAACTGTAAACGAATGCGCGAGAGACACTGGGTTCAAGTCACGGTCAGCAAACAATACAGGGAGCTACGTTTAGTAAGCGTCGTCCACGACTGCGGACGGCGGTTGAATCAAAGTCCGTTTTGAACCCGGGAAGAGGTCTCTTTTCCTCGCGCCCGTCAGTTCAGCGAATACAACGGAAAGGAGATCTCTGCTAGCAGGGAACATCAAAGGACAAGCGGCTGATCCACAGATGCTACCACTGGTGAATCTTCGGCCGCCTTGACCAGCAGTTGTCGATGATAACCTCGCAACAAACTGAAACGATGAAAACATTTTGGAAGTTTGGCATTTACAAGCAAGCTGGCCTAGTTTCGAGTTTCAGAATTGCTCTCAGTCATCGACGAGGATGCAGTCCAGATCTTTGATACAGCATGACCGATGTTTTGGCAAAATTCGACGAGTATTGCGAACCGAATACCCAAGTTATATTCGAGCGATGTTGACTCAAAAACCGAAAACCGGAACCCAGCGAGAGTATTACTACTTACGTAAACAAGCTGCGCGTGATTGTTAAAAACTGTGCTCATGGCGGTATCATACCTGATGAAACTTACGTGATCGCTTGTTGCTTGGCGTTCGAGACGAGAAGGTCCGAGAAACGTTCTTGGGACTTAACCGTTTGAAGTAATAGAAGCCACAGATATCTGCGAGGTAGTTGAACAGACGAGCCAACAGTTGAAGCTGAAGACCAGCACATCTAATGACGCTGTTGTTTCAGTTCGATAGACCCCACAGACTCAATAAAATCACACGATCCGGTCATCCACCGACCTGGATGCCGTTCCTGTTGTTACCAGCATACTAACTGTCCATGTCTATAGCCAAACCTGGCATAAATGCGGCCTGAAGAACCATTCCCAGTCGACGTGCCACTCAGCTCACTCACGAGTGAACAGCGTAGAAGTACCTAAGAGGTTTTTCGAATCAGTCAAGTTGGAGCAAGTTTATCTGCAATGATAACATTGGACGTTGGCAAGCCATCCACCCGTGCAGAGTCTCTCAGGTCTTTCGAAGATAAGAATGTGGAATTCCAGTGGTTGAAGCAGGATTCCAGAAATAAGACAATGATAAAGAAGTTCTTATTCTAAAAGAGAGGCCTGTGCTCCGATATTATGATGTAAACAGACCAGTCACGGTCAAGTGTGATGTGACCCAGTCCAGATTAGGAGCAGGACTCTTGCAAGATGGGCAGAGAATTTAATTTGTTATGCGTCTCGTGCCCTTTCAGACGCCGAAACGCGCTATGCTCAAATTGAAAAAGAAATGTCGGCCATTGTTTAGTCGTGCAACAAGTGAAACTGACCATAAGCCCTTGAAATCGGTGTTTAAGACTGGAGATTCACAAGTCTCCAAAGCTCCTCCAATGTATGCGTCTGTTCCTATAGAAGTATAAAATAGAAGCACAATACAGGATTGAGCCCCTCATGCATATTGCTGATGCACCGAGTCGAGCATACCTGAAGACAACAGAAGGAGCCCCGACAGAGCTCTACGAGATCAGAACCCTCGAGACTGTGGACCATATGTTAAGAACACATACTAGTAGACCCCCCAGACGAGATGAGCAAGTACCTGAGGACCCAGAAATCCGGGAGCTGATTGAGGTTTTCAAACAAGGTTGGCCAGAGAAGAAAAATTGCGCACCAGCAATTCCCTCATGTTATGGCGAGTGCAGTGAGTTGATCGAGTCGCAAGGGACAGTCGTCGCAAGGGCTGGTTTTCCGTGGTAAACAGCTCGTTATACCCCGGTCTCTTCCGAAGGAAATGTTGAACCTGAAACAGATTTGCAATAGCCATAATGGTATTGGAGGTTACGTTCGTTGCGCCCAGTTCGCAAAATACCTTACTGCCCTGAAATGAACGCCGAGATTCAGGAATTTGTGTCGCGATACTCCACTTGCCAGACTTACAGACCGGCACAAGCTCGCGAAGAGTTGAACCCTCGTGATCTGCAATCTCGTCCGTGGGAGAAAGTCGCGGCTGATTTGTTCTAGTTGGGTCATAAAACATTCCTGATTAGAGTTCATTACTGGTCCAATTACTTTGAGGTGGCTGGGAGATTCATATAAAGACAGCACAAGTCGGAATTCCTGAATTCCGGTAATGGCTTGGAGTTCTCTAATGAAGTATTCAAGATAAGCTAAGAACTTTTGCCATGGACTGAAAGTTCGAACACAGATCGTCGAGCCCATGATATCCTCAGTCCAATGATAAAGCGGCAAGTGTAGTTAAAACGTGCAAATCATTGCTAATGAAAGCGTAAGAGGACAAGAGAGACCCTTTATTGGCAATTTTTGATTGTTAAAACACTTGCAGTGAGGACTTTGACACTTCTCCCGTGCAAAGACGCATGCTAAGACGTGGGTCGACGCACCCGCATTCTACTGCCAACCTCCGAGAAGCTACTGGCCCCCCCTCCTCTGCAAGTTGGTGATGCAGTTCGCATGAAGTTTCCAGGCGAACAGATATGGAGCCTTGGTCGCTGCACTCGTATTCTTGGTAGACGATCAGCCTGCACTTGCTCTGGGTGTACCTCTTCTGGATTGGACCTTGGGGCGGTTCTGGAGTTAAGCTTGCAGCAGTCGCCGGTTTCTTCGGAAGCATCGCCCCTCAACTTGAACTTTATATGACCGTTTTGTAGTTTTATCTCAATCCTTGTCACGTTTAACTTCACACAAAGTAAAACATACACAACAACAACAAAAAAATAGAAAACAGTATCAGTCGCCGTTGGTTGGTTATTCGTGACAATTTGGTAACGTTTTCCCCTTTTTACTCACCAACCACGGCTAAAACATAGCCCGCGAATTCTTGCTCTTACCTGGTCTTGGAGGGTCGTAATTGGAACCGTCGTCTGAAGGCCGTTTTTCAAAATACTTTCCACAACTGGCAGACAGCAGACAGCAATCCCAGTGAGGAACAAGGTCGTGAAAGAAATGAGAGAAGACTGGTACTCCCACTTCAACATGGACTTGGTCCAGGGATCCTCCGTTTGGTGGACCAACCAATAAGTTTCCCTGTTCATTATAACAGCACTGCTGGCCTGCACCTTGGTTACTATAAAATAGAGTGGTTTTCATTTTAGTGTCATAAAACCAAAACCAAAGTAATCACTCTGGCCAATTTGACATTTTGACATTTTGACATTTATTTGCCAATAACACCAGACGTAAACAAAAAATTGAACCAATCAGAACTGGAAGCAATAAATACATGTAACAAGTGCCAAGCACAGGGAAAACACGTGGACTTTTTGTTGGTTAAGAAAGTGGCCCGGGGTTTTCTAACCAATCACAGGGCATAGTAAACAAAACCAAAGCAAATGCAAAATTGCTTTCGACACTCAATCGAAAACCGAGCGAATCCCTTTCAGAGTGATTCTCTCTTCGGATGAAGAAGCCAAATGGAAAGTGACTGTCTTATCATTTTAAGATATTACAATGAAACTTAGAAAGTTTGTGTTGCCCGCAAAATAGTTTCTTTTTAATTATGCGAAGGTGTAGTTATGACGTTACAGGCTTAGAATTAGTACTTCAGTTATCCCAAAAGCTCCACCATTTTGGATCGCCATCTTAGCTTTCAGGTTTCCCTGTAAAGCGTCAGAAAATCACCTTAATTGCGTTAAGCTGTTCTATCGAGCTCATATATTTAAAGCTACTGCAAAGATTTCAGCAACCTTGGAGTGCTAGTCCTGAAGCAGTGTGTTGCAGCAGGCCGATGAATGCCGCAGTAAAGCCCGGAATGTGGATTGATGTATTCTTCAGCTGTGAACCGACCAGTGTCTGCCAAGGCCTGAGCAAGCGTTTGTGGACAGGAAAGAAGAGAAGAGTCATCTACGAGAGGAGGGAAATAATTCACAAGAAATTCTTGGTAGCAGTATAACCAGATTCAAATACAGTACTATACGAAACAATTCATTAACTTTGACACTTAGGGCAAGGTTCTCATACAACCCAAGCTAGAGGCTCATGTTAATAACTATTATTACTAAAATAATAATAATAATAATAATAATAATAATAATAATAATAAAAACAACGCCTAAATAAAAAAAACAACTGAAAAATAAGGAAACGCAGCTAAGCCAAAATTCAATCACACCTGTGCACAATAAAAGTTTTGAAGTTTGAAAACATTCCTTCTACCTGTGTATATTTTAGGATTCGGCTGCCTCTTGTACCAGTACATACATCGCTCATGAGCCATTTCGTAACTTAACCAGTAAAACAGGTCGCTCCAGATCCACTCGACTGGAGCATGCCCGCGCTTGTCTCCAGTCCTTTTCACTGCCACCAGTGTACTAAAACGTCCGCTTCCAAAAGAAGGTCTAAATTATTAGCAAGAAATGAAAGAATGATCGATTTGATTGATTGATTGATTGATTGATTGATTGATTGGTTGGTTGGTTGGTTGATTGATTGATTGATTGATTGATTGATTGATTGATTGATTGATTGATTGATTGATTGATTGATTGATTGATTGATTGATTGATTGATTGATTGATTGATTGATTGATTGATTGATTGATTGATTGATTGATTGATTGATTCACCACGGCATACAAACATAGAAAGTAAAAATGAATAATAGTCTAGGATTGTACATAAGGTTAGAGTAAATAATAATAGTAAAAGAAGAAGTAAGAAGTGGCGAGGAGACCTCAGGAAACCCCCGGGCTTATACTGAGAGGTCTCCTCGGATATATGTTAGGACTTTAAGACCAGTAAAGACATTGTATTGAGATTTTTAACATACGGTGGTAAGACTATAAAGACATAACAGAGTCGGACGTTTCATGCAATTAACTGAGGAAATCAAGAAGCTTTTAAATAAGACAGCTCTGTTGGTTGATGTTCTTATTCAAATATCGGTTCTAAGCCGTCTTGCCAGCGGGTTGAATGTCCGTGACTCGGGTGTTGATACTCTGGTATATCACTACAATAAATTGCTCTCCCAATCAGGAAGACAACCTCGTTCCCAGGGCTTCACCCTGAGAACGAAGTTGTCAGGGACAGGAACCGAATATGCCAAAAGCGCCGGCTATTTTGTCCTCAGGTGTACATATACATGAAAAGATTGAAAGAACGCAAAATTCCCAGGTTTTGATTCGAGATGTAAGCTAAACAAACAGCACTACAGCACGGTATTTTTTGTTGAAGAGCTTTCATTTTTAAAAAATGGTCACAGAGTCAAACGTTTTGAGGGAGAGGTTAAAATATTTTATGGAAGGTCTCTCCTTCCATCTTACCCTTGTCCTTCCCCTTTTGGCACAATAAACGAAGCGTTTCCAGTGTTCAGATGATCTGTTAATATAGTGTACATGCTATGAAAAAACACGTGACCATCATCCTTCATAGAAAAGCGTGCCAACTGAATATCAACCGTCTGATTCTCTGGTCCGAGATGGACTGGGTCCCATGTGATCCTGACAGCGTGTTGCTCGATCCAGGTTTCTGCGGCCAGACGAGTAACGCGGGGTTTGAACCTGTTGATGTTAACTACAAAAAAAGGTTTTTAAGGGCGCGTTGTTTTAAACATATTTTGTGTATTCTAAAAAAGAATACGCTGAAAAATGTTGTATCTGTTGCCCAGAAACCGAAAAATATCTAATCGTTCATGTTGTTGAATTAATAGTGTCAAAAAAGGCTTTTCTCTGAGGCTTGGCTTTTGGCTTATATTTTATTGTGTTTTCGAAAAGTGATCGGGTGAAGGCGAGTAATTTAAGTACAGTAACCAATGCTTTCACGTTTCATGTTGTTGAACTAATAGTGCCAAAAAAGGTTTTTCTCTGTGGCTTGGCTTTCGCAAAGGAAGAAATTGTATTTTTAGTTTCGACACGAATCTTGATTGTTTTCTAATTCAGTCCTATGTCACGTAACTAGGATCGTCATTTTCTTTAAATATATACTGTTTAAAGTTTTTTAAAAATAATGTTGCTGGATCGACGAGTATTGATTTACGTGGATCATAGCATATTTTTAACATTTTATATTAAAATCATGTAATTCAGCACCTTGTTGCCACGAGTGTCTTCACAAACTATCGTACCTAGTCAAGAATAAAAATAAATACAGTTACTGTACCTGATGTAAAAGTTCCTTGGAAGTCGAAACTCTTTCCTCCATTGATTGACAGTTTGATTGACAACCTGCCAGTCACGTTAAGCATGGGTACGGTACAAAATGCCCGCATGTCACTCATATAACTTCCATTGCTTAATTGCCCGCCTGGAAATTCACAAACGATGCGTTCCGATGGTTTGTAGCAAGGCCCAGATATTAAAACGTTATCACCACCAAGCATATTTCCTGACTGTGGAGAAACGACAAGCGATCTTAAAAACAATTTAAAACAGCGTCAGTTTAGTTATTGTTTCCCTTTCACAACTCTCAGAGTGCCCGGAGATTACACCAACGGGATGACACCAAGCTTGCGGTAGCATTGCCAAAAAAACAGATACATTTGGTTGGTTTTGATTTTGTCAGTTTCTATTTTTTGATCACTCTTTCGGCGATGAATTTTGGTAGAAGCTTGTCGCGTAAAATATTCTTGAAACTTGCATTAGATTTATTCGTGCGCCGGGCGAGAATGGAAGCGAGGGAATGGAGGCAAAATAATTTTGCAGCGGCTGCTACAGCTGTTTTGACAAAGGTTGTTTAAAAAAAGCGTAAAAGAGTACGCGACAATGACGAGGTAATCTGGGAAAAACCCAATAAATTTCAATAAAAGCTCCGAATCATAATGCCTCGACCGTCCAGCGAAGACTTGAGATGGCGGGCAATATGGATTCGGAGCTTTAATTGAAATTTATTCGATATTTCCAAGACTACCTTTCGGCATTGGCGCGTACGCTTTTACGCTTTTTAAGACAACCTTTGTCGAAACAGCCGTATGTCACCACAGCGCATGCATGCGTTGATGAGAAGTACTTTGAAATCATTGGCCCAATTTTTTCAAATACTCGCATCGGAGAGTTCAGGAGGCTGTTTTCATCTGTTTGAATCGTTTTCATCTTCGGAAAGTTAGCTGAATATTTTATTTACAAAAGTTTTTTAGTAATTACAGAAAAGCTCCTTATTGCGATATTTTTGAATACATGGCGAAAAAGAAAGAAATCCCGCGACGAGTTGTATGGCAATTAGTCTCAACCGGACTCTATTGCGCATGCAACCCAGGTGACATGGTTCCTTTAATTAGTACGACCTGTTGATTACCAGACTGCATCTCATTGGTCCCTTATGGGCTGTCGCCCGAATGCAACTGTATACTTTTTACCTTTCGTATTGCAGCCGCCAGCATCGATCTTTGCATTGTCAATACGGAACATCCATCGGCCTGGAATCGCTACATTAGTCTTGTAAGGAAGGTCCAACACCTTATGGGTACGAGATCCTGGGATATTGAAATATCGTACACCATCACCAGCATTGAAGCCTGCCTGTCAGTGAGAGATCCGACAATTCAAGAAAAAATAACATTCAGTGAGAATGATGTATTAATCAGTAAATGACACAGGCCTACTCGGCAAAAAAATCCGAGTGCTCCTCAGAGGAGTCGAACCTAAGACCTTCCGATTACTATTTCGGATGTTCTTCCTCTGAGCTACAAGAGACTGGTGGGAGATAAGGCCATTAAACTAGGTTCATGGGACAAACATCCTGCATACTGCTAGGATTGGAATGTCAATATGTGGCACATGCGCAATGGAATTAAACCTAGAAATTACTTTGGTTAATTTGGTTTTACGACACTCATTTGGAAACCGCTCTATTAACATTTTATTTATAGCCAGAAAGCTTCTGGTTCTTTGTAATTGGTTTACTTACGTGGAAAAAGGTTCAGTGCGGAAACCATGAGACTGTTCTGGTGTAGTAATAAACTAGATATAGCTCTCGCTAAGTGCCAACGAGCAGGCATTCAAAAGAAATACTAATTGATAATTTGAAGACACAGATTCGTGTTTTGTGTACGACATTTTTTTGTGGTGAAGTATTGAAGACCATTTGAAATGTGTTGAATTGTTATGTGAATATTTTAATCGACAGCGGAGAATTGCCAAAATGGAAAGAGATTTTTGGTTTTAAATTATTGCGTTATTACGGTTTTAACAAAAGAATACAGAACAAGAATGAACCCAACAATAACTTTTTATCTTCTTAAGCTGTAGACAGTAACAATTTCAACGTTATGACGTACTTTGACAATGAACAATAGTATTGTACATTACATTGACAAAAACGTTCTTTGAGGCTTTACACAGAAACTTACATGCATTTCGTTCCGAGGCTTGTTGTATAGTTTAGTGAAATCTTTAACATGTGAGCATAAACAGTAACAAAATATTTCAATTATTTTGTTTTTCGTATTCGAACAGCTGCAGATGGCAAAGGACATGCACAAACTGTTTGCTTTGGGATGCATGGGCCAGTTCGATGTTAATGGTATTAATCCATTATGCATCAGCCGTTTCCAGAGGTTTTCCAAAATTCAGCAAAATTGGCAAAGTAGTTATTTCCTACCCCATGTGCAGTAAGAATACATAACTTAAGGGGCAAAAAACAAAAAAAACAACAACAACAACACCCCTTTGGTCTAAGATAGTTGAAATTACTAATTATGGAATAAAATACACTAGTCGTCGATTAAAAATTTTCCAAAAAAAAAAAAACTTGAAAGTAAAAACTTTCCGAAATTTCGATGAAATTTGATCCGCGCATCACAAGGGTGAAATTTGAATCGTCTCGAGAGCTTGTGTTTGTTTACTCAAGATTACACAGTTGTCACGTTTTCTCAATCAAAATAGAAAGAAAAACACACAGAAAACTTTCCTAAATGAAAAATTTATTCAGAAACGTCTTTGTTTGCGCCTGAGAAAGAAACGCGTATAATTATAAATGCGAGACGAGAGACGCGCAAGCGATTTCAAGGAACTACAAGTCCATTTCGAAGCGAATTTATCGACCCGTGCGGGGCACGTTTTTCAAATATTTCGCAAAAACTGTTCAGAGTACAAAGAATCGGTCAATTAAAATAGTATTTCAGTACAAATTCACAATCAAACCTGTAATTTTTTGGCTGTTGAATTCCCAGAATGTAGCTTGCTCGCTCGTCGCTTGAAACGTTAATTTTTGCTTTGAATTTGATTAAGTTTAAATCTCAGTTGCTTTGATTGCCTTTTGCTCGCTGGCATGGCGGTGACAAAGTTGGCTCACTGGCCGATGTCGAGTTTACTCTCGTGTGGCTCGCTGGCCGATAGTTTGCTACAGTTATCGTTTGCTTTACCTTTGCTTAGATTGAATTCAGTTTAAAGAGGTTTCTCAGTTTCTTTGATTGCTTTATGCCCGCTGGCGTTGTCTGGATTTGGCACGCTGGCCGAGTACTCTTTTGGCTCGCTGGCCGATTGTTGAGCTTGCTAGCTCAATGAATATACCACAGTGGCACTTAACTAAAGTACACTCACGTAGAATTGGTAATAAAAACAAATAAACGTTACAAAAACGGGTGAAAATGGCGTTTTTCTTGCCTCAAACTTGGTCTACATTCGATAAATGCCAAAGCCGGTGAGCATCGACGATCAGAACCATGCGGCATTGATATCACAGTCTCTGCGAGCTGCGAGCTACGATTGGTCCGTTGCAATTTTCATTACGTCATTGGAATCTCAGGAATCTTACCTTACACTCAGGAATCTTACCTTACAAACATGCCTCTCGATCACTCGAGATTTTTTCCGCCAGCACAGTACTTTCGCACGGCTCTATAATGCTGCCGCCTCGCCAGCCTCGCGTCTTCGCTCGGCTGACTCGTTGGCAATAACAGTGTCAGACTCCTGCAAGTTACTGAGCAGGAAGCAATGGAGGACCGAAGGAAGGTTCACTGCATGAAAAATCACCTTTACCACTCACTTTTGACTCACCTTTGTCAAACGCATCAAAGGACGCCTTTACCAAGCCTTTTGCATAACGTCAAAGGTGCTAAAGGCTTCGTCAAAGCCTTCGGCATTAGTCTCCTTCGCAGCCGTTGTTTGGGCTAGTCACGCAACGCGCGTTGCGTGACGAGCCCAAACGACGGTTTCGAAGGAGACTAATAGGCAGGGTAACTGGTTGTCAAGTGTTTGATTGACATGTGCAAAGGTACCTTTCACGCGTACCAAAGGCATAACATCTTTGATGCACGTTTAAGGACTGTCAAAGATAATGTAAAGTTCCTACTATCAAGACATACTATCAAAAGAAGTCAAAGGCCTTTGCTCCCCACAAATTTGTTGCGCCTTTGATGCAAATCAATGGTGATCAAAGCCAACTTTTCGTGTGCGAGAAAGCAGTGAGTTGACAAGGAAAGTTCAGCCTGACGTAATCTTGTTGAGGTCTTTATAAGACCTCCCAGTTGCCTATCTAATCAGATTACGCATTTCTGGGTAATGTTTAAGGACGCTGGTTCAGCTATGGCATTGTAATATATTGTTGTAGCAAGCTGGTATACCTGTGCGGGGGTACCTCCGAGTCCAAAGCTATTTCCACCACTCGCCTGTCCAGTGGTCCATGTGACTTTGTTATAATTATAAATCACAAAAGAATGTTTTCCGTTTGTAATCAGGACTGCTTGGAAAGTGTTTCTCTAACAAAAAGAAATACAGTAAACACGAGAGCCAGTGAGCAGGTAGGGAAGAATAAAAATGAGCGAGCTGTAAAATAGGTATTAAAAACAAAACCAGTAGTAAAAAATTAAGACGAAAGTGGGTGAGTTAGTGATGGTATGTTCCGTATGTTTACCGGTACTCTTGATTGAAAAAATGTTATAAAATAAAACCATGAACGCTGAGACCCTGCAGCTTTCTGGGAAACATTTGACCTATGAGCTTCTTTGCATTTTTCTGGTTAGGAAATGAAAGCACAAGCGGTCTTTAGGGATTAAAATTTACATTTTTTTTCGCGAAAAAAAGAGAATAACAAACACGAAATATACTCATGTTAATAAGTTCATCCCATTTTTATTTTTAATTTTAAATAACCTTTATTGAGGAAATCAATTTCACTAATAAATGATATACAAAAGAGTCCTCGAAAATTAAAAAAGAACAAAAAAAAAATCTCATGATCCATAATTCCATCAGGCCAACTCGTTTACGTTTCACACTTTGCACGGGATAACGTATCTTCAGTCGAGTGTATGAGTAAGTAAGCATGTTGCATAAATTCAGCTAATCTATATTCCCACCTTATTTACGTATACTCTACTGCCAAAGAAAGCCACTTCGTACCACGTGACAATTAATAGCCACCTGGCTTTGAATTTTCTGTGATCCACATAAGTGTTTTTGACGTCATCAGTGGCCTTTTGGAGGAGGACTGGTTCGAATGTTTCTCGGTAGAATACTTCTCCCGCTACACGGGTATCAACATCAGCCCAAAATGGCGCCACCAGTCGGGTATTATTGCCGATAGGGAAAGCATCTGGAGTGTACTGGGAAACTTGGCGAAGGAAGGAAATAACGCCATTCGTGTTGACCTGAGAACAGTAAAAATGAACGGTAAATTAATGACAGTGTGACCAAGATTATCATACTTTTGCCGCTGGCTTCTTTTCGTTTCTAAATGGACGTTGAGAAGTTTCGATCAAAGACCAGAATTATTTTGCACGATTCTCCTTCTTTTACTTATTACTTTAAGGGAACGTAAACGCAAATCTACGGTTCGCCGTGAACATGATCCTAAATCGCTCAGTTATCTTCCCGGGTCAACGTCTGCTAAAACATTTCATCTCCGAGGCGAATATTAAGTTTACCGTATACCTTTAGAGGTGTCTCGCGTCCAAGCCATGTAGCGCGTCCCGTTTACTGTAGAGACCTAAACCCCCATATCAAATTATAGCTTATAGAGCAGGCTATTAAACTATACCAAACATTTTGAAATAAATTGAATTGTCGAATTTTTAGCGCTGTTTTCTCGAATCAATTTTTTCACTTGAGGGGGACACTCAAAGGGAATTTGTTCCTTTGCCTTCAAAATTAATTTGGACAGTAGTTAGTTTAACATATAAACAACAAACATTTTTGTTGGAACACTCCACATTTTTTTAATCCTATTTCGAAAATATTCTGAATGTTCTGTAACTTTTCACTGCAACTGAACATGGCAAAACGCAGGCACGTTTTTTTAGTGCTTTGGGTCCGGAAACTGAGGAGGAAATTAAATTAGCGAAAAACAAAATTGGCTTTGACTTGTAGCTTTTAAAAGGTGATTCGAACGCTCGCATTTAGAGGTCGTGAAAAATTCGACGATTTGTTTTATTTCAAAGTTCTTGGTATAGTTTGATAGCTAGCTCTATAAGCTTTAATTTAATATAGGAGTTTAGGTATCTACAGTTTAAACCGGACGCGCTAAATTAATCGCTTGGACGCGCGACACCTATGAAGGTATACGGTAACCTTAAAGGGGCAGTATCATGGGAGATCGATGGGAGATGGCCAAATTCACTGAATTTAAACTTTGAACACTGTGTTAATTAATTTTTCACTCGCTAATTTAAAGAAATTTTAATTAATAGTGATTCTAAGACGAAAGGTTGTACAACTGGCGATTTTTAGTGCGTTACAACAGCGAAATTTGAAAACGTCCGCCAGACGTTTTCAGAGTTGAACCCCTCTCTATCTTGGTCATCTACCGGCTAAAATATCCGTGGATAGTTTCTTTGCATTCTGATAGTCTTTTAATGGAATTTTGTCGTTATATCTTGGCTGCCATCAACCAAATAGCGTCTTTCCGATTTTCAATGTGTTACTAAAAATAGCGTGATACTGTCCCTTTAAGTTGAGCTCAGGAATGCACCTTTGTCGTTCAGTTTCGCCACATGTTCCTACGTTAGCTTCCGTTCTGGGACAATCAGAAATCAGTGGACAGTTTTAGTTCGAGGCAACCTTTTCAAGTCTGGTCCATAGGCTACGCTCTACTTGGCAATTTTTTTATTTATTTATTTATTTATTTATTTATTTATTTATTTATTTATTTATTTATTTATTTATTTATTTTCTGCGCCTTGGCTCTTGAATTTTTCATTAACTCGGCTCCAATGCCTTTAATTTTCGCCGGGCTTCGAATTAATTAGCGAAAATCCTGCAAAATTTGATTGCTCGGTTGAGTCTTCGTAGATAACATTTTCCATTCCTCGATGATAACCGCAAAAAAGGTGATCATGAGAAAGGTGTAAGACTCAAAAACTTAAGATTTCTTTCCGTGCAAAAGGTTTAAGACTACAGAAGAAAATGTTTTTTTTTTTTTCACTTAAAACTGAGCAGATAGAATGACCGAAAGTAAACCTTTTTTGCTAAGTGCAAAACCTCTCTCACGCAATATTCGTTTCCGTGTGGGGCTACCACCTTATGGAATTCGTTGCCTAAAGCCCTTACACGCTGCTTTTCCTTCAAAGCATTCAAGATGGGTCTTAGCTTAAGCAAAAATTCGTTGATAGATGAGAGATAACGTAGTATCATTGATTCGGATAAACAGATTATAACGGTGTAAAACGTATATATAAGGTTGCGTGTTTCTGTTTTGGAAAGCAAACACAAGTTACTTACAGTACTGAAGGTGGTTATACTTACATACAGTGACCTGTGATTCTCATCAAAAAAAGGAAAAGCGATCGATATCTGCACTGGCCCGGAGCTGCCGTCGTCATTTTTCGGAACAACCTTGTCTCCTTCATTTGCTCCAAATGGGTAAAAGTTTGGGAGAGTAAGCGCCTCGGCCAAATTGAACCCGAGCGAAAAGCAAAGAACAATTGAAAAGACTGCTAGGCTCATGCTGTAAGTCAAATGATGAATTCTGTTAACGGGCCTTTGTCGGAACTTTTCTAGTCCAGCTGAAGGATCAAGACTGACAGAGGAGGATCTAGGAACAGGAGTTAAATAATAGCCTACTGGTTCGAAGCTGCTCTTCCTTAATAGCATATGACGTGGTGTCGTTTCTTGTTATTGAAAGTCTTGTCAAATATGATATCCGGCATGTAATTTCGAAAGTTGTCACCTCACAATTTACGAAAGTAACAAATCTTTCATAACTGACATAGTAGGGTTTCTTGCTGATACTGATCTAGGCTAAGCTTTGTAATTTTCATCCTTTAAACTTTTTTAATTTTTTTTTTGTTTCATTCAGCACGTAGGTATGTTGAACGAGCTTTTAGCTCATTAGACGATAATTGACTGATTGATTGAAAAACAATCCGGCTAATTACTCATACGTACAATTAATCTTGCGAGAACAACGTTTAATTCTTATCATGGTTTAATGCTTAATTTCCTCCGAGTTTCATTGCTTTAAGCCGGCGACACACCTGGCGATTTTATACACCGATCGCCGCGATCGGCGAAAATCGCCAGGTGTGACCGGTGCAGCGATTTCGATTTTCGCCGATCGCCGCGATCGGGGTATAAAGCCGCCGATATCTGGCATGTCAGGTATCGGCGATTAAATTCGCCAAATGTCCCCCCTCCCGCGATTTTCTACGGTCATTACTGCGAATAGCCAGTGAAGTCAACCCATCAAGTTGGGCAATTTTATCACATGACTTTTCAAAACTGCCACATAGCCACGATCGGCGAAAAAAATCGCCAAGTGCGTCCGCATCAATCGGTGGCGATCAAATTCGCCGCGATCGGCGTATAAAATTGCCAGGTGTGTCGCCGGCTTTAGATTGATGTTAATTCGTTGAGAGACGGTATCAGGAAATAGTCCCTCGAAGGAAACACTCTTGGTGTTCAAATATTTCAAAGACGCACAACCGAGTTGACTAACGACCCATGAACTGAAACGCCAACTAATGAATTTTAAATACAGCGGAATGCAGAAAAATGGTGTCTGATCTGAAAGATGCTACGAGCATGCATGGGGTAAAAAAATCAAAGGCACCTGTAAGCCAACTCGTGAATGCTGAAGTGAATGGTGGTAACCGTAAAGCGGGTACTCGCATCAAACTTCGCTACTAGGATTCGTCAGCATTGTGGGAATGCATTAAGTATAAATTATTAAACAATTAAATTACACACGCACTCTGATTCCTTCCAATACGCGAAGCAACGCAAAGGTGGACGTGTGCGTTTCTTTGGTGGTTTTGCGCGGTTGCCAACCGACAATAAAGCGTCCCGTTTTTCTTCCAAGAACCTCCGTAATTTTTTCCTTGCGTCGTGCTGTTGCCGAATTAAACTTGATACATGTGAACGATTTTGGTTGCCTAGCGCGTGACCTAAATCTTGCTGTTTTCAGCATGGTAATATTCCTTTTTACGTTCAAACGACGGCTTCTGTCGCGTTTTATAACATTGGAAGAAGCTTTCAACCTTGCTAAAGTTGCTATTTTGGCTTTATCCAACTGAACGTAAAAAAGAAATACACCAGTCGTTGCGATGATTGTCGTTATGCGTTAGCATATTTTCAGTGTTTAATTTGTTCTGTTATCGATCTAATCGCTCACACTGGACCCCGAATGAAATTTATTGCGGTTTCTGTCTGGCGAATTTCATCCGCCAGTTGCGAGGACGTGTGTTGGTTTACGCAAGATTACGCCGGGTTGTCACGTTTCATCAATAAAAATAGAAAAAACATTTATTCAGATAGGTCTTTTTATAGGCCTAGGAAGCAAAAGCATATAATTTCGCCGCGAGGCGCGTGCAAGAACTGTTCGGAATACGAAAAATTGGTCTATTAGAATAGTATTTCAGTACAAGGCCACTGACAAATTCACAATCAAACCTGCAATTATTTGTGTGTTGTATTCCTAGAAGCACTCAAACATTACCAAGAAAGTCCGCGGATTAAATGATGATTTGATATCCGCCTGCTCATCGAGTTAATAATAATTAATAATTATTAATATTAGTATGGCGCAAATTGACATGTGCATATGATCAAATGCGCCTAACAAATTGTATTTGTAAGAAATTAAAATAATTGATTAAAAATAGTTATTTACAACTCTTACAATTCTCACATCAAAAGCTATTCTTATTGTAAGAAACTCTAAATAAAAATGTCTTTAATTTGGACTTAAAACGTTTAAGATTATCCTCGTCCCTTAATTGCGCTCGGCAGTTTATTCCAGAGTGATGGTGGAGCAGCAGTAAAAGCCCTGTCACCGAGTATCTTTTTCGTTTTCGTGGATGGTGGTACTAACAAAAGTTCAGAATTCGAGCGAAGACCATACGTGGAAAAATTCGTAACATTAATGAGATTACAAATGTAATCAGGTGCTTGTCCATGTATGGCCTTAAAAGTAATTATTAAAATCTTAAAATCAATTCTAAATTTGACTGGTAGCCAATGTAAAGAAAATAACACGGGAGTAACATGGCTAAAGCGCGGAGTAGAACAAATCAGCCTGGCAGCTGCATTTTGCACGCGTTGCAGCTTATTAATATGAGTGGTCGGTAAACCAAAGAGGAGACTATTACAGTAATCAATGCGTCCCATTATGAAGGCATGCACTAGCACCTTGGTAGACTCCATCGTTGCTGAAAAAAACACAAATCGAAGAACATTAATTTTCGCCGTTAATGCTTGATTTCCGCTGTTGAAACTGTCAAGCATTCCTTAGAAGTTCCTCTTTCGATTTACCGTTTCGAAAAGGTGTGTTTTCCTTCCAAAAACGCAAATTGGAGAATTTTTAGTTTATAATTACGACCAGCGTCCGAGTGAAATTCCCCTACATTGCGATAACTCATTCACTGCGCTTTCCTGCAAGTTAACAACCCACCGACCAAGTGACAAAAACCCCTCATCACGATAACTCGTTCATCGCGCATGCGCGCATTCACGAGCTAAAAAGGTTTGGTCTCGACCCGACAGGGATGGAGTCCAAGCCCTTCCGCACAATGGTCGGTTGCTGTAACCAATGAGCTACTGGAAGTAAAATTGTAGCTAGTGGGGGAGGGGGCTTCAAATTGAATTTTTGGCTGATGTACACAGTTTCCATTCCAAGTTTTACCCTCAAGGAACAGGAACAGTTAAACATGCTAAAAGTGGAAACACAAATATTGGCGAATGGAACGAAACCAATGCAATTTTACTTTTGAAGGACAACGTAGTCGCATCTACCAAGGGTCAATGCGTTGACAATATTTTCATGGAAATTAAAAATATCAATAGCTAAAACTAAAGTATTTAAAAAAAGATCACTACAAACGTAATAATTGACTGCACGTTCTTAAATCGACAATGGTAAGGGAAACATGTTAGTAAAAGTTTAAAAACTTGACAAATAATCTAAAAAAAAGAGCAAGGCTGATTTCACCGTCAGGGAAGTATATTGTCAAATATTTCGAAAGACACGGCCTTTGTTCTTCAGTTTGTTTGAGACTCAAACAAACAAACAAACCTGACAGTCTGTTTGTCTCAAACAAACCCTGAAGAAGAAAGGCCGTGCCTTTCGAAATATTTGAAAAATATACTTCCCTGACCGTGACTGATCAGCCTTTCAACTCTTGTATGTTCTACAATATTTTTCTGATTAGATCCTTCACTACAGTATCCGGTACTTTTATTTTGTCACGGTGGTCCTTGCAAACACAGTTAATTACTGGTTTTTACTAAAAACCTGACGATTTAAAACGATGTCTTGAAGCGCGCTTTAAAAGTTGAGTGTAGCGTCCACTCATAGCTACTTGAATCTGTACTTTAATCAGTTGTTCTCTTACTAGTTCGTTCCTAATCTGCACATAACTTGTATTCATTCCATTCACAAATTGCACGTGAAAGAGGAAGAGATTCGCTGAAATAACAACAACGCGACTATTACAAAGATGATATTGACCGAATAACCGAAAATACTGCATACTTACAAGTTATTGTGCCTTCTTACTGGAAAGGAAAACTTGTCCTAACGAAACTATAGTATAACTCCATAACAAAACATGTGCTTTCGTGGGAAAGAGCGCCCGCGATATTTTGTGTGCGGTCACCGAAGACCACACCATATAACGTTCATTTTCTGTCTCTTACATTGAGAATGACTCTAAATTTTTTCATGGTTATTGGTAGCGCCTTCCATAGTCTCGGCGGAACAATAGGAAAGGCACGGTCCCATAGGTAGAGGTGGCAGATCTTGGGATATTTTTCCTTCAGTCCCCAGAAGCATCATTTACTTCTCGCTTTCACTTGGAATGAAAACGAGTGCTACTCAGGTTCAGACTTGTTTGCATTCTCGTCCCCAGCGCCCTCGCAGTTGTTTGAATTGTGCCAAACGCTGACCAAAAGATGGTAGGCTCTGGGGAACGAGGATGACTTGTTTGCCGCTTTCAATCTTGCGTTATGCGCATGCGTAAGGGCTATCTGCCCCGCATTTCATCAAAAGAAGGAAAGAAATTTAGGAAACCAAAAGTGATGTGTAACAATTAAGTACCACAATATGGAAATGAATTATTCTTTGCAATAAGCCCTCATCTCCGAAAACAAAGCATTTAGTTAATGGCCATCGTAGTTTTATAAATTGTGCCGTTACCAATATGGCGACGGCCCAGTTTATATTATGAAGCATATATCAGAAAGCCTATGCGGGGATTAGAGCTAAGGGTAAGTGTGTTTGGGACGTATAGAATTCTAATAATTCAGTTGAACCTCCGAGATCATTAAATGCCGGCCCTCCAGAATTGAGCTGCGAAGCCGTATTACAGGGGTACAGTTCAGCTGCATTTTGACCGCTTAGGGACTAGGTGATTCAATGAGAGGTTTTGAGTTGACCCTTCCCATGACATTCCTTGTCTTTGACAGATGTGCGTGACATGCGAGCGCGAGGGTTGATGGGAAGGTTTACCACACGAGTAATTCAGATCGATTATTCCTAAAGGACGAGTGAGTCAGAGGTTTGACCTTGTCGGTTTTTTGTTTTATTGTTGTTGTTTACTGATTTT
>NW_028145601.1:967500-975000 GCF_977016875.1 Pavona decussata
TGGAGGGAGGAAGATCGATATCCTAGAAGGCGCATCATCCTAGCGCCACTGATATGTTTTTCATATTCAATATCAATGCAAAACGTTGTACTTGTCGTTAGCGCTAGGTTCTTTCTAGCGATAGGATCTTTCTCGCTGAGCTCGAGAGATAGGAATATCCTAGCACCATGTAAACTGCCTTCGCTCGGAAGGTCCTAGTACTAGGGACTAAAAACAAATATGGCGGCGGCCGGGCGTTTAGCTGCTAAAAGGCCGACAGTTTTTCTTCTTTTCTTCTCCACTTGGTAACCAGCCCGACCAAAAATTTCCACATGTAAATAATAAAAGAAAAATTGTTTTGCCTTTTAGGATCTTCCTAATACTAGGATCTTCCTCCCTCCTTGTAAACGGGGCCTTATCTGGACTGCACCACAGAAGCCATGAATTGAAACGAAAATGATCTTTGATAACGCACAGAACACTCGCGCGCGTGGAGACCCTGAGCACGCAGAATTTCTGCAATCTCCCCATTGCTCCCAATTCAACAATCTCAACACCTGACAGGCTACAAATTAATATCCATTTAGTAATCCCACATTCTCACTTTTTGTATCCGAATTGGCCTGAATTTGCTGCCCGAGTCATGAGAACGTTGTTTCTTCTCTAACTCGATGATCGTGGTGGTTCCAGTCAATGGAATATCATAGTTTCAACAATGGCAATGCAGCATTGTTTTCTGTCAGGTTGTTGTCCGAAATTTTGCTCCATAACGTCTTGTATTTATTCTTTAAACGTGTTCTTGTTTAAATTTAGGTTATTTCAATATCACTTGCTACTTACCTAGAAACTTTGTTGGATCTGTTATCGCTGTTCCATTCATATCTTCGTTCAACCCCACTTCCAAACCAGTTTCTTTTCTTCAAAAGCTCAGTCTTCACGAGTCTTCTCACTATTGCGCCTAAAGAGGTCTGAGCCAGGGCTTTAAAGAAAATCAAAGTAAAATCAAGAAAAATCAGCAAATCTGCTATATTTTTCTTAGGTCTGTCACCGCTTCACTGAGGAAGAAGTTGACCACATTAGGATATTAGAGAGAGAGATTTAGAAACGGCTAGCGGCAGAAATGACCACGTGATCATGTTAATCCTACATTTGCCGTTTCTCAGTAAAAATGAAGTATTCTTTTCTTAGCACCAGAAGCCAAAATTAATTTGCACTATTCTTTTCTCAGATAGACGGACTCATTTCTTCAAGAAAACAAACCGTTAGTAATGGAAGACACTATTACAGGAAAGAACTACTCAGTATTTCAGTTCAACAGTTTGAATGGTCAAGGACTCTGGTCACATATTCAAATCCCAGAAGACGTCTCAGAAATACCTTGAAAGCGAGCAACAACATCACAACAAGTACTCTCTCACTAGCCTACAACCGCTTTCAGTTGGAGAACCACACGTTACCCCATTCACAGACAGAAAAGTTATTAAAACCAAGTTGTGGCGTATCAGATTATTAACAAAGCCACAATCGGGAAACTTCGCGAAAAAGATCTATATTCAAGAATCAGCAGCGCCTATATTCGTTGACAAGGGACGTTTGGTTAGTTTCTGTGGCTTGGCAGATAATATTATTTTTACGCTCCTATTTTTGTTCGTTTCTTCGTTAGTTGTGACATTTGTGGTCTTTCAATAATATTAAATATTTTTTACATCACGTTATTGTTGTTGTTGTAGGCGATCCATACATGCCTAGCGATAAAAACCGAGGTGGGTGACCTGGCTTCTGTATTCTGCATTTATTTAAACTAAGCCTTCCTGTATTACATCAAAGCCTTAAAATTATATATTTCGGTATAGCATTTGGTCGAGTTACTCTCGAGGGCCTGCCAACGGTTTATCATTTTGCCCGAGGAAAAACGAAAGTCGTGGGTCAACGAATTTAAGGCATCCGTTAATCAAGGTTGACCGCTTCACTGCTAACAACAAAATGGCTGAATACATTAAATTTGTTTCTCTATGTCCACAGATAGTGAAAAGTAAATATTCTGAGAAAAAAGAAGGCGCTGTGCTAAGAGCTGAATATGATTACCATGTTATGTTTATCATTTCGCCATCTCAAATTGCGTTGAGTATTTGCGTTATTTTTTCATGCAAATAATATCATAGCGTCATCACTGAAACGCGATACTCGATTCTCTAATTGTGAACGGCGGCCTTTACTGAATCTCTAACGAAACGAATTGAAAAATTGAATCCATTATTTGAACTGAAAGATCTTGAAGTCATTACAATGACATGGTTTTAAATATGATTCACGTTATTATGAATGTTAAATGGAAAGTAAAGTCTAACTCAAATTACTTGAGAATAAAATGTACACAGTAAATTACCTTAATACCAAGCTAAAAATCCTTTCCGCGATGTTCCGAGTTTCCAGTCTTCCTGTCCTGAAAGGCTTAACCTTCGCTCAAGACATGTTGACATCCGGCTTCAATGTCAATCTGATGAAATCTGCTATTGGCTTGTTTGTTACTCAATTTTTTGCATTCGCATTGAGCCACAACCAAGACAATAATGTTTACATCGTCACGAATGAACGATAACACGACATGTGAATCAACGAAACATCTTGATAAATTTTCGCTGGAGAACTATAATTTAATATTTTTACCTTAATACCAAGACCTTCAAACTACTCTCGGCAAAACGTTATCGCCCAGAATCAGGGTAGCCAATGTTCGGTTTCCAAGGTTTTCTTGTCAATATTTTATGCGTGGTATTGAACCAGAATGTTAATATATTTTTTTGGTCACGTTCTTCCTTACAGGTTCCGTGTTTTCATATTCAAACAAAGGCGACTAATTTGTCACCGGAGTGAGTCAAATTATATTTTCACGACGTAGCTGAATAAATGTTGCAATTAAATGACAAAAACTGAACGCGATTTTTTTTTATCCCAAAATTGTGTTCAATCAGCTTATTTTTGCTCCTAAACAAATTCTAAAAGATTTCTGTTTAATTTTGTCAAATTTTTAATTGACTTCTTAGTTTTTTCCTTCATTTTGGAGCGTATAGCAGTCTTAGCAGATTATTGCCATTCTCTCAACAGGATTCCTAGCCAGGTGTAATAAATTTATTGGATGTTATTTGATAACACCATTTCTACTCGTATAAAATTATCTTCATCATTTAATTTATCTTTCCGGCATAAATCAAAGCATTACTACGGTAAATTTAGGAGTAGCCAATACACAGTGAACGTCTCGATGACATTTATTGGGGTTTTTAGAGAGCGACAAATTTCCATAACTTAATGTGTGCATATTCTACTGACAAGCTGTCGAAAAAAATCGGTGAAACCTGCTTTCATAACACTAGGCTACGTGCCAAAGAATTTTCTTTTCTTTTCTTTTCTTTTCTTTTCACGAATCGCTTGCTTTGCGCAGCCACTAACGAAAATGCTGCTCACCATTTCGTATGCGTGATGACCTAGGTAATGACAACGATAGTGCCTACTCTTAGCCATAAAAATATAAAGCACTTATACCAGCTTTCAGTCAAACGAAAATACCACGTTTAGTTGACAAAAGAGGAAAAAATCGGCATTATTTCAATGAAAAGTTACGTATCATACCTCTAAAGCTAATTGAGTCGTTGAAGCCACATGACTGAGAACTGAGTCACCAACTCCGAAAGTTGAAACCGAAAACTTTAGTCATTCAAGTATGAGAGAATAAATATTAAAAATAAATATTTAACGCGACAATTACTAGTTATTTGCATAAGAAAGACCAACTTCATTGGAGCGGAAAACAAGAATGCCGAGCATGGAAACGAGGTATATTCATAAGATGGTCAAAGCTTAAGGCAACATAACAGCCTCGTTCCCAGGGTCCTCTCTCGAACGAGGCTGGAAAACATAACAGCAAGTAGGCAATCACCACGTCATCATAAAGTCGCATGACCTTAGATTGAGATTCCTTGTTGTCCCTAAGAAATGTCACATCTGTCCAGTGACTGGGAAGCTTATTTGATTAGTTAAATATTAAATAAGTTTAGTACATTGGGTGACTAACTATTGTAGTATAGTATTATGAAGAAAAAGAACGTGAAAAGCAACCTCGTTTTCAGAGTTTCTCCTCTTAGGAACGAGGTTGTCCTCAGACTGATCGGAAAAGCTTCTCAGTAACCTTCCGTGGACAGGTCTTTTTTACAGGTCACATTCCACAGGTCACAATTACAGGTCAATGTTGTACTGGTATATAACCAAGATTGTTAGCGTGCCAAAGGCATGAATTAGCTTTCTAGTTTATAGGGTTAGGACTAGGAGACCCTGGTTAGCTTGTTTACATACAATTATCACAGTGACCCGTGACATGTAAAAGAAACCTGCCAACCCTCCGTTAGTAGCTTACCAACTAGCAAACGGAAAGTAAAATTAGTTCGAGTTAGCGCGAGTTTCGCGTCAGCGGACAATAAATGAGTAAAAAAAATGAGGAAATGAGGGTCAAATCCAGCAGAAATCGGACCTTCTTTAAGTTGGCGGGGAGTTCGAGTTACCGAGTTCGAGTTTGCGGGGTTCTACTTTATACCCAAGGACACCTAGAGGAGACCATTTACAACAGTTGCTCAAGGCACTTTCGATTCTTGATTGTTCGGAAAAGAAGAAGAAAACTAAGTGACCTTCCATCGAGCATGGGCTCTTTTCAGTATTAACCTCTCTCTATCATTTTTATAACGCAATACTTACACACCATGTTAACATACAAAACATGCTTCACTATAGTTACAATAGTGCTACAGACATTTTTGTTTAAGCCCCATACCATACTTAGCTTGCGCTGATTAGTAAAACAATACACATTCCATGAATTACGCACGTACTAGAAATAAGTTATCAATTATCGAACATATCGGGGTCAACATACCCTGCGTCGCAGACAGTCTATACAACCCCTCACATAGTCCGTCTATATCGAGTTTTCTATAGGTCTTGAGTGACAAGTCCGGCTGCAACGCAGGCTAGGGTCAACAGGGCGCCACTGATTTTTGCTTCCTACTAAGGCTACGATGCATGGAGCATCAGATCGTCTTCAATGGTCAAGAAAATCAAATTGAATAAGTGAATGATCATTACAGTTTTATACGTAGCCTGAGTATCAGGCTTTTCGCGGGGGGGGGGGGGGGGAGAGGCAGAAGAGAGGAACGGGGGAAAGGGAAGAAAAGCCTGACACGGAAGCATTGAGACGAGTATTCCGCCCCCTCGATGAGCATGACGCTTCGCCGTAAACAGTAGCCAATCAAAATAACTTATAAATAAATAACTTACAGAATAACCGGTCATGAAACTGTCATGTCAGCGATGACCGCTGTGAGAGATATGAATTGAAGTTACACAGACAGCTCCATTGCAAAAGGCTCTCCAAACAAAATATTTTCTGTTGAGCACCACTGAGCAGAATTCGCGACTAGATACAGCTTCATTACAGGAGGAAAATACAAATCTCACAGTTCAGAACAGCAAGAAGTGATGACAAAAACGCAGCCGTAACTAATCAAAAGACAAATAGCCGTGATAAGACTAGCCTGCGTCACAGACGGACTATATTAAACCCCCGGTAATAACCGTTATTACCGGGGGTTATTGTCCGTCTGTGACGCAGGCTATGATAAGACACACAAGATCTCAGCTACGAAAACAAATAGGCGGCCGTATAAAGATTATTAAACAGTTCAAATCCTAACTAGAGAGGCTGTACTATCACCGGGCGCACTGAAACAAGCCAAACGTACCAAACCCAAATAAAATGCCTCAACGGGTATAAGAACGACGGTTGCAGAACAGGCCGCAGCACTCGTAACCCAGAAATGACAGAAATGATCTCAAAATACAAAACATGCGACAGTTGCATTGTTTAGTCTATCATGATAATTTTTGTTTCCGGCGATGTGACGTAACCTTTTTTGTTTCGTCCAATCAGCGCCAACGTCCAAAATTCGGACGTTCGACACAAGCTTCAGAAAGGATTTGTGTCAGGCCTTCTTCTCCTCTTCTCCCCCTTCCCCTCCCCCTCCCCTTCCTCCCTCCCCTTAGGAAGGCCTGATACTCAGGCTATTTTATACGCAGTTACGAAAACTAAGCCTGTGTATTACGAACTCAAAATATGACCAACCGGCTCCCAGCTAGCTTGATAGCTCAGCTGGTAGAGCACTGCACCGGTATTACTTTTGCAACTGCTCAAGTTGCGTAACTACATAACTGAAATGGTTATTCACTTGTTCATTCAATCTTCCACAGTTCAAATGAATGAATTTCCATAGATCCACTTTCATTTTTGTAAGATCAAATTGCTACAGTAACCTGCTATCAATCAAACCTACGTCTCAAGAAAATAATTGTTATAAATTTGTAGTCGATGAGTGAAGTAGTTAGCTCCGTCGATGAAGCTCTGACGGTAACTGAGAATTAGACGTACAAAGTTGACTGAGAACGTTTGTTTTTTAAAACTCATGGTGAGCAACCAAAAAACCTGAGAAAAACCTAGTGAGAGTGAAAGAAAGCCAAGTCACAGTATTTACAACTTTATGACATCACTTCCGCTTAGCAATCTTTAGTTTGATTTCTTTTGCCACCAAAGTAGCCTTGATCATTATCTCAGGTGGAATCTTGGTATCCTGAGCAGTCTGCAAACTGTATTTCTTTAATATCCGAGCCAGAACCAGCTTCATTTCCATCTGTGCAAACCTCATCCCAATGCAGTTGTGAGGACCATGGCCAAATGGCATGTAGGCATATGGGTCACGTGACTGTTTGGCCTCAGGAGAAAATCTCTCTGGATCGAACTTATCGGGGTTGGGCCAATATTTCGGGTCCATGTGGATGCTGTAGACTGGGATCGTGACCATAATGCCTTTTGGAACCTTCAGGTCCTTCAACATGCAGTCCTCGGTGCACATGCGCAAAGTAGCAACAGCTGCGTGGAAAATATCAAAGACAGGACAGCTATTAGCTATTTAGTAATTATACAATGAACTGCGTAAAACTCGCGTTTTGATTGGTCTAGAGGAGTGTGTGATTAGAGCATAGACGCACGATTGACGTCATCGAGTGGTGTGACCGGCGCACGTGATCAGAGTCCAGCCAGAGTGACTGGTCAACAAAGTTTTGCAAACTGTTTTTGCGAGTACCGGCAAACACAGGCAAATTTTCACAGGAAAGGAAAACTGCCCAATAAAAATTGGACAAAGACCGTTCAGAGAGTGACCTCAATCAGGATAGGAAAGCTGGAACTTTGTTGTGATGTGAAAAGGAAGCAAATAGTTGTCGAAATATGTCGCCGATAGAAATGCGGTAATGGCAAGTAATCGATTACAAATCGCAGTGAAGCGACTTGCATACTGTAATATTTTGAGGTCAGAATTTCCTTCTCGAATAAAGGTTAGTTTTCAAAATATTGTTAGTGAAATTCTTTCGGATTATACTCTAATTTAGAAGATCACAATTGCATGTATGCAGCTGAGTCTA
>NW_028145601.1:977500-1185000 GCF_977016875.1 Pavona decussata
CTCATAGGAAGGCATTTTGCTCTCATCAGCCCACACGCTATCTATCTCCTCCTGTAATTTTTCCTGCACATCCGGGTTGGTGGCCAAAAAATAGGAGACAAATCCCAGTGCATTACTGCTTGTTTCATAACCGGCAAATTATCAAAAATATGACGCTTTGTGCCAGCACTTCAGCATCGGACAACCTTTTAGACTCTGGAAGGGACTCGTCCCGAGCAGCCATTAGCATAAGATCAAGGAGGTCCTTCAAAACAAGATAACATTAAAAAAATTGCATAATTAACATTTAATTTTTTGGTTATATAGTTTTTATCATTAATTATAAGACTTAGTTGCTGTTTTTAATCATAATTCAAATTGTGCATGATGTTTAACTATTTTCTATTCACTGTGAAGCTTTTTATTTTGTAGTAGTCATAAATTACACATGGCCTTTATTGATACCAGCCTAGCTAGTGCTGAAAGGGCCAGTCCCAGTGCCTAAATAAAGATGACTTGACTTGAGTTGATCAAATAGTTCCAATTCTCCTATCTTGTCCATATACTTTTCTTATAACAGCACTAGGAAGATGACCTGTTATTAAAATATCAAGAGGATCACCTTGGGTGATCATATGCTTAATTCCCGTGACCTCAGGAGTTGAATAAGCACAATGATATTACAAGGACAAATTTGATGTTGACTATTGTTAGGGCTTAAAGGGTTAAAGGATCAGTCATGTGACTTTCGTACAACTGGCCTATCATGGTTAGCACTGACCAGTGCGTATTGCATCATTCTTGTCAATTTTGCTTTGAACCCTGCACATTATTTTACCTTTCTAGTTGAGCTGCTTCCCATTGAATTTTTGGCAGCAACAATTTGCTTTGAAATGTCCAACAAATCTTTAAAGTTTTGGGTCAAAAGATCAGGAAAAAGCTCAGCTATTTTATATCCAAATGGAAGCAGAGTCAAAAGAATGAGAATAACTCTTCGTGAGGCACTTCCATTGATGGCTCTCTTTGCTGCAGTTATGGCCGGTTCATCCGGATTGTTTTGTGAATCAGCTTGGATTCCAAATGCACAAAGTAAAATGACGTCCATTGTAAGTCCTTTGTAATATCTGGATAAGCAGGAGAAGAACAGCAAATGCTTTCAATAAAAGAGGTGGATTTTATAGCTGCACTACAAACTTAAGTGGCCCATAAGATTGGAGATTCAACCCAGTTTTTGTAACATGAAGCAACTAGGGGTATTTCTACTCCCCCCTGGATGGGATGCTAGTCCATCACAGGGTTACCTCCAGCAGTTTGTTGCTGGTAATGTGGAAGAGACCAACCTAGATATTCCAGCCATCTGGCTGAATTCCAGCATGCCTAAACAACCACACTGTGGTGCCTCCACTCTCACTAAAAACAGTATTTCCATCTTATTCGGTTATATCATCACCTGGGTAATGATAGTTAATTGTCGCATGACATCACTCTAGTGATTTAGCTCTGTATTGTCTTGTTCAGTTAGTCATAAATTATCTCTGTATCCGCAGTCAATCGCTGTTGACCCTAATCCCTCCCGCCCCTTAGGCAATGGGAGTATTACTGTCATTATAGTCTAGTCATTAATTCTGCCTCTGATAATAAACTCTTGTTGGTCCAAACTTCTCTTGGCCTGTGTTAAATGCAAATGATTAGTGAGCCCATGTGACCTCATTATAGTTTTTTTTTACCTCCTCATAAATAACAAACTCTGAAAAAAAATGATTAAGACTACTGCATATACTTACCACCAACTAAGAAATACTTTTTACTGCGCCTTTCAATAACATACGGACTCTGACCTTCAACCCAGCTAACGATTTGTGTGTTTTACTGCCGTCAATCATAACTACGGCGACAAGCAACTGACCAGAAAAAATACAGAAATCGACAAAGTGGATCGAAATCCACCAATCACAGCGCACGAGCATGACCTTTTGACCCTGTTGAGCCAAGCGGTTTGTTTTCTAAGAGGTCCGCTGCAGTGATTGACAGCAGTGAAAAGCATAACAGTTGATTGAATTTTGAACTTCAGAGTCCGCATGTTATTGAAAGGCGCAGTAAAGCCTATAGTCAGAATTCTTGAACTTGTCAGTTACAAAAACTCTCTGCCATGCAGCCTAACCCTCTCCCCCCACCCCCGCCTCCCTCCCAACCACCACCATTTAACCACCTAAAAAGTTAACCCAACCTTTCCAGAACAAAATCCTGTTGAAGACTACCTTCTACCACTTAATTTGTTAATCAAAATACGATAGTTTTCAAGATATGATATTTCTTGAAATGAAACCACTCCCCTGCATAATTCATTAATTCATTTATTTATTCATTCATTCATTAACCTTCTAGAACTCTAATGAGATTCTTGAAAACTGTCTAAATTGCTTTTTAATAACAAACAGCATAAATTACTGGATGATGTCAAAGCTTTCTTCTGTCCTTGAAATTTCTTCCAGCTTTTTCATCAAAGTGTCGCAGGCTGAATTCATCAATGGAACCATCTGCTTCATCTTGTGTGCACTGAAAGTAGGAGACAGAGTGTTGCGGATCCGTTTCCATTCTTCACCTTCAAGATTAGTCATCATCTTATTAAAGGGTTCTGAAAGCTTTACAAGCACCTGTCCAAAAAAGATCCAGTTATTGCGAAACGCACCAATCAACGCAAACCAAGGTGCTACTTAAATACTGTTATGCAATCAGTCGACACCATTGCCTGATGAAGACCAGCAGTATAGAGTCGAAACGTCGTGACTCAATCAGGAGACAAACAATAAAACTCAGCTATCATAAGCAATCATATTGAACATTTACTGACCTCATAGCCTGTAAATTTTATAACGGTTTACAAATGCAATGTCCAAATCACAAAACAGGCAAATTGACATTGCTTATTAATAGATCAGGCCTCAAAAATGGAGGTACGAATTGAGTAAAGCACAGGCAGCCCAAGCTCAAGCTGTGAGCGATGATCATCTTGAAACTAAACCACCGCTTGGCGTCGGCTGCAGCGCCCGGATTGCGTTGCTATTTAACTGAAATGAAACTGGGACATTTGTGCTGGGATTCTGCAATGGATTTGTGGCTGCTCAATCATTTTGAGCTGGGATTTTTCACTTCTTGGGAGGGGCCTTCCAAACCGGACTGTGATGACTTGTCTTTCTGTTAGGAGTGGGAAACCTAGGAAGCGATAACTCGCTTAAATGGCCTCAAAAGAGCACCAAATAGCAAACAGGCAATAGGCAATACACCTCAGAAGCAAGGTACAGGTATGTCATTTTTATTAAGAACTTTCCAGTATTTGTATCTCCAAAAGCCGATCGTAAATATTCCCATTCAAACTCTTATATTCGTGCCGTGACCTCTATTACACGAGATGATCATCGCTCACAGCTTGAACTTGGGCCACCTGTGACTAAAGGGAACAAGAGGTGGAGATCCGCCTCCTTTTTTTAACTCCCTTCTCCCCCTCCCCTCCCCACCCCCCTCCCTTACCCAGCGGCGTTGGCAAATCAAACTACATATATACAGCAAAATCCTATCTTATGGCTCGTTCAAAGGGGCTCGTCGACGAAAAACTGAAAAAGCAAAGAAGGTTTCAAACCCAACTTACCGGCCGATCGTGAAATGATGGAAAATCCTTTACGTAGACCTGTTTAACCATATCCAAATCAGCTATCACCAGGGTACCTAAACTGCCGAACCAGTACATACCGAACACTTCTCCGTATTTCTTGTAATACTCGTCTATTTGGAGATGAAGAAGGCGTTTGTGTCTGAAAAAATCACGCATGTTCCCGATAAATGGAAGAGGCATAGGTCCTGGAACTCTATCGCCGAAGGTTCTCTTTAAAGCACGAAAAGGTGCAATGCCCCGGAAGTAAACAATGAAGATTATGAGAGTAGCGATGGCGATTGTCCACCATTGAGATGACAATTGCTCGAAAAAGGTGAAAAAACCCATTTTCCTTCTGCACTAATTTCTAGTGTGGTGCAACAATTACCTCACCTTCAGAAACATGATCCCCTACTGCCATTCAGATTATGGGGGATTATGGGTCGATTACGAAATCAGGCTCGGGAAATTGTTACAATTTTGACAAAACGCAAGTGAAATATTGTTTCTTAATTTCAAGAGTATACCGTTTGATTACCTTTTAATATCATGGATCAGATGGATGAAACATTACGCTTAGAACTGTGAGTTTTTCACTTGTTTATTGTATCGAGAAACGTTGCCATATCAATTGTGAAAATTAAACGCCGAAATTTCGCGCCAAAATTAAGGAGTAATTTGTCACCTGGGATTAACTCCGAACTCGTCCCATTCCCTCACTAGATTCTAGAATGCCTCTGCCTCCCCTGACTTACATAACGCAAGAAAGGAAAGATATTAAAATTGTTTGCCTTTTCTTTTGTTTGTTTGTTCAAATCGAATCTTTTTCGACCGCCATTTATGTAATCTGAGTATCAGGCTATTCGGAGAGGGGGTGGGGGGGGGGAGAGGAAGAGGAACGCTGAACTCTCTCCTCTTCTCCTCCACCCCCGTCCACTCCCCTCCCCTCCCCACCCCTTAGGAAGGCCTGATACTCAGGCTACCATCAGGAGCCATAATCAGGGATGATCCCTAATTATGGCTCCTGGCTACCATTTATGACGACTCCCCCAGTTTAGCGCGCAGGTGGGCTATACTTCTAATTAACAATTAGACGGCGAGCTCGAGGTTTCTATCGGCTGATAGTTGGCGAGGGGCGAAGCAAAAGTGATAGAAACCGAGAGCGAGCCGTCTAATTGTTTTAGCATACCTCAGTAATCGATCTAAGAAGCAAAAAATCTTTTTACTTCATAAATTTTGATATATTTGTGCAATGATGCATGCTAAATCGCGCGCGCTCTGACAAACTGCCGTCTATCGATCGATAGACGGCACCTGTGTAGCCAATCAGATTGCGCGTTACGCGATAGTCGCTCTCGGTTTCTATCACCTTTGATAGTTGGCTCGGGGCGAGCCGATAGAAACCTCGAGCTCGCCGTCTAATTGTTAAATAGCCAGTACGCGACTGCCTGCGATCATGCGACTGTTATGGCTATACCGTAACGTGCCTAGTAAGCAGTCTACTCCTTGAGTTGGGCGACAACAATCGACTCGTTCACGCTGCCGTTCGTGTTTGCGTGCAGTCGTGCAAACAATCGATCGGCACACTAACCGTCCTCGTTCATTCTGTCACGCTAATGTGGGTTGTGTTTGCGAAATGGCCGTGCTCCCTGGTGGGTGCGGCCTTAATGGAACTGCTGAGTATGTTGGAGTATGTCGCCTAAGTCGGACCTCCCCGTGCGACTACTTCCTATGAGTGACCACCTATGGATTCCGTAAGTGACCACTTTTCCACAATATTTCCATACCTCTTTCGGCTTAGTAACGGCTGATAGGACAAGAATCATCTATCTCCTTGAGCGATTTTGATCAAGATGCACTCCGAATTGCGTAACACCCTCACACGAATAACTGTAGATCCTTGATTTTACAGCGATTTCAAGCAAATTAAATGCGGAACTTTAGCTTAGTTTTGACAGTGTTTTGACCGTCCATAAGACGGAAATTTACTGACCAAGGAGCTTAATACAGGTAGACCCTTTTATTCATCTGATTTCTTGTAAGTTTCTTTTGTACAGTTTTCTCAGAAGCGCACGCTGAGAACTGTATTGATAATAGCGAGGGCTTGGAAGAAAAAGAGTCCATTTGTTTCTTGATCATGTCCACAGCATCTGCTGCCGCATTTTTACGTAAAACTAGTTTTAGTGCCATCGTTGTTCAGTTACTGTTGTTGTAATTAGGTTTTAAATAAAATTTATAATTAATCCCCTATATTAATAATAATAATAATAATAATAATAATAATAATAGATCATACTCCTTGTTTTTACCAAAACTACTGGCCGGGGAACACAGTGTGTTTAGTTTCTTTTTTTTTTTTTTTGCCCTTTTTATTTAAGACATTGCCCCCCTCTTTAAAATTTTTGAAGGTCCCCCTCCCATAACTCAGCGAATACTGCAGGACCCCTCCTTTAGCAGTGGCCAAAATTTCAAGTCTTTCCATTTTCTAGCCCATATCCCCCTGCTATAGAAATCCTCTATTGCCATAAATAATGAACGGTTAAAAAAATAAAAAATAAAAAAAAGACAACTCGAAATTTAATTATTCGCACAAACATGTTCTCCACGCTCTAATCTTGGGATTATTTCGATCTTTCCGTTTTGTCTGAAACCAGGTCATTACTAGCATTGAGCCGTAACGCAGTGCGTAAGACGTAAGAAAGTTGGTAAGGACCATGTCGAAATTTAATCAACCTTATCCGTATGTTTTCCACAGTTTAATCTTGGGATTATGTTGATCTTTCCGTTTTGTCTGAAACCTCGCTACTAATAGTGAGTGCAGAATCCACTTTCTACTGAAACACGTCCACACGTATTTTGCCGGAAGATTGCTTTTTATTTCCTTGTTCATATATTCATTTATTTTTTAATATTTTGTAAGGTAAGGCCTACCTTGCAAGTATTAACGATCTGAGAAGGCACATTCAAATCGAAGAGTTTACCACCACAGTACTCATCCATTTTTTAGCAACAAAAATGATATGATTAAATCTGCTCAAAATACCCTGATATAATTAAAGTAATTGCATGCTATCCAAAAAACAAATGACATCGAGGGTATTCTGAAAAAAGATATTATGACTTATGAAGACAATTTTGCACAGTCCACAACGCGCGTGGTAAAACATGCTTTTAAATTTAGAATATGATATATTTGTTCAGTGGACTTTTTGCAAACTTATTTTACACTTCGATAAAGAAAATAAACGGGAAGCTCCCCTCGAAAAGTGTTAAAGAAAATTGAGAATAAAGGTGATCATGGATAGATGATTTGGTTTCGATATGCCAATAGACAGAACTTCCTTCCTGGATGAAGTAGGATTTAAAAAAAAAACTCGCGATGTGATATTTTCCACTTCCTTTAGAGCTTTTAATCTTGGTTCTTGAGCGTTGTATCCTGATACATTTAAAGCGACGATTTCTCACTGAAGTCTCGGTGATTCTCACAAGTTTTCACCGCTGAGTTTTTCAGTAATCCCCAGATTTTCTGAGACAATGTCTTTCGAGGAAGAAGTGGCGAGATATGACTCCCAAACTGGGCTTTCATGATTTTAACTAAAGCAAGGTGGACTCACGCAGAAGCGTATATACGTTGACTTTCTCCACCTGATTCCTGAAAGAGTCTTTACTATTTGTCACACATCGATAATAGTTCAGAACACAACAACCAAATAACGGGACTCTCACTACGACCGTTAGCCTCCAACGCAGACGTCCTTAGGGGTTCGTCTCGCGTTTCCTCGTGAGGGAGGAAACGCGTGACGAACCCCTAAGGACGTCTGCGTTGGAGGCTATACGACCGTCAGAATCGGGGGCAATTTTATATCACTCAGCTCGACTTGTAAAACTGCACGCCCATAATGATTGTGTGAGTTAATTCATTTTAATTTAACTACATAAACCTGTTCTAAATTTATTTGATCAATGTTCAGGGTATCTATCTCTTTGAGCTGTAAACATGAAGAGGAGTACTACACCTCAGTTTTTTTAATTTTTACAATCGGCTTAAATCTTAGCTTCTGTGTTCCCAATTAGACATTCCCAAGTTAGCGCTGATTTGCACTTGTGCTCAGTTCACTTAATAATAAAGGTTCGTCATTGATTCTGAATTAAACTGGTTAAAGTGAAAAGAAATTCTAGTTGGGTGCAAACACGACATGTTTTGGCGCCAAACATTCGAAGTTTGGAGTAGGCGGATGTTGTTGACTTGATTTGTTTTTGCTTAACAAAATATTATTTGCAAGCATTTTTAGATGTTAAGAATACTTTCTGGAGGCAAGTGTGCTGTTTCTGAGAGAGAAATATACCTGCCAGTTGAGAATAATGAAATAAGCTTATGAGTGGAACGCGCTGATCTGGCGCGACTGTCAAACTTCAAATGTTTGGCGACAAAACACGTTTTTTACCCTCTCTCCTCCACAGAGGCTCCATCAGTGGAGAAACGTAGAAAAAAGGAGGGGAAAGGAAGGAAAACGGGGGAAATAAAAAATCGGGGGCGCGCGGGGGGCGATGGGAAGGAGGAAAAAGCTTCCCGCCTTTTCCTCTCCCTTCCCAGCGTCCCCCGCGCGCTTTAATATTTCTCTCCTCCAGGCTCTACTCGTTAGATTTCCCTCTCCCCAGGCTTTCTAAGCTACGTTTCTCCACTGATGGGGCCTCTGTGGAGGAGAGAGTTTTTTACCACAATTGTTTTTAATCTCGCAATCTGATTGCTCTCTCCTCCACAGAGGCTCCATCAGTGGAGAAACGCAGAGGCTCCCGCTTTTTCCCCCTTCCCATCGCCCCCCGCGCGCCCCCGATTTTTTATTTCCCCCGTTTTCCTTCCTTTCCCCTCCTTTTTTCTACGTTTCTCCACTGATGGAGCCTCTGTGGAGGAGAGAGATCTGATTGGCTGATTTTCCGTTGTCGATAAGAGTCTAGACAACGCTCACGTCAATCAGCGCGCGGAAATTTTGACAGTTATTGTAAAAATTTTCTCTGACGTTGATATTGTGGTAAAAAACAAATCGAATGTCTTACGACAACGATATTCGTCATCACAGTGGTCAAAATTTGTTGTGGACTCACGAGGCGCAAAACATTTTGACCACTGTGATGACGAATATCGTTGTCGATAAGAGTGCAGACAACGCTAAACCACATTCGTCTGACACCCTCTCGTGTCCACGCTTGAATGCGACCGACGCAACGGTATACGACGCGCGGCGGAGAATTTTTGACGAACTTCGAGGTTTTTGATATTGTGATGAAACACTATATATATTCAGGAGAGACTGATCGGTAGTGTGTGTGTTTACTGCTTGTTTACTATTGACACACTACAGTTAAAAAAAACTTTTTTTATTAAATGATGAAATAATTTAGTAAACGCACAGAATCATAACAACTTATCAGCTTTCAGCTCTCAAAGTGAAAACGTTATCTTTAACGGACTTTACTTATTTTTACGTTTGACGTATTCCCCAAAGCAACCTCGTTTCCAGGGTGTCTCCTCTTAGGAACGAGGTTGTCCTCAGACTGACCGGAAAAGCTTTTCAGTAACCTTTCGTGGATCGACAGGTCTTTTATACAGGTCACATTCCACAGGTCACAATTTCAGGTCAGTGTTGTACTGGTATATAACCAAGATTGTTAATTAGCCTTTTAGCATGGGGTTAGGGTTAGGAGACCCTGTGTAGCTTGTTTACATACAATAATAAATTATTATCACAGTGGCCTGTAAAAGAAACCTGCCAACCCTCCGTTGGTAGCTTACCAACTAGCTGTGATACTTGTTACAGCCCAGCTTAACAAATTTGCGCCATTTTTCCTAAGTTTGAGAACTCCGTATAATGTGTTTGTTTAGGTTGTTTTATGCTTTTCCAGTCTGAAGTCAATTTTTTACAATAGAGTTTGAGTTGTCGGGATAAATTTGAGCAAACGGAAAGTAAAATTAGTTCGAGTTAGCGCGAGTTTCGCGTCAGCGGACAATAAATGAGTAAAAAAAAGAAATGAGGAAATGAGGGTCAAATCCAGCAGAAATCGGACCTTCTTCAAGTTGGCGGGGAGTTTGAGTTGACCGAGTTCGAGTTTGCGGGGTTCTACTCTATACCCAAGGACACCTAGGTGAGACCATTCTTAACAGTTGCTCAAGGCACTTTGGATTCCTGATTATTCAGAAAAGAAGAAGAAAACTAAGTGATCTTCCATCGAACATGGACTCTTTTCAGTATTAACCTCTCTCTATTTATCATTTTTACAACACAATACTTACACACCATGTTAAAATACATCATCATCAGCATCATTTATTTTACAAGTCAAGTTAATGGCGAGGAGACCTCAAGAAACCACCAGGCTCATAAGAAAGGCCACTTCTCGGTGCTGCGTAAGTGGGGCTTGGTCAATTCATGATTTTACAGATAAAAACTGCAACATATTAGGAGAGAGTTCCAGATTTTGGAACCTTGGTAAAGGACTGTAAATTGCTTAAGATTTGTGCGACAAGAATGCAAAGCATGCTTCGCTATAGTTTAAATAGTGCTACAGACATTTTTCTATGCGTCATACCATACTTAACTTGCACTGATTAAGGACACATACAAGAAATACGTTATCAATTGTCGAACATGGCGGGGTCAACAGGGCGCCATTTTTTCCTTGCTACGATGCATGGAGTATCAGATCGTCTTCAATGGTCAAGAAAATCAAATTGAATAAGTGAATGATCATTGCAGTTTTATACGCAGTTGCGAAAACTAAGCCCGTGTATTGCGAACTCAAAATATGACCAACCGGCTGCCAGCTGGCTTAACAGCTCAGCTGGTAGAGCATTGCAACGGTATTACTTTTGCAACTACTTGAGTTGCATAACTATATAACTAAAATGGTTATTCACTTGTTCATTCAATCTTCTACAGTTCAAATGAATGAATTTCCATAGATCCACTTTCATCTAGTTTTGTAAGATCAAATTGCTACTGTAACCTGCTATCAATCAAACCTACGTCTCAAGAAAATATTATCAATTTGTAGTCGATGAGTGAAGTAGTTAGCTCCGTCGATGAAGCTCTGACGGTAACTGAGAATTAGACGTACAAAGTTGACTGAGAACGTTTGTTTTTTAAAACTCATGGTGAGCAACCAAAAAACCTGAGAAAAACCTAGTGAGAGTGAAAGAAAGCCAAGTCACAGTATTTACAACTTTATGACATCACTTCCGCTTAGCAATCTTTAGTTTGATTTCTTTTGCCACCAAAGTAGCCTTGATCATTATCTCAGGTGGAATCTTGGTATCCTGAGCAGCCTGCAAACTGTATTTCTTTAATATCCGAGCCAGGACCAGCTTCATTTCCATCTGTGCAAACCTCATCCCAATGCAGTTATGAGGACCGTGGCCAAATGGCATGTAGGCATATGGGTCACGTGACTGTTTGGCCTCAGGAGAAAATCTTTCTGGATCGAACTTATCGGGGTTGGGCCAATATTTCGGGTCCATGTGGATGCTGTAGATTGGGATCGTGACGATCATGCCCTTTGGAACCTTCAGGTCCTTCAACATGCAGTCCTCGGTGCACATGCGCAAAGTAGCAACAGCTGTGTGGAAAATATCAAAGACAGGACAGCTATTAGCTATAAGTTTATATCTGAGAATAATGAATTAATCAGTAAATGACACAGGCATACTCAGAAAAAAAATTGGAGTCCTCCTATCAGGAGTCGAACCTAAGACCTTCCGGTTACTAGTTCGGATGCTCTACCACTGAGCTACAGGAGACTCGTGGGAGCTAAGGCCATTAAACTAGGTTCATGGGATAAACATCCTGCATACTGCTAGGATTGGAGTGGCAATGCACGGTATATGCGCAATGGAAATAATGTGATGGAAAATGTTAAGCCTGGTGAATACATGAGAATGATGTACGACGTAGGTTTGACTCCTGATAGGAGCACTCCGATTTTTTTCTGAGCATGCCTGTGTCATTTACTGATTAATGCATCATTCTCATTATGTCTGCATTCGCAGGCTAACTGCAACTGCAAGCTGAGGTAAAATGTGACTAACCAAAACACTACATTTGTGCCAAACCTGTTTAAACATGAGCCCCAACCAACAGGTATCTGAAGTATATGTGGAAAAATTTTACTGAAAATCACAGTTCACTGCAGAAGTATAAATTTCGCACACAGATCATGATTCTGCGGCTTCTTACTTCCACATGGAAAACAACATGCATTATTCTAAAAATTTTGCAAAAGCTCAAAGCTTAAGCGTACTTCTGTGTGACGATATGTCCCGTATGTTTACAATTCTACGCCTCACCCAGGTGCCACTTCAAGAAAGCCCAGACCTAATGTCACGTACAAATCCCAGAGGCATTTTCGGCCCTGTGACATCATCTGATTCTTAGCTTTAATTGAAGCACCCCCACCTCATGTCAAACCGTTGATCCACCAGTCTTTGAACTACCACTAAAAGCTGCAGGGTTTAACACAATAAACTGATATGCCCAGTAAAACTGTAATTGCATGAAGCACAACTAATGCACCTAGACTTAACGATGTCTCACCCCCACCCGTGCAATTTAGGTAAACACTATCCCCTCACCTGGCGGGTAAAGCCTGAGAGTCTCAGATATCACCATGTCCAAATATGGCAATTCATTCACTGTCTCGTAGGAAGGCATTTTGTTCTCATCAGCCCACACGCTGTCTATCTCCTCCTGTAATTTTTCCTGCACATCCGGGTTGGTGGCCAAAAAATAGGAGACAAATCCCAGTGTATTACTGCTTGTTTCATAACCGGCAATCAGAAATATGACGCTTTGTGCCAGCACTTCAGCATCGGACAACCTTTTAGACTCTGGAAGGGACTCGTCCCGAGCAGCCATTAGCATAAGATCAAGGAGGTCCTTCAAAACAAGATAACATTAAAAAATTGTATAATTAACATTTAATTTTGTGGTTATAGTTTTTATTGTTAATTATAAGACTTAGTTGCTGCTTTAAATCATAATTGTGCATGATGTTTAACTATTTTCTATTCACTTTGTGCTTTTATTCTACACATAAATTACGCAGAAATTATGCATGGTGTTTATTGATACCAGCTAGCCTAGTGCTGAAAGGGCCAGTCCCTGCCTAAATAAAGATGACTTGACTTGAGTTGATCAAATAGTTTCAATTCTCCTATCTTGTCCCCTACTTTTCTTATAACAGCACTAGGAAGATGACCTGTTATTAAAATATCAAGAGAATTCACCTTAGAGTTTAATAAGCACAATGATATTACAAGGACAAATTTGATGTTGACTATTGTTAGGGCTTAAAGGGTAAGGGATCAGTCATGTGACTTTCGTACAACTGGCCTATCATGGTTAGCACTGACCAGTGCGTATTGCATCATTCTGGTCAATTTTGCTTTGAACCCTAGTGCACGTTATTTTACCTTTCTAGTTGAGCTGCTTCCCATCGAATTTTTGGCAGCGACAATTTGCTTTGAAATGTCCAACAAATCTTTAAAGTTGCCGGACAATAGGTCAGGAAAAAGCTCTAGTATTTTATATCCAAATGGAAGTAGACCCAAAACAGTGAGAATGAGTCTTCGTGAGGCACTTCCATTGATGGCTCTCTTTGCTGCAGTTATGGCCGGTTCATCCGGATTGTTTTGTGAATCAGCTTGGATTCCAAATGCACAAAGTAAAATGACGTCCATTGTAAGTCCTTGGTAATATCTGGATCAAGAGGAGAAGAACATCAAATACTCTCGTTAAAAGAGGTGAAAGTTGCACTACAAATCTATTAAGTGGCCCACAAGATTGGAGCTTCTACTCAGTTTCTGTAGCATGAAGCAACTAGGAGTATTGCTACTCCCTCCTGGATGGGCTGTTAGTCCATCGCAGGGTTACCTCCAGCAGTTTGTTACTGCATGGTAATGTGGAAGAGACCTGAACCTAGATATTCCATCCATCTGGCTGAATTCCAGCATGCCTAAACAACCACACCAAAAAGCAGTATTTTTATCTTATTCGGTTATATCATCACCTGGGTAATGATAATTAATTGTCGCATGACATCACTCTAGTGATTTAGCTCTGTATTGTCTTGTTCAGTTAGTCATAAATTATCTCTGTATCCGAAGTCAATCGCTGTTGACCCTAATCCCTCCCGCCCCTTAGGCGATGGGAGTATTACTGTCATTATAGTCTCGTCATTAATTCTGCCTCTGATAATAAACTCTTGTTGGTCCAAACTTCTCTTGGTCTGTGAGCCAACGTGACCTCATCATAGTTTTTTTTACCTCCTTATAAAATAACAAACTTTGAAAAAAATGATCAAGACTACTGTACATATTTACCACCAACTAAGAAATACTTTTTAAAGCCTTAATTAATAGTCAGAATTCTTGAACTTGTAAGTTACAAAAACTCTCTGCCATTTAACCACATAAAAAGTTAACCCAACCTTTCCAGAACTAAATTGTGTTGAAGACTGCCTTTACCACTTAATTTGTTAATCAAAATACGATAGTTTTCAAGATATGATATTTCTTGAAATGAAACCCCTCCCCTGCATAACTTATTAATTATTAGTTAATTCATTCATTCATTCATTAACCTTCTAGAACTCTAATGAGATTCTCGAAAACACTCTAAATTGCTTTGTAATAACAAACAGCATAAATTACTGGATGATGTCAAAGCTTCCTTCTGTCCTTGAAATTTCTTCTAGCTTTTTCATCAAAGTGTCGCAGGCTGAATTCATTAATGGAACCATCTGTTTCATCTTGTGTGCACTGAAGGTAGGAGACAGAGTGTTGCGGATCCGTTTCCATTCTTCACCTTCAAGATTAGTCATCATCTTATTAAGGGGCTCTGAGAGCTTTACAAGCACCTGTCCAAAAAAGATCCATTTATTTCATTACTATACAGTAATATTATTTAATTAAGCTGACAAAAGCCTGGTAAAGCCAAAAAATCAGTTGTTTTATCAGAAGACACTGGCAGCAGTGGTGAACAGGAACTCAGCACCCACTGAGTTTTGTCTTCTCTTACAAAGACTTAGAAGTTTAGGCTTAGTGGATAGTGGCCACTATCTGTTCTGGGATGAGGTTAAGTTTATTGACCGAGACCCACATTGGTACACCTGTAGGGTATAAGAGGCTATTCACATAAGACTTCACTCTGACAACATCAACAGGGATAATGGATTCAATTGAAATTCCAGAAGCGTGGATGCCCGCGATCAAACAACACAGCAACCCATCAGTACCAAGGTGGACCGCCAAGGGAACAATTTCTAGTCCCATTGCAATCAACAACAACCTAAGAGAGGATTGAAACGCACCAATTAACACCAACCAAGGTGCTACTTATACTGTTACGCAATCATTCGACACCATCGCCTGATGAAGACCAGCAGTATAGCAGTCGTAACCTCGCAATCCACATCTATGTGACTCAATCGTGTGAAAAATGATTAAACTCAGCTATCATTTTATAAACAATCATATAAAACATTTGCTGACCCCATAGCCTTAAAATTTTATCATAGTTTACAAAATGCAATGTCCAAATCACAAAACAGGCAAATTGACATTGCTAAGAGTAGATCCACCCTTGGAAATGGAGGTACGGATTATTGAGGAAAGGGCACAGGAGGTGAGGATCCCACTTGTTTATAAGTCTCCTCTTAACCACCCCCCTCCCCCCTCCCCAGCTACGTTGGCAAATCAAATTATGGCTCGTTCAAAGGGGCTCGTCAAGGAAAAAAAAAAGCAAAGAAGGTTTTCAAATATTAATCAACCGAACTTACCGGCCGATCGTGAAATGATGGAAAATCCTTTACGTAGACCTGTTTAACCATATCCAAATCAGCTGTCACCAGGGTACCTAAACTGCCAAACAAGTACATACCGAACACTTCTCCGTATTTCTTGTAATACTCGTCTATTTGGAGATGAAAGAGGCGTTTGTGTCTGATAAGATCACGCATGTTCCCGATAAATGGAAGAGGCATAGGTCCTTGAACTCTATCGCCGAAGGTTCTCTTTAAGGCACGAAAAGGTGCAATGCCCCGGAAGTAAACAACGAAGATTATGAGGGTAGCGATGGCGATTGTCCACCATTGAGATGACAACTGTTCGAAAAAGGTCAAAAAACCCATTTTCCTCCTGCACTAGTGCTAGTGTGGTGCAACAATTACCTCACCTTCAGAAACATGAGCTCGTCGATGTCGCGCTTTGTTGACTTTTTCCAGTTCCCCCACTGCCATTCAGATTATGGGGGATTATGGGTCGAATATGGCCCGTAATTGTCTTTGGTGATAAATGTTTCTTGACAGAAATCAATTTTTGTTAGCTTTGACTACTTAAATTTAAAAGCTATAATTATGTGAAAACATTGGCCAAGTACCATGTCTGTTATCGCTGTGTAATCGGCAAAAAAACATTTAAAAATATACTTATCGGGCCCGGGACTTTCGAGAAACGGGCCCTAGGCTCGGGCCCCGGGGAGGTACTCCCCTATATGGGCTATACGGGGACGTGCCGCTGGATAGGGTATGGTTTTTGGCCCCTCTATCCTGAACAGGGTATATAATTTCAAGCGAGTCTGTCCCGGACCCGTCCTAGACAGGGTATGGTTGCAAGACTGTCGTCGAGTATTTGGCAGTCCGAAATCAGAGACGTTAATAGTCTGCATTTATTTTAGTGAACAATGCTTCACGTCAATTGAGTTTCCACTTAAGGTTCACCACTGTTAATGCGAAATTTTGGGATTTTTCGCCATCACTTCTAGGAAGTGTATTATTTTATCTGTTGTAATTGGTATTCGCGTTTCAATGCGTGGAACATCACGTCCGGTAAGTGACAGTGGGCCTTTAAATGTTATTATTATTGCCAATAAACACTTGTGTAACACAAGAGCTAGATGTTGTCCTCTGTCCTAAATAGGGTCTTAAAATTGAGGACATTGTCCTACACAGGGTAGGTATTTAAGGTTATTTTCGTCCTAAACAGGGTCAGGGTTTCAAACCCCCAGCGGCACCCCTACACCCAAACATGAGTCAAGTGCCCCCCCCCCCCCGGGGCTCGGGCGCGGAAAATTATTACAATTTTGACGAAACGCAAGTGAAATATTGTTTCTTAATTTCACGAGTATACCATTTGATTACCTTTTAATATCATGGATGAAACATAACGCTCAGAATTGTGAGTTTTTGACTTCTTTATTGTATCGAGAAACGTAGCCATATCAAATGTGAAATTTCGCGCTGCCTGGTAGACCTGGGATTAAATCCCAACTCGTCCCATTCCCTCACTAGATTCTAGAGTACCTCTGCCCCCCCCCCCCCCTCCTTGAATTTGATCTGACCTACATAACGCAAGAAAGGAAAGAAATTAAAATTGTTTGCCTTTCACTTTGTTTGTTTGTCTGTTTGTTCAAATTGAATCTTTTGCGACCGCCATTTATGTGATCTGAGTATCAGGCTTTTCGGAGAAGGGGTTGGGGGGGGGGGGGAAGAGGGAGACGGAGGGGAACTCTGAACTCTCTCCTCTTCTCCTCCACCCCCGTCCACTCCCCCCCTCCCCTTAGGAAGGCCTTATACTCAGGTTAGCTACCATTTATAACGACTCACGCAGTTTAGAGTGTAGTTTAGCGCGTCATGTGTATGTGCCGTGTGCAAGTGGGCTATACTTCTATAGCCAATACGCGACTGCCTGCGATCATGCGACTGTTATGGCTATGCACTCTACTCCTTAAGTTAGGTGACAACTTAGCTCGTCACTTTAATCCAATCGCTAACTTCGGTCGCTACTACAACATGACAATCGACTTGTTCACCGTTCGTGTTTGCGTGCTGTCGTGCATACAGTCGATCGGTACACTAACCGTCCTGTTTGATTAATTAATATTGGTAATTGAACTGAGTGGAGTGCAATTTGGTCTGAAATCATACGCGGGATTTCAAAATCAAACGAGCGTGCAGCGCGAGTTTGATTTGAAATCACAAGTATGATTTCAGACCAAAATTGCACGACACGAAGTTCAATTACCACTTAATTACATCCATTTTGAAATCACAGAGTATCATTGTCAATATTAATATTCTATTTGTGTTACTTCGTTTCCATTTTGATGGGCTAAAGAAAGGATGCAATTTAGAGCAAAAAATGATGCAATTTGGGAATAAATTGCACCATTTTGGACCAATCAGATTCCGAGGATCACCAGTGATTTCAAAATGGATGTAATTAATCGATTAATTAATTAATTGATTGATTAATTTATTAATAATGATCTTTTATTAGGAAGTTTCCATCACGTATCATGGTTTTCAGAAAGGTCTTATAAAGATTAAATATACAAAAGGTTAAACTTTACAATGAATAAGACAAAATTACAAACTGATAAAAACAGCAATTCAAACTAAAAGCTGAAACTACAGAGATATCATCGATAGGGGTTTAAAACTTTAAATTGATAAAAATGATCAAAGCAAAGGAGCTAAAACTACAGAAATTCTTACCGAGAGGGTTAATTAAAAAACCTGGCAAACACGTTTCGCTTAAAAGCTTAACTGAAATATTCGGTGCATTTCTAGTCTCTCTTTCTAATTTATTCCAGTCTTTTAGAGAGTGATGGCAAACTCTCTTCTTTAACCTTGATTACAATTATGAATGTCACTACTTGTTAGTAAATTCATAGAGTGGTCCATAAATCCATTAATGCACTTGTAAATGTATAAACAACGATGGTAAGATCTACGTTGTTCTACAATCGTCGCAAAAAATCTTGGGAAGATTCCAAAGTTCTGCTTCGATTCGACCTTCCTCCCCTCCCCTGTTTCAATGTTGAGCCTCAAAAGTGAATCTTTACGCGTATATGAATTGTGGGGAATCCAACATTGAACAGGGGGGCAGGGGGGAAGGGGAACCAACAAACAAAGGCCTTAACATACGAAAGTAATAAATGTGCTGATGTCTTTATTTCATACCCACTTTCTGTTGCCTTGTTGACTAACCTTCCCAAAACATTTTGTCGATGATTGTAGGTTCAGCCAGAATTGTATTCTGTCACGCTTATGTGGGTTGTGTTTACGATCACGCGCTGCCACGAACAGGCTGCCTGCTAATACGACTTTAAACCTTCCCCTTTAGTGTATATGCAAAGCAAAATGCGGAACTTTAGCTCAGTTTTGACCGTCCATAAGACGGAAATTTACCGATCAACTGGCAAGGAGCTAAATACAGGTTGACCCTTTTATTCATCTGATTTCTTGTAAACTTCTTTTGTACAGCCGGGTGTTTCTCAGAAGCGCACGCTGAGAATTGTATGACCCTTGTATTGATAATAGCCGGAGGGCTTTAAAGGAAAAGAGTCCAGTTGTTTCTTGATCTGCTGCCGCATTTTCACGTAAAACTAGTTTTAGTGCCATCTTAATAACATTTTTTAAATAATCCCCTATAATAATTATAGATCATACTCCTTGATTTTACCAAAACTACTGGCCGGGGAACACTGCGTGCTTTTTTTATTTTATTTTATTTTATTTTTTGCCTCTTTATTAAGAGATTGCCCTCCTCTTTTAAATTTTTGAAGATCCCCCTCCCATCATGACTCAGCAAATACTCCAGGACCCCTTTTTTGGCAGTGGCTAAAATTCCAAGTCTTTTCATTTTCTAGCCCATATTTCCCTGTTATAAACATCCTCTCTTGCTATAAACAATAAACGGTCTCAAAAGAAAAAAAAACCCCGCACAACTCGAAATTTAATCATTCGCACAGGCATGTTCTCCACGCTCTAATCTTGGGATGATTTCGATCTTTCTGTTTTGTCTGAAACCAGGTCATTACTAGCATTGAGCCGTAACGCAGTGCGTAGAACGTAAGCCAAGTTGGTAAAGACCATGTCGAAATTTGATCAACCTTATCCGTATGTTTTCCACAGTTTAATCTTGGGATTGTGCTGATCTTTCCGTTTTGTCTTAAACCTCGCCACTAATAGTGGGTGCAGAATCCACTTTCTACTGAAACACGTCCACACGTATTTTGCCGGAAGATTGCTTTTTATTTCCTTGTTCATATATTCATTTATTTTTTAGTATTTTGTAAGGTAAGGCCTACCTTGCAAGTATTAACGATCTCAGGAGAAGGCGCATTCAATTCGAAGAGTTTACCACCACAGTACTCATCCATTTTTCAGCAACAAAAATTATATGATAAAATCTGCTCAAAACACCCTGACGTAATTAAAGTATTTGCATGCTATCCAAAAAACAAATGACATAATATCAAAGACCTGTATTCTGAAAAAGAATATTATGACTTAAGAAAAAAAATAGTGCACAGTCCAAACGGCGCCCGTGGCAAAACATGCCATTAAATTTAGAATGTGATACATTTGTTCAGTAGACTTTTTGCGAACTTATTTTACACTTCGATAAAGAAACTGTATGGGAAGCTCCCCTCGAAAGCGTTAAAGAGAATTGAGAACAAAGCTGATCATGGATAGATGATCTGGTTTCGAAATGACAATAGACAGAACTTCCTGGATGAAGTAGGATTTAAAAAAGGAGAATTGCGAAGTGATATTTCCTTGATTGTCTGTCCTTTCCTTCAGGGAACGAACTCAGGATTTAATTCACTTCCACTTTTTTCCGTTTCTTTGATGTAGGCGCGTTGCAAAACTCTGCAGACACTTCTGGACAAAAAATAAAAACCTTTAGAGCTTTTAAACTTGGTTCTTGAGCGTTGTATCCTGATACATTTATAGCGACGATTTCTCACTGAAGTCTCAGTGATTCTGGCAAGTTTTCACCGCTGTCTTTCAAGGAAAAGGTGGCGAGATATGACTCCCAAACTGGGCTTTATTAACTAAAGCAAGGTGGAATCACGCAGAAGCATATGGGTTGACTTTCTCCACCTGACTCCTAAAAGAGTCTTAACTATTTGTTACACATCGATGATAGTTCAGAACACAACAGCCTATAACTAGACTGTCACTACGACCGTCAGAATCGGGGGCAATTTTATATCACTCGACTGGTAAAACTGCACACCCATTGTGTGAGTTAGTTCCTTTAATTTAACTACATAAATCTGTTCTAAATTTATTTGATTAGTGGTCAGGGTATCTATCTCTTTGTGGTCATTTTAAGCTGTAAACATGAAGAGGAGCCCGAAACCTCAGTTATTTAAATCTTTAGCTTCTTATCATACGTACTAGTGTCCCCAATCAGACATTCCCCAATTAGCGCTGATTTGCACTTGTGTTCAGTGACACTTGATAATAAAGGTTCGGCATTGATTCTGAATTTAACTGGTAAAAGTGAAAAGAAGTTCTAGTTGGGTGCAAACATGACATGTTTTGGCGCCAAACATTCGAAGTTTGGAGTAGACGGCTGATGTTGACTTGATTTGTTTTTGCTCAACAAAATATTCTTTACAAGCATTTTTAGAAGTTAAGAATACTTTCTGGAGGCAAGTGTGCTGTTTCTGAGAGAGAAATATGCCTGCAAGTTGAGAAAAATTAAATAGGCTTATGAGGGGAACGCGCTGATCTGGCGCGACAGGTTGCGTCAAACTTCAAATGTTTGGCGATAAAACACGTTATGTCTGGCACCCGCTCGTGTCCACGCTTAGATGTAACCGACGCAACGGTATACAGCTCCTTCCTAACACTGGGTATTCAAATTAAAGTTTTGAGTTCCAATTACTCTTGAAGATTCTCCAGATTTTCACAAGCTTAATGACTCCATGACACTTAAAAGTTCTTTTTTCTGGTGGTGTGTTAGTATCCTTGACACCCCCACCCCACCCTACTCTCTGTTTTTGTCCTTGTCCGCAGTCTCCCTCCCCACGGGCTCTTGTTAAAAATCTGTTTGTTGATATGGCGAAGAAAACAGCTGATATGATTGTCTTCGGTATTCACGTACAGTACAACTGAGTTAAATACCTTCAGAAGTTTCTTCGGTACCTCGCCACTTAACCCTGCCAAAAGGCTCGTGGGTTTACGTGATGCGATTTTGCCAAGGTACTCATTTTGATTGACGTTTGCATCCTCTATGGCTACAGTGTGGCAAGAGCAAAACTGTTCCATTGTCTTACGAAAACACACGAGTCTGGCTTGTTTATCAGAAGATACACTATCGATGTACGTGCCATGTCTACTGTCTCTTGCTGACTGAAAAAAACAAGTCTGTCGAATGTTTTCTTTGGTAAAGTGACAGATGTGTTATTAAGCAATCTTGGAAAAGCAGTCGCTCGCTAGGATTCAACAACTGAGCAGTGCCCCCGAATATTTCGCGGGTACAGCGAAATTGGAAACCGCTTGGAAGTTACGCCCCTAAAAAGGCTTGATATTCCAACGCCAGTGGGATATTTCGTTGAGACACGGACTATATTTCAGCGCCAAGAAGGGTCACCATTGTTAGAAACGGCTCCGTCCCTCGCAATGGTCCGAATACGGCCACGTTGTTGTTGTTTGGCCTTGTTTACAATCACCGTAAGCTTCTGTCCATTCATCACGTTTTGTCAAGGTAAGGCTCTCGTGTTTATTGCAAAGCCATAATGGCCTTCTCTCGTTTCAACAACTTCTCCTGTGGCGATGATTACAGTTATTCTATGTGTTGATTAACTTCTGAAGCTCCAAGTAGACCGTTCCAACTACCATAGCCTTTTATTGATATGGCATAATTTCACCAATGTGTTTACAGTATAAGCTTAATCTCACCTTTTTGTTATAAGCTTATGTGCTGTTTTGGTTTGAGAAAAATAGTTTTCTGGACTATGTCGACCGGAAAAGGTCGTCGTTTCTTTCAACTGCAACCGGTGACCTGAATTGACTTTGCGCGATAATCTTTTGGCTTGGAACGCGGCAGTGAATTCGTCTTGCAAAGGACGTGTAGATTACTATATCGCCATTTTAAAACGTTTCAAAGCAACACGCGATTGGTATGTGGGTACGTGATAATACTGTAATGAAAAGAATAAACGTTTACGGTTGCTTTTATACATTACAAACACAACAGGTTGATTCCAAAGGTAAAGATTGATCTAAAGAGGTATAAGTTTACTCCATTTTATTTGCAACAATTTTTAAAGCCATATTTGCATATAAATTAATTAAGCTTTATTAACCTTAAACTGGTCTGCAATATTGATACGAGGACGAGGATGTGTGTATTGTGGTCCACGGGATATTAACAATTTTCACTGCAGTGACAGTATTAAATCGATTGGAAGCAGCTGCATAATACAGGGCCTCCATTTGAATAGTATTTCTGAACTGCCTCAAGGGTTGTCCATGAAAAAATATTACGTCACGGTCTGTACATAGGAAAGGAAGTCCAGCATTTCATATAAAAAAAAAGAAAAAGAAAAAAGCTAATGTAATGATACAAAAGCAACCGGCAAGTAATGATAACATCGTAAATTAAATTTACTGATATGATTCTTGAAAGTCCTTAGAGTATTAGAAGTTCAAATTTTGTATAAGTTTACGCCATATTTTTATTATTAACAATTTTTAAAGCCATATTTGCATGTGAATTAATTAAGCTTTATTAACCTTAACTGGTCTGCAGATTTTGTACATGTATTCAAGAGAGTTCCATAATTTTGGCTCTAAATATCTAGTAGAATAAGACCATAAAATGTTGTTCTAAAAATAGGAACCATTAATATATTAATATGAGATCCCTTGAGATAATAACCTGAAGCATGCAAATGAAAAAGGGCGGTGGAGGTAAATTATTTAATGCTTTGTAAATTAAAGCCAGCGACACACCTGGCGATTTTATATGCTGATTGCGGCGAGTTTGACCGCCAGCGAAAATCGCAAGCAATTTTGCCACCGATTGATGCGGACACACCTAGCGATTTTTTTCACCGATCGTGGCAATGTTGCAGTTTTGAAAATTCATGTGATGGCGATTCGTAACAATGACCGTAGAAAATTGTGGGAAAGGGCACACTTGGCTAATGCCGGCAAATTTAATCTGACTTGCCAGATATCGGCGATCGGCATATAAAATCGCCAAGTGTGTTGTGTGTCAAATCTAAATTAATCGCAAAGCAAACTCTTAACTGACTCTCAGCCTGGGTAATGTTCTTAGTATGTTCTTAAAATTTTGGTTTATCTCAGCCTGAATGTTCTTAACAAAAGGTTCTTATAAAAAAGGGAGAAAAATCTGAAAATTCATGCTTTTGGCATGACTGTTATTATACATGCATTTAAAAAAAATTTTTAAAAAAAATGGTACGGCAAAATATTCTTTTTTGGACTTGCAAAATTTTGTAACCTTAAGGCTGGTTCACACACAAGTACAAGTGACATTCACTTGTTGAATGAAATACGCATGCACATTTCAGTATCCCAAGATGGCAGCAACCTTGCTCCATCTTGGTTTGAACTTAAACTGAAGAGGCATGGAACGAGTATTTTTCATCTTGTGCTTGCATAATTTTTACCTTTGTATTGCCCTGGTTCACATGTTTGAAATGCAAATGCAAGTGCAAGGAAATAAAAATAAAATTCCATTTCAGTTGCATATTTGGTGCCTGCATTTGCATTTGCATTATGGTAGTTTACACATGTCTGCTTGTGCTTGCGTACTTGCATTTGCATTGCTCATGTGAACCCGCCTTTAGTGGGGGGTTAGCCTGCGCACAGACGGAATCAACCACCGGTAAATACTGTCTGCAAATTAGCACCCAAATCCTTGTTCATGATCCCCAACGAAGGAAACAATGTATGGGAAGTCACTTTCTAAATCCTCTTCAATCTAAATAGCTATAACCAGACCAATCGAGCAATGACCTTGTTCAAAGGCCAATCACAGATTGTACTCAGATCCTGGTACACCATTGGGTGTCTATAGAACAAGGATTTGGGTGCTAATTCACAGACAGTATTTACCAGCAGTTGATTCCATCTGTGGCACAGGCTAAGTGACAGGAGGTTCATAAAAATTAATAACTTTTTATTTTTCAAAATATTATGATATTTATCTTGTTTTTTTCTTCTTATTTTATATTGATTTCATACCTTCAGACAAGTTGCCACATCCTGTTGGATTGTATCCATTCAATAACCTTTACAAAACTGCTGATGCCAGTTGCTATGGTAACCTTGGCGGTACACCTCAGGATGTTAATCTTGTGACAGGTCCTTTTGGTAAAGAAAATACTGCCTACAAGTTTGCTGGTATTGGCACAAGTTATATCAGTATTCCTCGAAGTCAGCATCTGGATACTAAGAATTCCATCACAATTTTAGTTTGGATATTACAGACTGGACAGGCAGGGTCCATCATTCAATACTTAAATAGTGATAGAGGTGGTGAAATTCACCCAGCAAGTACCGGTACTGATCCTGTGGAAATTCGCACATTTAGGGCAAATTCTGTTTCTGCACATTTTGTAGACCGCAGCAGAAAATTACATGCTATGCTTGTAAACAAAGATACTGTAAGTCTTAACAACTGGCAGTATGTTGGGGCATCTTATGACCATGACAGTGGCACTGCAACATTGTGGATAGATGGCCAGGATGTTCACCAAATCAGTATGGGAAAGCTAGAATTAAGCACTGACAGAGATATTCAAATAGGTAGTGGGCAAGGAAAAGGCGACAGTTTTGAAGGACGAATATCATGTATACAGATCTACGACACTGCCTTAAGTAAACAGGAAGTTGCAGCTGTGAGAAACAGATGTTTCAAAGATGATCGTGGTGTGTATATTATTTATAAGTTCAAAATGTTGTTATTCAGGTTACCGGATACCTTCCTGGGTGGCCTTCGCAAAAAAAAATATATTTGCGCGCTGTGTTAAATGCAACAACCATAAACTATATATCAGTACAAAGCTAATGAAATGTACTATCCAGTAAAAATTATTGCGCTTTGATTTTTTCTAGCCGTAAGGAGAGTGCATCCCAAAAACCCAAAACGACCGATGTTTCTTTGAGCGAATTTATCGGGTATGGAATTCGACCGCAGAATCAAAACTACTGCATCATATCAATCACAAGGCATTAATCTATAAAATGGTGTGAGGCTTTTTCAATATTCCAATTGGTTGCTTCGCAATTTTACTGTCAATTTTGACGATCAAAAACTCACCGATATGTTTTACGACGAAGGCCATTGCGGGAGATCAATTTTACAAAACGGAAATCCCTCACACAGTTTTTTTGCTCGGTGTCTTGGGAATCTTCGGGCCAAATTTCAAGGCAATCCGTCAAATCCTTGTATCGTATAAATTACTTTAAAGGAAGCACACTCGCGTAAAAGCGGAGTAGGTTTTTTCGCTTCTAAAGGTTTACAAACATTTCACGCCCTTGCTGCGCCATATTTCAACACTGTGGATGCCGCCGGCGTTGAAAGCCAATAGAATTACAGGAGACCTACTGCTGAGTCCCCTGAGATTACTGGTGTTGCACCGGAAAAGTTAAGTGCGTGACTGCAGTTCTACTACCAGTCAGAATTTCTCGGATTTCCTTGCAAAATGCCGGGCAGAAAAAATTCTTCGAAGAAAAGGAAAACTGCAGTGGCCTAGACGGTGAGCCACATCGATCCGAAAGAACAGCTGCAAGCAGAAATGCAGTCACTGGGGTACGTTGAAGGACTATTTATATATACCATTATCCATGCGAATAAAATGCCGTCGCAAGCTTGCATTTCAATATCCGAGTTGCAGGTTTGATGGAGATATTTTCACCCGCAACCTTGAGGCCAGCGTTGAGCGCAATATGTGGGGAGGGAAAGGGCCTCAAAGAACTCGATATATCGATTATTGTACCTGGGCTAATATGCGCTACGTGCTTATGCTGTTTTGGCAAGAGTTTTTCGCCATCCTTCATCGGAAACTTTCTTCTTCTTTTTCTTAGGACCAGTTTTCTTCTTGGTTTTCAACCACGGACTCCTTTCTTTCTTATATTTCGCCATACACGATACGCAAAACGAACACAAGCGAAAACTTGGTGTGAATAAATCACAAGTTGTAAATGTAAACAAAAGGAAGAGAGGCGACATGAAATGAACGACTCCAGATGTTTTACCGCGCAAAAAAACGGGAAGCCCTGACGCTGACAAATTTTAATTGGTTTATAGCACTGTGGCGGGTGGCAGAATTTCATTAATTTGAAAAAACGTTCTTGTTGATAATTCGCGCAAGCCTCAAGATTTGTAATATTTTTTTTTTTTGAAAATGGAGCGAGACTAGAAATGTTTAATTTGGCCTGAAAATTGTTTTTGGCAAAAAAATGACTCTCGAAGGTATCCGGTAACCTTAAGGACGGTGCCGCTACGTGCCCTTTTGTCACTGTGCATACGTTCTGCGCATCTTGAGATACTCGGGTTCCCTGTGGGTGGTAGCTATAAATAATTCAGGGATATTTTTGCGCGGTTTAAAACTAGATGGATAATGTAAAACAGACCTTAGCAAGCGACCTTGGTATCCAAAAAGAAAATTGGGGGGAACCATGTTTTTTTCAGAGATATTAAAGCACTTCAATTTGGAAAAAAAGATGCCATGCATTGCTTGTATTTTACTGCTTTGTTGAATACATTATTGTTGCTTAACTATCTCTAAAAAATGCCCCGCTACCCCCAATTTTCTTTCTGGATTCCAGTAGCCCGTACTAAGATCTGCTTTTCCCGTATAGTCATAAATTGTGCAAAAATGCTTCTGTATTAGGAGGAACCTTGCTTAAATGAATGTAAGAGTGTAGAAAACCTACACTGGAACCTAACAAGAACATGACAGGATCTTACTGTTATGTTATGATGACTTCACTGGGGTACTGGAATTTTGTCAATGCAGAAATCCTGTGGTTAATAAATGCAAGTAAAAAGGCACAGCCATCAACAGGGCAGCCAACCAAAAAAAAATTTAAGTTTCCCCAGAGTGATCCCCTGCTGGTCAAAGAGCCTGAGGACTTATTGATATGAGATTGCATGGACGTACATGTAGACTAACTTTGTTAGGTATTCATACTAAGTTGTATATTGTGATTTTCCTCTTTAACAGCTCCAGTTGACTGTAGGAACACATCTGCACCATGTAAGTTCTCAGCTATATTTATCACCGGTAAGGAAAATTAAGGGGCGGAAGGTACAGGCATTATCAAATTAATGAATTCCCTGCCCCCGCCCCCGCCCCCGCCCCCCCAAAATGTTACTGTGTTCTTACAAGTAACTTAACTTATAACTTATAACTTATACATAATCATACAGTTTATTTCCAGGACTAATATTATTCATGACTCAGAGATAACTTGTATTAATTTTACAGTACATGTACAGTGTATGTTGTCACTTCATTGGGAGACTATGGTGTGAGAGTTTGATCGCAATTAATTTGCTGAGCTAACATTACTTGAAAGAACTGTGAACTAATACATTACGAATAATACATTCAAGTAATAATAAAAATTTCTATAGCGCTAATTCCGCATAGTCCATTAGCGCTTCACGATTAAATAAAAATAAAAATACGAAGTCAATAGAAATAACACCACCTGCAAGTAATCTTCTCGCACAATATTTTTGATTGGAATGGTTTATTTAAATTACTAATTATTAAGCTTGATTGAAGATTTTGTTTGATTCTATGGTGTCATATACATTTGTAGTAACCTTCAAGCCAGAATTAAAAATTAAAATACCTTTGTCAAGTTTACAAATATGAGTAGAAAATGGTGTGTTATCAGGCTTTCCAAACACTGGAGTCAAACTGATGACCCTCCCCCCCCCCCTCCCAATATTTAGCCACCGCTGTCATTAAGAGGCGGGGGCCGGGGAAGAACGTGGCCCCCGGCTATTTTCATAGGGAAATAGAAGAAAAATAGAACCAAAAGAAAATCCTAGCTGTTTGATTCCCCACCTACTTGTTGTATTTATCCAGCAACTTGAAATCTTAGTGACAGTCCTGTTAGCAGCTTGGATATTCTACCACATTCGTAGGAACTAAGGCCATTCAACTAGGTGCATATGTTTACGTGTGACAAACACCCTGCATCCTTACACAAAGCTCCCAGGAATGTGGTAGAGTATTTGAACTATAGTGCATGTAATCAGAGCGTCACACTGCAGGCTTGACCCCTGTTGGGAGAACTTGTTTTCCAAGTATGCCTGTGTCACTAACTGAATAACACAACAAATTATCTCATGTATATTTTACCAGGCTTAAAATATACCATCACATTTATTTCAAGTTTATACGTATGGTCATGAATAAAGATGATCTAATGTGCTCTGAATGTTTTTATTGGCAGCTGGCTGTGGCGTGTTCATGAACACCTTATCAGGAACATTCTCTTCACCAGGATATCCATATGGTTATCCTTATAATGCCAAGTGTGTTTGGGAGATTGAAGTTCCCAGTGGATACTTCATTACTTTGAAGTTTGGGTAAGTCCATGTGCTTGAGTTACTTAACATCTCCCTTCCAAAATAGAAGATCTGTAACTAGCTGGTAACTCTTGAAAGTAAAACTCAAGTATAAATCGTGAAGGGATATTAAACGGTACATGTATTTTGCCAGGTAAAAGTCAAGCTAATAGAGTCAGACTTAGAATTATTTTGTTTTTGGCAAAAAATTATGACAGAAAAGATGACGAAACCATGTTTATCCTTCGTCTGCCGCTCAGGTTTTCAGTTTCTCAGTAAAATGGCGTAGTTTTGCATTAGCATCAAAGAGCAGTCCGAATTGTTATTTTTGCACTATATTCTCATGTATGCACTATTTTTTTCAAGAAAACTTAAAACATAAATTTTATGTTTGCCATTTACCATAAATGCAATTCTAAACCTCTCTATTGTCAGGGCTTGTTTCCAAGAGGCAAAAACCACAAAGTGTTCTCGTGCTTTATTCAGATATTGATCAGATTTATCGAAAAGGCAGCCTCATTAGTGTGATGTGATAAATAATTTCATCACTGCGTTTAGATCATCACACAATTACAGCAAAACTAATTAGAAAATTGCAAACACTAAGAATTTTTTTCTGGAATACTGTATTTATTGTTCTGTGACTATATAATCAGATCGCAAATCAAACCACAAAATTAATGATTGCTAGCCTACAGCTTGCTTTTTTTTCCATCTTCTGATTGGTTTTCTCTCCCAACCCAATAGACATTCCAGAAATATTTCTAGTGTCATGTAACTCTAAATTATTCCTAATTTAATAATAGCACAGTGAGTCCTGGGTTTATTCAAATAATTTCAAAGATGTTCTAGTTCTTTATTGAATCAAATTGCAGAGAATTGCACTTGAGTTATCAGGATATCATAGCACTTACCTTAAGATCAATATCTCATCCAACTGTTGGGGGTGGGGGAGGCGCTTTAAAGAGAAGTGTCGAGAGTACACTGCACCTCTCTCTTGCCAGTTAAATATTTTTGTTGATACAAACCAGTTGGAGTGTGCCATCGCATGTGGCCTGGGTTAGTTTGGTTGTGGTTCCACTAGTGCTTGTATACTCTGTCAAGTCTAGGTTGTACATGTATTTGTTGTTAGTTATTGTCCTTACTCTAAGAGGTTCATCTCCAAGTACTAGCTCTGACTTTTCCCTCTCCTCAAAGCCAACATTTCCAAACCCTTAATTAATCCAGAATCCAAGATGCCGACAGGTTTGTCGTTCATTAGTCTGTTGAATGTTACCTCACTAAACAAAGTTGATTTGTTTATTTATATATACCTGCAACAACAACAACAACAACATTAACTTTATTTTTACAAACTGGAAAAAAAGGCCTTTGTAGCCGGCAGTTAGCAGAGCTATTCTAGGCGGGCTGCTTAAACTGACAATATATAGTGAAATATTATAAGCTGGCACACACACACCCACACACACACAATTAAATAAATAAATGAGCGAATAAATAAGAATAAATAATAGATAATAGTAGTGATAATAGTAATAGTTAAGTGTAATTTTCTTTATCAACAGCAAGTTTGATTTGAAGGTATCTTTGAAAAGCACCTGGCCAGACTGCCCAGACCATGTAATTGTCCGTGACGGCATTAACAGTTGGTCCAAGATATTGAAGACTTTGTGTGGTGGTCAGCCCGACTGGGAAAAGGAAATTGTGTCTTCTGAGAATAGCATGAGGGTAGAGTTTGTGAGTGACAGGCGTCACTTGGCTCGAGGCTTCACTGCGCGATACACAACAAGCCTAATTCCCAATGGTAATGTTATGGATTTTTTGCTATATCCATTTACTTGTACATGTATGGAAATGATCATTTGAAGGGGTGCCCGGGAAAAAACCCTAGTAAGCCATCTGACTTCTGATAAATATGTTGCTAGTAAGATTCTCCTTCCAAATTGCCTTGTATTCGCTTGTGAAACAAAAGGAGAATTTGACCTTAAGGCCCTTATTCTGCGCATCCCTTAATACTGTGCTCAAGCTACTAATGAAATATTCTACCAATGAAAGGCTCTTGCAGTGAGTTATCACAGGCAAAAACGGAAACAAAATTAATCATTTTTGAGCTGAGGAGTTTTAATACTCCGCAAATATCTAACTCTACTGCAAGTGTCTTTGGTTCATAATTTTTTATTGTTTTGGTCTTTTATTTACAAAATGGTTTTTAGAAAATGAAGGGCCTTGCTATTCCTTAAGCTGGTGACACACGATTCAACATTTATTTTGTTGATCAGCAAATGTTGCAGCTCCTGTTCAACATTTGTCATGCAGTGTTGAATGTTGAAATAAGCCGTTCATTACATGTTGAACATTGTTGAACACAGTTGAACGAAATAGAGATGAGTTCTATTCCATAAACAAGTTGCCACGTGTTGAACGGCGCTATTGTTGTTTTCCAGTCTCAAGCTGGTGACACACGGTTTAACATTTGTTGCTTAACAAATGTTGCACGATGTTGAGCCGCGTGTCACCAGCTTTAGGCTGTAGTTTGTACACTGAGTCTCAGTCTTGGATTTTAGAACCCACATCTCAGTGTCTCGGCCGGTCTCAGATTTGCCACTTGTTACTCGACCTACTGTTGATTATTCCTGTTATGCTCATAACCTTGTACTGCAAGCAGTCCCTTTCTGGATAGTCGAGAGGTCACGCAAAATAGCAGAGCACGAAAAACAGAGCGAACAAGCAGAGGGGGGCTTGGGGAGAGGCGGGAAAAAGGGGAAAGGAAAAGAAAGGGTCCCTTTCCTTCCCGCCTCTCCCCCAGTCTGTTCTGGTTTATTTCTCCCCGCTCCAGTCTCACTGCGCTGCAGTGAGCGGACCCTCTCGACTTACCAGACAGGGACTGCTTGCAGTCTATCATCACCTTTATGCTTGATCCTGTTGTAAATTATACTAAAAGGATAAATTACATTTTTGTACATGCTCAGGGCTCAAGGCTAACATACACAGTGTCACTAATTTGTTTTGCGAAAAGGGGATGAGGGAGGTTAGACATTTTTTTTGTTACATTGTAGATGTTAAAAAAAAATCTCTCACACTTGTAAAGGTATTTTAGTTCAGTGTTCCCAAATTGCATTATTTGCAATTGAAATTTCAAGTTGACCTTGACAAGAAAAAGCTGTAACTCTAGTCATGCAGCATAAAAAGCATTCAAACGTACTGTAGGTCTTACAAGTTCTCTTGATTTACTTTTGTGAGTATTGAATAATCATCTTTGTTTTCTGTCCAGCAGTCCAGTAATTTACAATTTTTACTATCCAAAATAGCTAGTGTAAGCACAAAATCTAACCAGCCAAAACTGAATTTTTTCCAATCTGTGGCCCCGAGTTGGGTATCACTAGTATCGAAACCTGGATGTTGATTACTTTCAACGCTTAAAAGGTTAACTTGGCTATGCCAAAAATATGACCACATTTTTTACACAGTTTAACTGCCGCTTATTCTAGCAGTCATTAAATAATTAGAAAAACCTGTTAACCCTTTAAAATATCATTACACAAATTCTCATTGGGGTCCACATGTGTTTTTGTCATACTAGTTGGGAGAAGTTGTTCAAGAAGCAAGAAAATCCATCCTTGGTGATTACTTTCTTTATGCCGCATGACCTGTAAGCTTTATTGTATACAGCTGTAGTACTGCTTTGATGTACAGGCTGACCAACCCATAAACATGACCAAAGTTTTATCACCTGCCATCAGTTGTATTTAAGGGTGCTGCCTCCTTTTGTTACTGCGCATACCACAGGCAGCCCAAGCTCAAGCTGTGAGCAATGGTCATCTTACGTAATAGCGCTGGTCACGGCGCAAATACAAGAGTTTGAATGTATGGGAATACTTACGATCGGATTTAGGAGGTAGAAATACTGGAAAGTTGTTAATAAAAATGACGTACATTGCTTCTAAGTTGTAACTCGCTAAAATGGCCTCAAATCAGCACAAAATAGCAAACAGACAATAGGCAATACTCCTTAGAAGCAAGGTATGAAGATCTTAGCAATGGCTATTAGAATCCAAAAAGAAAAGTGAGGGTAACCATGCATTTTGCAGATACATGTGTAATTAAGCCTCAATTTGAAAAAAATTCCAGACATTGCTATGTATTTTAAAGCTTTTTAGAATTATTGTTACTTAATTTTTCTGAAAACATTTGTAGTAGTAGTAACCCTCCACTCTCCCCCCCCCCCCCCCCCCCCATATTTAGCCCTTGGTAAGATCTGCTTTTCCCACATAGTCATAAACTTCGCTAAAATACCTCTATATTAGGAGGCAACGTCCTGTTTAAAGGTGATTTCAGGGCCCAGTTGTTCGAAAGCTGATTAACATTAATCCAGGATTAAAAGTTAACCGAGGTCTTCATTTCGCTCGTTAAAAATGATTTTAAAGGCTAATTTTAAGCTAAAGGCAAACAGTCTAAGTCAAAACTGGGGGAAGGAAATGTTTTTGAAGAATCTTTATTGATTAGTAATTACACTCGAATCAAAGTCCACGTTAACCCAGGATTAGCTTAATCGGACTTTGAACATTTGCATGGGCCCGCTTGTTCGAAATCTGAATCCGATTAACGCTAATCCACGATTGAAAGTTGATGGAGGTTTTCATCGGCTAATTTCAAGCTAATGGTAAAGGATTGTCTCCTAAAATCTTTTGGAAAATTTTTATTAATCAGTAATTAAAGTCGAATCAAAGTTCACGTTAATCCAGGATTAGCTCAATCGGTCTTTGAACAACTGGGCACAGGGCCCTGTTGTCATTGACAAGAGGCAAACAGTTAACAGCAACAAGAACCTAGTTTCATGGCCTTAGCTCCCACGAGTCTCTTGTAGCTCAGTGGTAGAGCATCCGAACTAGTAATCGAAGGTCTTAGGTTCGACTCCTGATAGGAGCACTCTGATTTATTTCCGAGTATGCCTGTGTCATTTACTGATTAATACATCATTCTCAAATTTCTTTCTGTTCCTTAGTGGAAGACGAGGGAAGAACTGAAATAATGGATTTCAGTCGTCACTACACTGGTATTGTGATAGGCGTAGCTTGTGCAGCAATTTTTGCCATCCTGTCAATCATAGTATTCAGCCACACAAGAAGGAGATTACGGGACCGTGGTCATGGCAGTTTAACTCGCAACAACCGCCACTCTGTGTCTTTTTCTGAGAATGATGTCTTTCAGCAGAATGCCCCACCTACCTATGATGACGGTAAGCCTTCAATTCCTCTAACTCAAAAAGTTTATGACAATTCGGAATCCTGGAAAAATTGAAGGATTTCTCTGCAAGAGCATCGTGTATCATATTTTTAGCCAAAAAGTAAAAAACGTTGCAAACTTGCCCACTTTTTGTGTATTTTGTTATTGCATTAAATGTGGATCCATATTTGCTTTTTACCTTGAAGCTAAATCACACGAAACTACTAAACTGCAAACTAGCCAAAACTCCTGGTAAATTAGGTTCGGCACCAAACCATTGATACCTTCTTGGGTTTAGCGCACAAAATCTGTAGTGCAGGCTAACATTGGCCAAGTTTGGAGAGTTTTTCTGACTTTTTGGCCAAGAATAGGACATATGCCCCTTTTGCCGAAAATTCTTCAATAATCAACACCGATTATTTTGCTGACCGGTTAGTGCAGTCGGGCCCCAACTGGACTAGCGTGCAGGAGGTCGCGGGTTCAAACCCTGGCCGGACCAACAGTCAGGGTCTTTAAATAACTGAAGAGAAAGTGCTGCCTTTGCTCTGACATCTGCAAATTGTTAGACTCCTAGTCTTCTCGGATAAGGACGATAAACCGTAGGCCCCGTCTCACAGTACTTTCACATAATCTGACTCTGGGGGACGTAAAAGAACCACTAGGGACATAACAAATCTCAGGCAGTGACCACCCTTAGTCTATCTCAAAAATTCACGTTCACTTCGGGGGCATTCACAACTCATCACTTCATTAATTGTAAATCGCGCCACAAGCAGTCTGGCAAAGTCCCCCACCCTGAAAATCCCCAAGAGGGAGTGGATAATGTGATATATCAATATAATATGTATATGTGTTAGCTGTAAAACTTACACCACTTTGCCTTAATATATAACTCTCACTTTGGCTGTAGTAAAAACGATATATATTAAGAGATTTCGAATTACGTTGACGGCAAATATTTATCCTACATTTGCCGCTCGCTGTTTTCAGTTTCCCAGCAAAATTGAGTAGTTTTGCGTTGCGCTATTGTCATCCATATACTCTTTTTTTTTTTTTTTTGAGAAAACGAACGCGATTCTAAATCTCACCATTAAACTGGCCAAATAGCCTCCAGGAACCCCTTGAAACCAAGCACTATACTTGTTGCTAGATTTGTGTCAGATTTTGCTGGGATACAATCTTTGAGTTTTATTTAATGTGTCTAAAGTAGTCACAAATTCACCACAGGGGCTTCCTCTAGTTTATTTATTCCCTCTAAATATGTCAGAAGGCTACACAATGTACATTGTAGGTGCAGCAATGTTTTGTTTGAAAACAAGAAAATAAAGGATGACACAGCGATTGTATTTAGAGTAAGTTCGTTAGGCAAAGACACAGGGCCAGTTATTTAAAGAGAGTCTAACTTAGGCCGCGGCTTAAGACAATCAGTGGGCCTCCAAATCTGTTCATAAGTGGCTTATTTTACAAAGTAGATAAATAGTTTTCTAGTCTGAGATGCAAGCCTTCTTGTTCATGTTACTGTCAGCAGCAGACAATGTTTAGATATGACTTTTGGTACATTGGAAATGGCTTAGAACGTGGTTTTGATAAACACCGTCTGAACTGTTTTTTTAAGTATCTAAAATGAAACTTGGACCATAAACATACTGATATGAATACTAATACAACCTTGATCTGGTTTAACTTACAGTGATGCGATATCCGCAGCTTTACCCACCAACACCATGTCAAGGATCATTAGCCAACACTCCTGCAGCCACCCCTCGGAGGGGATCTCCAGTCTCAACACCAACAATACCCCACCGCCTACTCAACAGACCTGCCTCCCCAGCTCTTGTTCCAAAGGTGGGAACGCCCATTGGAATGCCTCTTCTGAGTAGAAGAGGAATGCTTGGCACATCGCCGAGTACGTCCAGGATCTCTCTACAGCGAAGCATTTCACCCTTGGCAAGAGCAGAATTGACGCCCCAGCATTCACGCCCTGTAGAACAGCTACATGTATCTTCGGACGAACATGATGATGGCGACGATGATGATGATGAGTTGCCGCCATATCCAGGGATTGTGAATATCGACTCAGTTTTGGATCAAGTAAGAGAGACATTGCAAAATAGTAGTTTTGCTTCAAGGCAGGCGTCAAATCGTTCGTTTAGTGACAGTAATTCATCTGATGGTAATCACAGCCGGACGTTGAATGTTCAAAGAGGCTCGCGGGCCTCCGTTACAGTCAGGGACGAATCAGGAGCTATTCATACAAGACTTGAACCGAACAGAAACTCGGCAACATCACTACAAAGTTTCGGTGACAACGCGCATGAGCATGATAATCCGTGGGTACCTTCTAAAGTTGTTAGAATGGCGTCACCTGGTGGACAGTTAAGAGCAGTTGAGTCAGTAGTTTGAGAGGCTTGTTATTCTTGTGGGCACAAGCACGGATTACAGTTCCTCGTGTCATAACGTTTTCTCGTGACAAACGTATTGATTAGTTTTAGTAAATTTGCATCCCTTGGCTACATAGATATGTCTGGCGCCAAGGGGTATGGTGTTTGACACATTTTGGTCTGAAAACCAGTGTAGATTTTTAAGGGCGTCAACCTTAACTACAGACCTATGCCCCATTCACACCAAGGCTTAAACACGTTTAAAAGCTGTTCAGTTAAACACACTTTAAAATTGTTTCCTTCATAAAAGCTGCTTTCAGATTTTTGTCGACTACAGATTTATTACAAATGAAAACATAAGTTGAAGTTTACTTGAACCCTTTGTCAAAGCCAAATGATTCAGCTTTCTGCTACCAATTTTCATTTTGTTAAACCTGGTTTAACTGAAACATGTTTTGTTGGTGTGAATGGAGCTCTAGATTAAAACTTACCCGTTATGACTTCCCCCTGACCTTACTGTCTGCCCCTGGGTCTTCGAGGATGGGTTTTAAGGGAACTACGCCGGAGAACATGAAAACACACATTTGAATCTCTGCTCGCAATTGAAAATGAGAGAAAGGGAAGAAAGAGGGAAACCGCAAAGATTCATTTGACGTGATAAAGCTCGATTTAACAATGTCGCGCCAGATCTGAAAACGGGTCTGAAAGTGAAATATTTTGGTCGGAAATAGGGTCAGGGTTTTGAAAACTGGGCGTCACACTCCCACCAGAAAGGTGTCCAAAATTGTCAAACACTAATCAGACTTTTTTTTTTGTCACGTTTTGCACTCTTGAGCGCGCCAAGTTCGGAGCGTTCATGTAAAGAACGTTTACGAGATTTAGAAACAAACAATCGTGGATTAAAGGTGGCACTTGTGCAACAACAATGCATACAGGAAAAGAAAGTCATTCGCTTAGTTACCCGCAAGTAGCTAAGCTAATCGAGGCGGGTCACTAGTTCTTAAGACAATTTACAGAGCACAAAAACGATGACGAAAACAGAAAGACACGTTCAACAACTTTCGTGTCATTGACGCAGGTAAAACTTTACATATGGAGTGCAGAGGACAGAGGGAATGAATTTCGTTTTTTTTTTCCTTTTCGCAGTTTTCCATTTAAATTAAGTTATATTTATAAAGCGAGCATCAAAAGCGTAAGGTTTAGTGAAAATGCTGTCGTATCATAGTTTAAATGTAGGAATTAATTTGGCAATGTGGTTTCGTCTTTGAAAACGCACACTTTAATGCGGTGTAGCCGTCAGTCCACACAAATACATTTTCGTCCCAGATTTGCTTACTTTGATACATCGTAACCGTTCTCCACGTTTCTTGTTTGAAAACGGCTGCTTTTAATTCGTTTGCCTTCTTTCCAAGTGGGAACTTAAGCAACGGCGACGACGACAACGCCGCAAAACAATAGGTTTAATGAGCAAAAACAATCGCTTTGCACGTGCGTTTTAAATTTTGATACATTTTTTTTTTTTGCCGTCCACCACAAAACAACACATTTCAAGGTTGTGTGGAGAACGTGAACACACGAAGGGGGGATTTTTCATTTTCTTTCTTAACTTGAACGCCACTCCTACCAATTGGTTCCTGGGTAATTCGCCATTTCTGTAGAAGTTGAACGAGTTGAAATAATCGCTAAGTAACACCAATAAAATACAACCATATTTTCGATTAACGTTTTCGTTGGCGTTGCCGATGTTGCTGCTTAAGTTCCCTATACGGCCGGGACGTCAAAGGGGGAAAGGGGAAAAGAAAGTTTAAAAAATTTAGAGCGATGGACTGTGTTTTCATGCAGCTGTTAAATAAGGGGATGGTTTGGCTCTTGCAGCTTGAGAAGTCAGTTTAAACTTTGAAAATAATCTTATACTAAGATTCGCACGTATACCAAGAGATACTGAGAATATACTAAGAGATGACATTGCGACAGCGGGTAAGCCAGATCCCATTTATTCCGCAAATGTTTACGATCAGCCAAAGAAAATAATGTATAAAGAAAAAAGGATGGATATATATGGCTAAGATATATTATGTGAAATAAAGTACGGAACAAACTCATTGGATTTTGCTTTCTAGTATTTATTTATATTCATTCATTTATTCTGTTACACTGATTTAACTTGGCCAATAAATATTAAATTACAGAGGGTAGCGACACCACAACAGCTTCACCGTGTTCTTTGCGGAGGGGGAGGGGGGCCCAGGGGGCGGATGACTTGGAGCGAATTAGGGAACACCCCGGGAACCACTAGAAAAGAGGCGAGGACCGGAATAGACCCTTATCACTCGGCGACCATGTTGAGTCTCAGGATAAGGGGAATAAAAAGCTTTGTTTTCGCACCTGTTCTCGCACAGCAAGCCTCGGCCAGACGCGAATTCAGTGCGAGGCTTGCCGTGCAAAAACAAAGCTTTTTATTCCCCTGAGACTCAACATGGCCCCCTTGTGATAAGGGTCTGAACGGTTTGCCGAGTTTTCTACCCCCGCCTCGCCACGTCAACCTTGTCTTTTGCTGATATTTTCTGTTTAGGTCTCTACTGGATGGATATTAAAATTTTTCTTTTCGAGCATAATTATATTGCTAGTCAGAAATCCCATTCAAGCAACCATTGTATTATTTGTTAATAAGGATACCGATCCAAATTAACTATTAATTTGGATACCGATCCAAATTAACTATTAATTTGGATACCGAAGATATTTTGAAATAATATATTCCTGACAAAATCAGCATTATTTTACCCTTAAATAATACACAATATAATTAAAAGGTAATACGACTACACATGTACAGCATGTAGTCCTATTACATACACAAATCGTAGAAGTCTCGACTGAAATTTCTTACTGTTTTAAAGTGAAGAAGTAAAAGAAGATTTAAACTGTGAAACTGTTTTAAGCAAAGACAAAATTAGCCTGAAAAGGAAGCGTTTCCCTGGAGTTTTCGGCGCGAAAAGCCGATTTCCGTATTTTGGATGCGCGCGAAATGAGGCGAGAGCCAAAAAAAAAGGAGGGGGGAGGGTCCAAAAACGGACAAAAGGAAACGCTTGCTGCGCAGGCTAAGACAAAATACGGTTCTTCAACCATCATTGGTAAAATTACAGTTTTCATCCAAACGCAGTAGTTTGTCCGTGTTTAATTTCCCTCTCTGCGATTAGCTACAAATTGAACATGCGTGTTAGCAAGACTACAAACTGAGCATGCGTGAGCGTTTCAGCCCAAGCGCATGTTGTTTACTCAAGGAAGGGGCGTTATCGTTTCCTGAAACGAGATATTCCTATTTAACCTTTTTGTAAAAAAAGAGTTTTAAACGGGCATTTTGCCTTGTAAGTGTCACTTTGAAAACCCAAAAATCATCTATATTAATGTAACATTACAGACCCTAGTATTGACAATTATATTTGCGTATGACCAGGATGGATATGGATTGGAAATTAAAAAATAAAAGGCCAGGTTTTCAAGTTTATCCAAGTGTACTGGAAAAACGACTAAAACTGAATAACTTCTCATGTATTTTGTTCTTCTCGGCGCGCGCCAAGGGGCACTATAATCAGCCGAAAATCCCGTGACGTGCCACTTCGAAGTTAACCTGCGTATTTTTCTTTTCCTTAGTAGAACCATTCCGTGGTGGAAAAGCGAAACGAAAACTGAGTCACGACACTATAGAAGAAATAACAGCGCTTGCTAAACTTGCACAGCGCGATCGGCCATTGGAACTTTTTATAAAATGTTGTCGTAAACCGCAGAAAAAAATTACACTTGTATCTTTTGTTTGAATCAATGTCTTCTCAGTTTCGCGACCTGCAGTAATAAAATATCTTTCTCAGAAGGCCTTGCTCTTTGCTTTGAGCTAAAATGGCAGGTAATCAGTTAGACCTTTGGCCATGGGGATATAATTTGATGCTTTGACAAAGATATGAACTGATGTGATAAAACTGAAGTTTGCTGGTTAGACCAACGGCTCGCAAGTCGGAGAGAAAATGAATCCTTCCCTCCACACTTTCCGCAATTATTAAACTATTCAGCTAACAATCCGAACACGTGAAATTTTGCCGTTTTCAATGAAAAAACGTTTTTTTTTATTAGGTCACTGGGCTACGTCGAGTTTGAATGAGCAACAGGAATTCACGTGACATTTAATATTGGTTAATGACCTACTTGCTGTGATTTATCAAACCGCGAGCACGTGTTACTGGGAGTGTTAAAGTTTTTCAAACACATGCTAACCATAGTAACATCCATGTCAGCCCATGTTTTGGCCCTTAAGAAGTTCTGCAATTCCACTCGAAGTTGTGCCAATTAGCAACGCTATTTGCCTAGCGGCCAAAAGGTTGCTTTAATTGTTCTTACACTGAAAGGGTTCCCGGCTAAACACATGGAGTAATTTTCACTATTTAAGATGTTTATCTTTGTGGTTTTAGCACCAGATCTTTTTTTTTTTTGGAAAAATTTCGTAGAATCTACAATAATCCTCCCTCGTGTTAATTACGCTTAATTTTGAAGTGTGTTAGCTTTATGGGAAACTCTTTAAAATAACTGAACTACTAAGTTTAATTTGGATGAAAAACTCAGGCATTTATTTTATCAATGACGGTCGAGTAACAGTATTTTGTTTTTGGAATCAAAGCGGACCACTGGTTACAACTCGATATAAGCACAGTTTACTCCAAATCCAATATTATTTGTTTTTGTTTTTTTGTCTCGTTATATTCAATTCTGTCCGGCAGTCAGGTTGGTTATCATAACAATTACAACTCTCTTCAGTTGTGTCATACGCTCAAAGATTTTATTTCTCCTTTATCCTGTTTTTGTCAAACTTTAACTTGTGAATTGAAGCTTCCAGACAGTTTATTGACATGCTCCTGAGTCGAGTGACTTGAAATAAACAGAACTGCATGTATGATTACTCAAAAATCCCCTTGCCATCTCACCGCTTTCAAGTCTAATTTTTAATTACCGTCTTCATCGATATGTTTACGTGCTCGCTTAGTTGCTTGCCATTTCTTGCGTTCGTGCGTTTGTAAATATTGGAGTGAAAAAATGTAGTTTGTGGAAACAGGAAGTTCCGGCACTCCTTGCTGAAGCCTCAAAACCCACCAATTTGCTGAAGCGTTGGCTTTCAGGGTCATATACTTGATGACTTAGCTGACGTTTTGGGCAAAGTAATTTGGGGGTTTCCTTTCACTCTGCAGGCTCTCTTTCCTTTGATTCGATACTGTTGTTATTGTTATTCTATTGAAAGAGTTCTGCTTCCGGAATGCTATTTCCTGAATTTAATTGTCATTAACTTCTTACCGATATCTTTCTGTTTTGTTTTTTGTTTTACTCAGTATTTTTTTTTACCCAGAAAGGTGGGATAATCTCACCAGTGAAACAAAGCAGGATGCAAAACAATGCAAGCTGCGCTCCATTAACACAAATCTGGAATGGAGAGGATTTGCGAAACTAAAGAAGAGCAGGCGAGCTGTGTTTTAAAATACTTAACCCTAAGGAATGGGAGAAATTTGCTATGAAGTGAACAGAACGTTATGAGGACGTCGAAAAAATTAGGAAAAACTCAAACTACATACAGTGAAGCTATGCCATGTTTTTCACGTTTTGAAAAACATTCATACATACACAGTTTTTGCTTGCCTTCCGGGTTCCAAGATTCCATATCCTGGTCTAGCGATTTAAAAATCTTTTCAACCGGAAATGAAAGGGAAATTAGATACGATCTATATCGGCACAAAGCCACAACGAGCACTCAATTACAAGAGGCATGTTTTCAACGAGTCAGTCCGACCTTGGCCATCTAGGTGTAAAGATCTCGTTCTACAAGAAGAAAGTATTCCGCGAACTTGCCATCATCAAGATGACCAAATGCTTTTATACTGTACTCCTATGTGCTGTTTTCTTGCTCGTGTTGTCGCCAAGAGGTAGGATCTCTGTGAATCTTTTTAAAAATACTTTAGGGTAGAACTTAACTTTGTACACGTTGTATTTTTCCTGTTTTGGGTTTCATAATTTTCGCTTTCGAATTCCTTAGTCCTGGAAAATTCGGGAAGAGGATAAAACGTTTCTCAGTATCAAGTAAAGCAACTATCTTTTTTCTTGCTTCCTTTAGTTTTTTATTGCATAGCTTTCTCCGTTCCTCGGCGCACGTTTCTTGAAATGGGGACAAACATTCACTTTTCATGCCTTCAAATACTGCACGGATTCCTTGCATGCCGCTGAACTCTCCTCGAATGACTTTCATACGTGTGTTTAAATGCCCTATGGCTTCCGGCTTAATACCACAAAAACTTGGGTGATGCTTTTTCGTTTTTGTTTTTTTTTTTTTCCCGTAAAATCAGTCTTTTCCCCGTTATTTCGTAGCTCCAACAATAACCCTATACTTTGAATCGAGTTATTTTAAAAGTGAATTTTTTGTTTGAGAAGTTTGAATGCCCTGCCCCATAACTGACCTCGTGCTATGCACGCCTCTCCGAAGGTAAACAAAAGGCATTTATTTTTATTCTTATTCTCGTCTAGTATATTGCTTAAAAAAAGGCCCATTATGTTGTCCTGAACAAACTAATACGTTTTGTCTTATTTTCACCAGTCTAAGCGTGGTTGATAAAATACAAAACTTAATAGATTACCGTATAGATTCTTGTCGCTAAAACGCTGCTAAAACGTGAAAGTTTATAGTTGACAGATCGATCAAACCGAACCGGACGTTTGTCATGTGATATAGTCGCTCGAGTTATAAATAAACGTTTGATCTTCGAGAAATGTAACCCAAAAGTTCGGGGGTACACCAGAACAAAGGATACGAGAACGTGCAGCCTATGTAATTGAAAATCGTTCGCTAATAAATAATAATAATAATAATAATAATAATAATAATAATAATAATAATAATAATAATAATAATAATAATAATAATAATTGATAGCGGTATGTTGGGCACTGTTCCAAGGAGACTTCAGCACTACCTGAACAACATTAATTTCATTTCCTGAGGTGACGGGAGGATCAGACATCAGACATTGCATCCCCTTTAAGACAAAACAGCAGCAATCGAACTTCTATTTTCAACATAGTTGCTACACCCAGACTTTTCCTGAAATTTAAATGCTGCCTCTTCCCCCGGCGTCTCTCTTCAGTCGACTTCGGTGCGCATGGTGTTGTAGGACAATTTCAGAGGGTCAATACGTGAATCCACACCCTCTGTAGTTCGGAGTTCTTTAGCACCCTTAAAAACGAGAAGCATTGTTAGTAACGCCACAGTTAAAGATATCAGAGGACTAAAAATGCAGTGTTGATAAGTTAATTAGTTTTGGTACGCATGACATAAAAATTGGGTTCACGTAAAGTTAAAGTTAGTAAGTTATCCGAATGCAATCCCTTATAGAACATTGAAAAACTCTAAAACGTAGCCAATCATTTTTCAAATCAATAGGATGACAGATCGGTTTCATGGACGTATAATCCTTGATAGGGCTTTGAAAGGTATTTTCAATGCTTTTGCGCCGAGATTCAATCGCAACTGATGTAAAGGGATTCGTTGATGTTTCAAGTTGAAAAATAATTGAGTTTGCATATAATGATGCCCAGGTTCGGAATGAAAGTTCACAGACGAGGAAAGCGCTTTTCCGCTCTTCACGCTTGCAGCTTGCGAGAGCAGACGACTTTTTGGGCTTATTTGCGAGTTATGATTTGCCTTGTCAGAGAAAGATAATGATAACGATAACGACGGCTTTATTTAACGGTGGGATTTACGCTTAGCTTAATCAGCTAGTTTACAGGTAATCCACCGCCAAGTATATGCTAAAAATTAGAAACTTAAAAATGAACAAATATTCACTGTATAAAACTGGAAAAGCTAAGAACTAAGAATCGGATGAAAAAAAAAATATTCCAATAACAGTCAAAACTTAAGCGATCGGATTTTGTTCTTCACTTCATTAGTGCCGGCTTTAATTCTAATATCATTTGTTAGCTCGTTCCATATCTTCGCGGCAAAATATCTCCATGATTTGAGACCATATTTACTCGTGTTAACTTTTGGCAGAGAAAAGATATAATCATGACGAAGATCATACTTGGTCGAGCGTAAGGTGATAAGATCTCTAATTGCAGGTGGAGCTTTGTCAGATATGCTATTGTTAATAGTCAATAGCATGTCTTGGATTCTTCGAGTTTCCATGGATGGGAGTCTGATTCTTTGCAAGAGAGACTGTATTTGATCGAGAAATAGTTTGCATGGCAGCTGCTACAAGGGATGGGGTGGGAGACAGGGGCGCTCCCACGCTTTGCGCATGCGCTTGATTAACCTAGCGCGTTAATGGTCTGTATACTTTCGGCCAACCGGTCAGAAAATTTGTCTGAACGTAAGTTGAAGTTATTTCAGTTTGGCTTGCTTGGTGTCAAACAATGTTTTGAAATAGGATGTTTAAAATGCCGAGGCTACTTGAGGGAATTTTTGTCTCCCTTAACTCACAATGTTAAACCACTAAATAAACTACAAAAAACCGTGAACGAAGATCCTGCTAGTAGTCAACGTTGGATCTCGGGAGAGATCTAATCGGCTAAACTTGATAAAAGTATAAATTTGTAAGGCTGGTGTGGCCAGCAGAAATATTGTTTTAAAATACATTTACCCATCGTATCGGCTTTGTATTAGTCCTTGGACTTCTCATATTTAATATTAAACTGCATTTCTTATTGTAATTCTTCAGGCCTTTCCTTGGAGTGTCACTCATGTTATTCCACAATCTCCTGGGATGACTGCTTGAAGCACAGCCGCGTTATAACTTGTCCTATCGAGTTTCCTGAAGATTCTATGGTTTGTCTAAAAGTGTTCAGATCAAAGCTGCATAAAAATGGCCAACAGTTTAACGAGTTTGCGAAGACCTGCTTCGGAAAGGTACGACTATTTTACCTCTCTACTCTACCCTCCCTAACTAATTTATCTACCCCACCCTACTAAACTCGACTCCACTCTACTCTACTCCACTCCACCCCACTCCACTCCACTCCACTCCCCTCCCCTCCCCTCCCCTCCACTCCACTCCCCTCCACTCCACTCCACTCCACTCCACTCCCCTCCACTCCACTTCACTCTCACTCCACTCCACTCCACTCCCCTCCCCTCCACTCCACTCCACTCCACTCCACTCCCCTCTACTCCACTCCACTCCACTCCACTCCACTCCCCTTCACTCCACTCCCCTCCACTCCACTCCCCTCCACTTCACTCCACTTCACTCCACTCCACTCCACTCCACTCCACTCCACTTCACTCCACTCCACTCCACTCCCCTCCACTCCACTCCCCTCCACTCCACTCCACTCCACTCCACCCCATCCCCCTCCCCTCCACTCCCCTCCCCTCTACTCCCCTCCACTCCACTCCACTCCACTCCACTCCACTCCACTCTACTCTACTCTACTCTACTCTACTCTACTCTACTCTACTCTACTCTACTCTAGCTACTCTACTCTACTCTACTCTACTTTACTCTGTCACTCTACCTCCACATTTACCCTACTCTTACCCACCATACCTTTATCCTATTCTTATTTATTTATTTATTTATTTATCTGCTTATTCTATCCTATTCAATTTCCTATCCTACCCTACGCACTCGACCACGCCAATTTACCTTCAACTTTAGCTTAATCTTGGTTTTAAAGGAAAGGCCCACATGTAGTTCGCAGTTCAGAGGTGGTTTTGGCGGTCGAAATCTGTTCAGAAATTCAGATTAAATTATAAAGAAAAACTAGCGTCTTTTTTGGCGATATCCTGCAACCTCAAACTTCATAACTCTGAAATAATGATCTCTTTCGTTCTTCGATAGGTAAATAAGGTTAGCTAATATGTTCAGAAGGCCAACAGCAACTCAAAAAATTCGGGTAACAAATTCTGTTCTCTAATTTTTTTTTCTGCTTTTAAAGTTTCATCTAAAGAATTGGAACAGATTAAACTACGTAAGCTATTGAGACAATACAAAGGTAAAGCCTTCTAGCAACCCACAAACTGTCAAAACAGTATATATCCATTGTTGTCACTGAATCAATGTAGGTAAAAGACGATCGATCACTGCCGTAATTATTTTAATACTTTCAATTTCAGAACGAATGCGAAAATAAAGAATTGTGCCGTTACGGCTCTGTTAAACCCGGCAAGGAATATACCAAAGTCAAATCTGCTTATTGTGATGCCAAATGTTGCATTGGAGACCGCTGCAACACTGGGGCGGCTACGCCTACGGCAAGCTTACCGTTAACGACCTTGATAACTGTTGTTCTTGTGAGCTCGATAGTTATCTGGCAAATGTATTGAAATAATGTCGTATAGAGCGCATTATATTGAAGAATCCTCGAAATCTCTCCACGTCTCTCGTGCATGATATTTAAAGGATGTCGGACCAAAGGTATACCGTCATAATTCACAGGACCTACGACGAAAATCATCAAAGAGAACATCCCTGGCCAACCCTAGTCTGTTCCGTGTTGTCAATGAGACAATCAGTAAGAAGTTGCGCACTCGGTTTAAATCGAAATTAATTTTGCGTTTGCTTTGGTTTTGCTTTACTAAGTTCTGTGATTGGTTTAAAAAACTGGCGCCACTTTCTCAACCAATGAGAAGCAAAACTAAAAACAGTCGTGACTTCCTCGCACGCGTTTTCCGGCGTCTTACGCCGGTTACACGCCGTGATTTGCTTCGAATTCTGATTGGTTCATTGTACTGTTTGTGTCTGCTATGATTGGCCAGAGTAATCACTTTAGTTTTGGTTTTATACGACACCCAGTTGAAATCCGCTCCAATTCAAGGCTCCATTCCTCAGCGTCAATCAAGGTAGCTTAAGCAAGTCTTTGTTTCCTTTCATTGTACGTTATCTCCTATCGTTTCTGATTCACTGTCAGTAGGGCAAAGCATAAACATGAGCATTCCTACTTTAAAAAGCTTTTATACACTGAATGATTGACTATGGGGAGTAGGGGCTTGTACATACACCATTCTGCCATTTTTGCCTTCGCTTATTTAATGTTTTCTGTCAAATAAAGTTACTAAAAGGTAAGTTAAACTGTCAGGAAAACCTGACGAAAAACAAACAGCAAAAACAAGACAAGGAAAACGAAACACACGTTATCTTCGTTTCCGCATCATTGTTTCAGTTTTTGTTATAAGACGTGCCCTGCCATAGTTTTAATATTTAAAATGTATGTAAAACAAGATTTTTCACAGTAGAATAACCTGATGTAAAATAAAGTACTGTATTCAGAATATGTTGTAATGACTGTGTGATTGTATGAGAGCACTTCATATATATCATGATCATTTCACGAAGTGTACTGTAGTGGTTGGCCTCACGTGGTCGTCCAAACCACAACTCTGAGGCTAGGATGGCTCCATTGTCCGGCTCCTTTCCCTCCACCGGCCCAGTCACTGTCATATAAGAGCTTTCCTCCACCTTTTCTCTCGTCTCCTCAAATTAAATTGTACAAAAAATGGGAGAGGGCAGAAAACTATCTGTTTTTCCTGGGTACTGACAAAGGTAGCTGCTTCGGCTTTTTCCCTACTTCCTGACCTAGAATGTGTTGACGATTTTTTTTTCTCGACCATCTACCCTTGATGACCAGGGGCCCGTTTCTCGAAAGTCCCGGTAATTTCCGGGCCCGTTAACTTATCGGGCAACTTACCGGGAAACTTTACCGGGCCCGATAATGTGTTTCTCGAAGCACCCGTAAACTTTCCCGGTAATTTCCGGGCCCGGTAAAATAGGGGATCGTTACCAGGCTCTTGCGCGCGCTACACGCTCGTTCAAAAGAGAAGGAGAACGACTTGGGACTACTCGACGGAAAAGCACGGTTATACTATGGATAGGACTGTCTTCATGATTAATCGATTATTGAAGGACAGTGCAATACGTGCTAAGTTTAACTTTCAGTTAGTCGTTTTGTCAAAGGAGAGCAACCAAGAGAGATCATTATTTTGCATTATCATGTAATTTGCAAGATATGATCGGTTGCCTTTGGTAGCTCGATTCGACAGTTTCGCTTTTCGCCATCGTACATGTATCTATCGTCTGTGAAGTATTTTTTGTATGATGATACTTCACATGGATATGCGAATTGGAGATGCCATGTTTACATTATTTTAGAACGCGCCAGCGTGGGAGGAAGGAAGGTGTATTGATCCGCTGGATTCCGATCTGCTTTTCTCTTTGATGGTCAGTTCGTGGTTGTGCAACAAACATTTGGTGGTGTTAAAGGTAAGCTTATGTACGTTCAGATAACCATAGCTATCCCTTTTATTGTTTATAAATCAAATATTGTATTTTTGGTTCTTGGTTAGTAAGTTTATTGAAATCCTACACATACATCAAACCGGAAATGACTAATTCTAATTACACTCTTAGAAATAAACCATGTCAGAATGATAATGGTGAGCCAATTCCAATTTCTAGATACTAGGTATGAAGCAACACTTAGGGATTTTACTCTACGTAGCGGAATTTTATTGGATTGCTATAGTCTTTATATGACTAATACATGCTCAGTTGCTCAATCGCTAAAAAAAGTAGTCTCTGTTCCTGTGCCTGAACCCTACTGTGAAACCAATGAGTGGCTGTCATGTCTGGATTCAGATTAATGGTATTAATATTCAACTTTGATCATAATAATGTTACAAGTATGATAAAGTTGTAATCTTATTATAACTTGATACAGGAAGTCAGTCTGGCAGCTGGTAACACTGCACTGCTGCTGTTACAATTTACTGGTAATAATAAATATATTTGCACCCGAATAACACTTGGCTGCCAAATTGCTCACTTGAAAATACAAATATTTGTGATTTTTTGTTCAAAAATCAAACTCATTCCAAAACCAGTCATGCATTATCTTGGAGAGGGGAAAGGGAGGATGCTAGTGATAGCAATTAATATCAGTGGGAGCATAATTGTGGTCAGTTTATGACTATTTTGCCATACTTCTGGTCAGCCAAGATTAACCTACTGTATTGGATTACAGTCATGACCTTTGGTGATGATCACTGAAATGATGTTTAGGACAACAACACTTCTAATAGTACTAATAATTTATTGATGATTTAACCTTTTAGGATAAAAAAAAAATGGACAGGCACAACACCAACTGGGGCAAACAAGGAAAAGGCCACCAATTTAGACACTTACTCAAGCTCAGCTGGTAGTAATATATTCGAACCATACAATAATTGTTATTTTCAAAATAATCTAATCACCAGTACATTCTGTGTGAATATTCATTTTTAATTATTAGTGTGTATTAATAAAAAATGAACAAAAGCTAATGCTGTATTCAAGTGACTAATTATATAATAGGTTGCAGATCTCAATTTTATGTTCCAGAATTAAGTTATACAATGTAGCCTATCCACTGAGTGTCTCCAATATATTTTAAGTAATTAGTTTATACCCTTAAGGGGTAGATGCTAAATAAAAATAGTAACAATAATAAATTTTAGCTGCAAGTTTTTCAGGAATCAATATAGGCCGAAAAACATTTAGTGAGTTAATGACATTGAGTTGGCAGAACTAAGGAACCCTATAGCATTTTGGAACCTTTCCGAAAATGCTACTTATACATAGCTATTAAGATATTGGTCAGGATATATCATCATCATCATCGTTATCATTGATAAGGTTCTTAGCAGCCGACCACATGCATCTTTTTAATAGCCCCGAACATGTGCTGAACATGTGGAGATTAGAAAGTATAATTTATTGAATTCTAGGCAAAACAATTATTTTTCCTTTTGTACTTTGAAACAGTGACTGCAAAACAATTATTTTTCCTTTTGTACTTTGAAACAGTGACTGCATACTATAAAATGAAGATGTAAAAGGTGGAATTAGAAATGAATCATTTCAAAGAACAAAAGAGAGGAGGAGGAGAACTCTTGGCATACCTCTAAGGACCAGCTCTACAGAAAAAAAAATTATTGAAAAGAGTAATATTATTGATACACTGGCCATTAATGGGTACATTTTAGACACTCACCATTGTATTGCCTGTTTCTCGAATCTCTATGTTGAATGAAATGCGCAGTGACATTCAACCCAGCAAGCCTCAACACTGAAAACTTGGGGAACCGGGGGGGGGGGGGGGGGGGCTAACAGAGTATTACATTGTTCATTGCCCTTTTAGAGTGCATTATTTGCAGGAAATAGGAAAAATGATGAGAGTGTATCAACCTTTTTGCAATAAATAATTATTATTGCTTGTAGCTTTGAACATTATAGACGTCTATATCTGCATTAGAACAGGTAATTAAAGCGCATGTTCATTAGACCTGTGACTTTGAACAGTGTTGAATATTGGGGCCATATAACTCCAAAATATAACTTTAATTTCAACAATACTAATGTATACTATCCCACTGGAATCTGATAGCCAGGTTAACAGGTAATATTCTTGCTGGATATCTTTTACATCAAACTTTTCACAAGTCATCTCAATAATTATTCATGCAGGCTATCAGATTTTTTTGTAATTTCTTTTTTTTCTGCTTGTCATTTGAACTGGTAAATAAAAAAGATACATCCCTGTGAATGTATGAAACATATTTTTGAACTGCAGATGAAAGATTAAATAGAAGAAAGTTGCATAAATAACTGTGAAGGTCTTTCTTCTATTTAAAATTGATACAATAATTGCTTCATATTTATCAACACCAAAAAATTCCCCACCGAAATGTTTTCTAACCAAATAAATCTGCCAAAAAAATTAAACCTAAGCCACCCAAAAGTCCAACTGAAAATCCCTAACTTCAAACCCACAAAAGCTTTGAATCATACATCAGTAACAAATATAACTGAGTACCCTCCCTTGGGGTGGGAAGAATAGTGGGACTTAAATTATGTTTTGGTTAATGGCTTAAGTCAGAAGCTAATTGTTTGGCAGATTTGAGCCCTCAAATTACAAAGTGAGCATGGAACCATATAATTTTCTGACACAAGAACCAGACTGTACGTATGCCAAAAATGTTGTATGCCAGGTCATTTCAAGGTGGCTACTTAACTTTTTACATTCTCATGTTGTTTCACTAACAAAAATAGTCAGTTTCACTTTCATGAAGTCCTATATTACAAGGAAAAGAAAGTATTGAAATACTTTAAAAGAATTAGCAGTTCCCATATTTTTAAGTATGTCTAACCTTATGTAAACATTTAGTAAAATTGAGTTTAATTATCACATGTAAAGGATTTACTGCCAGTGCAGTTTTCAAGCTCATTTAATTCTCCCAATTACTCATGTATGTACATTTTTCTTAATTAAAATTTTCATTAAAATTCAATTAAGCTGTTCACACTCAGTCTTCTTCCATCAGTTGTTCCCCTGCTCCTGATGTTCTCAGTTAGCCCTCTTCTGTCAGTTGAACCCCTGTGGATGAAAAAGAATTTTCAATAAAAATTATCTTGAAAAATAATTATTCAATAACAATTTAAAAACATTATTCAAGTTATTGTTCACAAAATTATTTAAGTGCATGTTCAGCTGTCCTTTTTGGTTATGCTAAGGGTGGGCCTCATGCCCGAAAATCTCTCGTGCAGCTGTTCTTGTCTGTACCATGCTGGCACTTGCTTGGTTTGGCATGCTTATGTCTGCCTGTTCAGTTGCAGTTGTGGCTGCTCATTCATTCATTCATTCAATACATTATTTGGGCAGTTCAGTTGCACGTCTGCCTTCCATGGCCCAAAGAATATTTTCATACGTTTTTTATTTACTCCCCCTCCCCCTACCCTACCCTACCCTACCCTTGCCCCCAGTTATTTTATTTTTTTGTTTGTTTGTTTGTCCTGTGAACTCCTATGTTACACTAGGTCAGTAACACAAATTCCTGCATTTGTAGTTGAAAATGACACCTCCATCACTTTCGTTTTTTTCCCCAAATTTATGAAGTGTTTATTTACAACCATCAATGACTTGAGTACTGAGTGGGTTTAGTTTCAATTCAGCCGGATTTCCTTTTTGTTATATTCATCTTTCCATTTCAAACACGTTAGTTATTTCCCCCCCCATTTTCGTAGTAAATGCAGCTAATTCGGTAATTCTCATACTGTACTTTTTCGGACGATCGGAAGCAGTTTCTACGTAAAAAAAGCCAGCTTAGATCTCAAACAAAAACCATCTAAGGGCCACGCACGGGCAAGTATATGCTTTACGGGGCAAAATTGCAAGTCCTCCCGGGATAACCGAAATTCGAAACACACTGAGCAAATTACTGTAGCTCTGGTTTTTACCGACTGAAACCAACTGGATTAGGAGTTTGTTCTAGTTCTAAAATTGCAAAATATTTACCTGTGTTTTCGCGGACAGCGGACGGCTTCTCGTACTGTACGGTATCTCTCGAAAGGTTTCCTCCAGTAAACTCGTCAACAAGCGAATTTATTACTTCCCTGGATAACCAGTATCTTCCTATTATTTCTCTTTCTTCTATTTTGTCTAAAATCAATCGCTCTTGGTAAGTACGCGACCGACAAACCGGGGCAAAAATGACCGCCTCCGGCGGCCATCTTGTTTTCTTGCAACAAAATATTGCTTCCCGTAAACTTTACGGGCACTTTACGGGAGGTCATGACCTCCCGTAAATTACCGGGCAACTTACCGGGCAACTTACCGGGATCGTAAATAACGGGAGTTTCGAGAAACACCCGTAAACTTATCGGGGGCTTAACGGGCAACTTACCGGGCCCGATAAGTTACCGGGACTTTCGAGAAACGGGCCCCAGTCCTCACCGGTCCTTAGGTACGACACTTTACAAACTTGAGCTCCCGAAAACTACTCCATTAAACTACTGCCGGTCTTTTGAAATATGTGGCGAAATGATGGGTTTGTCTGCCAAATAAAAAGCTGAAAAAAACGGAATTTTACAAGAACGGTCATATTTTTATCCGCTGCAAACTACATACGCTTATCATCCCGTAACGAGTTTGACCATTGCATGGAATATTAAAACGTTGTTAAAAACTGCACTGCCAGAGCTTCGATTTGCTTAGCGGTCATAGGGTATAAGCCATTACAGGCGTACTTGAGAACATGTGAGAAAGCGGCCTTTAAATCGTCCGAGTCAGTGGTCGTTCTTGGAAAATGAGAAAATACTGACGGCAGACTGATCCTTACAGCGGAGGTGGCGAACTTTATAGAAATAAACAGCAAAGGCTAGAATAACTGAAATATATTTATTAAATTTATTTTGCCCGATATTTCGGTTTGCAATACATCCTTCCTCGGGAGCTGAACGGAAAATAAAGGTGAGAAGGTTTGTATTGCAAACCGAAATATCGGCAAAATCGTTTTTACAGCGGTTACCAATAACACGCGACCTACGGCATTCAAAAGAGTCGGATAAAGTTGCGTTTTGGTGGACGTCAATCAAACAAAAGCTGTTGAAATTATTTTGAATTCTGACAAGATTCCAAGGTAACCCGGCAAGAAACTAAGAATTTTACCTCGCTAAGAGAAGGTAAACTTTATTTAAATTGATTCTTGAGCCAGATCAAGCGCAAATAAAAGGTTTTTTTTAATTAAAAATTTCAATTTTCACTGCACGTGATAATTTACTCACTTGCACGCATCGCTGATTTATTATCAGGTGTAGCGATCTCGAATGTTTCATAAAAAAATACGGCTTCGTCTAAACAATGCCCATTTTTTTTTTTCTTAGATAATATGGCTTGGAAATCAACTTTCATAAAGTTTACCGTCCGTCAGTGGATAAAACTGTCAATTTCTTGGTTCTGTTGCCTTGAAATGGTCTCAGAATTCAAAATAATTTCAACGACTTTTCTGTGATTGACGTCCACCAAAACGCAACTTTATCGGAGTCTTTTGAAGGCGATATGTCGCGTGTCATTGGTAACCGCTGTAAAAATATATTTCAGTTATTCTAGCCTTCCAGATTTTATCGTACTTGCAAAATTAGTCAACAAGATCTAGAAATAAGTTTCTTGGTTGTTGTTTTAAGTGAAAAACAAAAACAAAGCAACAAAAACAATTCCACTTGCACATACTGAATATTTGATTATAATGCACGCCTCGTTAGCTCTCTATTATCCAACGGGCGCTTGTGGAATAATTGGATACACTGCGAAGGAAACTGATCCACAAACCCGCACTTCATATTCCATGATATTCCAAAGATTCCAAAAGGTAAACTTGCAAGTGAGTTAGATAGAAGCCTGTATTTGATTGGCTATAAAAAGTAAGACCTTCTTTGATTGGCTTACGGTAAATTATAAATTCTTGCGAGCGCGTCACCTTGTTGTGTGACACAGTGAAGACTTGCTACGAAGCTACAGACGGGGAAGATAATGCTTGTGAAAATACACGTTTTTCGTGTCAAAATCCAAGCCTTCTTCTCAACAACGCTTTGTTGGCTTTGGGGAAAGTCCCCGGACCTGAGGCAGAGAGTGCCAGTCGTAAAGACCCAAGTTTTTCTCGAGTCTTTACAGCGAAGAAGCTTTGAGCCGAGCTGGACGAGAGAAGGACGATTTGTCGGAGCAAAGTTATGCAAGCTGACATCTGTGGCTGATGTTCAACTCAACGGGGCTTACTCTCACTGTGTCCCACCTTTTTTTAAATCTGCAAAAGTCAATAGCCAACAATCATAAGCTTCTTAGTGTGTGTTTATTGTCGTTCTATAGTTTTCAACTCTTGCCACGTGGTTCAAAGATGGCGGTCGACTTTAGCAACGCTAGTGCAGCTTTGTGGTTTGTTAATTGAAATCAGTCTTTAATTTAGCTTTAAGACGTATGAGAAACCAATTTTGATAATTTATTGTTCTTTGGCGACATTTTTTTGGAAAATAGCCAAAGCCTTACAACTTTAATTTCAGTCCACGTGGATCTTCTTGCCAGATAATTCTGTTGAGCCTTTCACCATTTTGATTGCGCCACCAATAATTTGTTGAACCGATCTTATATCTTGGCTTTCTCATTATATTTGTACTAGCGCTAGAATTTACACTTATATGACACTTGAAAGCTGTGTTATTAAGTTTTACTTATCAGTTACACTGTACACATGCCCTTCCCTAGCTGGATGATTTTAATCTTCATCACCAGACATTTGGCAGTGTACTGATTTTGATACTGATATTGAACTTAATTTACTATCTACCTTAAAACAGGGAATTTTCACAACTTATCTCATTTAATGACTCAAAATTGTCCTGAATTTTGAGATCTTGTTGGAACTTTCTTCTAATAAATGAGCTTTTTTTTTTGCAATTATTGCAAATCGGTGTAAAAAATGGAATACAAAATTTGATGCCACAAAAATGTCCTACACTAGGGTAAATCACGCATGGTAGTTTGTCAGAGTTCGGTTTTTGCAGACTTGGTTTTCTCTCCAGCTCCTGGAAACTGCTGGTTATCAAATTCAACCAATTTACAGTCTGGCTGAGTTATTAAAAAGTCTTTAACATCCCACGCAAGGCTGCCATCCTTTAACATAAATAGTACACGATCATCTGCCACAAGATACCTGACAACAAATAAAAGAACAATATTTTTAATTATAATAAGTCAAACCAAAAGCAACTAGTTCCCCGGGCTTGGTAGCCCTGTAAAGGAAATCTGGATTACCGAGGTCAAAGAAAAATCGTTAATTAATCTCAGCGGGATTTGAACGCACATCCTCTGGAGTAGATCACCAGAGCTCCAACTGAGCTACGATGTCAACTGCATGGGAGCTGGTCGTACAAATTAAATCCCTTAAAAGGGATTTAATTTGTGGCAATGGGGATATTCATGTACTACAAACTGTGTGAGTTAAATGCCTCTGACGAACCATAAAATTAATAAGGTCCTGTTTGGGGGTGTAACATTAACTGAATGTTTTGGAAGGGCTTGGGACATAAGCAACCTTTACTGCTTTTTAGATCCCTTCGTTGTTTTGGCTCGGATGTGAATTGAGATCTTTTCTATTTTTTTTTTGCAGTTCTTTTGCAGTAAAAATGCATGATCATACTTAGGAAAGATTTCGGTTTTTAACACAAAATGAAGTACAAAAAAGCAGCTAGCCAGCCATGCCTGAACAACATATTAAATTACCCAAATGTCACGAATTCTCACCTTTCAACTTGAAACTGTGCATTAAACAGACTTGTCTGCCATCTTGCAGTAATCTTCTCTGTGTCTTTCCTGCTTGGATTTCCAGCTACTGTCACAAACACCATCACCACTTTACCTTTCTTAGCAAGTTTCATAAGAGCTATTGGATCACCCTTGAACTGAGTCGGATCGAAGCCCTGTCCTGGTGGGGCTGACTTACGTGGGTCATTGTCATCGTATCGGTCTTCTTCATCAATGTCTTCATCATTATCCTGTAGAAAATGATAGTCTCCATCTGTTTAGTCCACTCCTTATGCCCAAAGATAATTTTCAATACTACTGTTAGTCCTAATGTTGTGTACAGTTCCAGTAAAGAGAACTTGAATATTGTGATAAAAATGCATGTTTGGTGACCAAGTTTGCTTACAGCCTCCCTCGCAGATGCTCCATTGGCTCATCATGCCATCTTTCTTGCTTGGGAGGAAACATTGCTTGACGAGCCAAAAGGGCACCTGCGAGGTTGGTTTGTTTGGGGTGCACCCAAGATGTAATTATATCACTGATACAAAACTGAAGAGAATAAACATTAAAGTTATAATTTTCGAGACATTGCGTCAATGTACCATAGGATATTGGGACTTTCTGTTCCATTTATGAGTAGTTGACATTCCCTTTCCCAGCCACTGCACCTTTGCCTTGCCATTTAGTTAGTTATGAAGACCAGAGAGGTTTTTGGTTATAAAAATACAGTTTTGTCATATCCCCTTGGTCTCCTCCTTTACTCTAGACCTGCTAGCTAGTAGCACTACTCAGCATCAGTAAAATGCAGACTGCAGATGAAGCCAACCACCAATGACGACAACAACCGTACAACAAACCCTTATTTACTCAGGTTAGCCAGTCAACTCCAGGCTGATTATCCATAGGGCCCATACATGTAGTTCAATAATCTAAAACATGCTTACATTTTAAAACTACAAATAAATTATTTAAAACTTAAGTTTAATTAAGAACAACAACATCAATGCCGTGTAATAATGAGAAATGTAAACAACCAATGGGACAAACAATAAAGAATATTTAACATTATATACAATAAAGAAATGGAAATGATAACCACATGTCAAACATTTAATAATAAAAATATGGAGATTAGTATAAACAGATCTCTTTAATTTTTTTTTAATTTTAAGTTCACTGGTGAAAGATGACTTAGATATGCACTAATCAAGTGTAATCTATTGTAGTCCTTAGGTCAACAGTCTCCGTTGCCAGGTGTTTAAACTGACTGAGACGCTTACACGATATGCAGTGCACTTTTCACGAGATCAAACATCATCACTCCTGTCAATTTTGATGCCCTTTGGCTAGAAATTAGAGAAATTCATATGACTGAAATGACTAAACAAGAAGACAAAATAAAATATTTTAAAAAGAGCAATTCAACACGATGTGCTTACCTCCCATTGATCGAGCAGTTTGTGCAGATCTGCTTCAGTGTAATCCATCACATTTTTGCCAATTTTCTTGCTCTTTTCCTTCTTCGTTTTTGGGTCCGATTTCTTCTCTTCTCCAAGACAACTATGTTGCAGAATTACGATGAAAAACATCACCGAAAAAAGCAAACTGAACTTTGAACAATAATCTCTAGCCATTTTGAGGATTCTGGAAAATCGTTTCGTTCTACGGCAAGAAAGATCGCAGGCTCGAGTTATCAATCCGTCAACCCAAACAAAACATTTAATTTACGAAAAAAACGGAGAAATACCGAAACCATTAAACTGATGGGCAGTTAATAAAAATAGTGACAAGAAGCAGATTGGCTATACTCGTACCCTTTTAACCGAAATCAAATTTGTTTTTGATCGTCCTGCGTTTAATAAAATAGTCACGCCAAAGTCCACTTTCGTCACTTTCCAAACCGGAAGTTTTCCCTTTTGGAATCATGGGATACACTGCTTGATTTAGGAGTGAGCGAATCTTGCAAGTGCTACAGAAAGTCAGCTGGATTAAAAATGCAATGGAAGCTGTAAAACCTAAAAGAAAACACAAGAAAAAGACAAAGGAGACGGTCTCGAGATCAACAGAGGGAAATGAAGCCGCCGAGGACGTGAAAGGTTTGAATTGATTTCCGCAGGAGATTGTTGTTGTGAAGAATGCCCATTGATTTTTAAAGATGATATGTGATTTTCTTCTTTCTTGTTTGAGTTTATGTAAATTTGTTGCTCACATGATTTAATAGACGATGGGGCAGAAGCAAGCAAGGCTGGAGAGTCAAGTGAGGCTGCTTATTTAAGTGAAAACGTAGCAGAAGGTTCAGCTGAATCTAACTTGCCTTCCACATCAAGGAGAGAGCTTTCTGAAATCGACAATTTTACTGAATGTACAAGTGACATTGTTACTGAAAGGACTGGTGAAACTACTGCATCAAATGCGGAAGAAACAGCTAATATATCCGAAGAACTATCTGAACGAAAAAACGAGTTGTCTTCTGATTCACAGAAAGAGGGAAATGTGGATGGAGACCTCGGAGAATTGGAGAACAGTGAGGCAATAAACTTACAAACTTCTGAATCAGCAAGTTTGAATACAGTAGAGCTTGATTCTACAACGCCTGTGGCACAGGTAAAGATTGACAATGGTACTGAAGTAAAAATTGAAGCCACAGACACAAACCAGAAACTGGCTCAGCATGATATTTCTTCAAAAACAAATGAGGGGAAGTCCAGCACTGTGTCAGAAACTGTTATTGAAAACTCAAAACAATGCTCTTCAGAGGAGGCTGTTGTGAATGAAAACCAAGTAGGAAATGCAGCAGCACAGGTTACTCAGGCTAACGAGAAAGTCAAATCTTTACAGATGTATCCGAAATTGGATTCTATAGCTAGGGAAACAGGTACATCTATTGAAATAAATGTGATGGTTTATTTTAAGCCTGGTAAATTCACGACAATGATGTATAATTCAGTCACTGACACAGGTATACTTGGAGTCAAACCTATGACCTTTCTGATTACTAGATCATTTAGATGCTCAACCACTGTGTCACTGACTGAATAACACATGATTCCCAGGTACATTAATGTGGTGGCTTATGACAGTGGAATTCAGTAGCCATTTGAATCTAAAAATGCAAACACTTCAACTTTTACATTATGGCTGATTTCTGGGGAGGGTCAGGGGGGATTTCCATTTTAAAATAATATTTTAATCTCACTTGCAAGTATAACTGTGTGAAGGGTTTTCCAAGTTTTGCTCATGTGCCATGGACTTAATTTTAAGAATTTGAAACATTTTTAATTAATTAGGGCCGGGTCGCATTACGACCAATTTTGTTGAAAATTGTTTACTCTAGGGATTAAAATCCGTCAACACGCCTTTTTTCTAATGCGACCCCTCATTTTTGCTTTTTCAAAAATTTCAAAATCGGAAAAAAACATCAAAGACGCCAGTGTACTTGTGTGGAGCTGACCGATTTTTCCAAATTTCGAAAAAACAAAGGAGCCCACCGCCAAAGCTGTCTACGGTTGTCAATATTGACTCCCAGGTCACGCAACGGAAAAGAGCGGGAATTTTCCTCATTCATTTCGTTTGCCTGATCAAAACATGGACAGGCGAGATTTTTTCTACCCGTACTACAGTCAAATTTAGAGCACGTCCTACCTTCAGGACCTGAGCCAAGAACATCCATTTTGGCCCGGTTTAAGCCCCGAACAAAGAACACCTGAGAGTCAATTGCCACTCAGTTATACTTGAAGTTCTCCAGCGAGTGCAAGAGAGCAGCGGCAAGTAATAATCTGTTGTGCTCGTTTAACCATCTTTCGGTCATTAAAATAAACCCAAACAACTGGGTTTGTTGACGATAAATAGCGAGTAACAACAACAATACAATCGCAATGCAAATTGCCCCGTTCGGCAGCATGGCAAGTTTCGTTACTGAAGACAATTTTTGCCGCTAAAATTTCCTCAGTGTGATTGACGTTTGCATTTTACCCAAACTGAAATGCGACCGTAAATTTAGTTATCAATTTCATTTTCGGTCTTGCAATTTGATTTTTCCAGGCGTTTTGAAACCAGCCAAATTTAAAATTGATCTGTAATGCGACCCGGACCTTATTAAGAAAAAAGAAAAAAAAAAAAAGAAATCTTTTGGGTCTAGCAGGATTTGAACCAGAGACGGTCAGCATGGGCATACCATGCCTTACCACTTGTACTACCCAGATTTTACTTACTTTGATTAGTCCAAGTTTACCATAATTGTATCATCGCTTTATAGCGTTAAACCATCGAGGACCCGTGGTGCATCAATCTTAACAGTCAAATGACTTCACATCACCCCCCAAAAGTGTGCTAACAAGCTTGAAACACCTCAGAACTTTCTCCTTCCATTTTGTGCAAAATCCCTGCTAACTCTGACCACAATCTCAGTGTGCTCGGACCTTTGAGCATGGCCTATTTTCTCACCAAAATAAAAAAATACAAGGTCTATAAATCAATTTCACATTTATATTATCAGATAATGAGCTTGGGTTGCCAGTGTGTTACTTGGTATTTGGTAGGGGGAAAAAAAAAGGAATTTCCTCTCCACCCTGGGCCGGACTAAAACTCGCCAATATTTTGACTGAGCAAAACCTGGAGGTCTGAGATGGGTGACTGACATGAAAAAGACAGAAAAAAAAAGAATAGCTGTTACTAGAAGCAGCAGGCCACGTAAGTGACGGCCACTTAATGAGCCCCAACCCTCCCTGTGGCTTATCTTACAATAGAGCTTTTACAGTAGTTTATTCCCAGTAACTGAATCTAGTAGTGGTCTTGTGTAACTGACATGGAAAAGATGGAAAAAAAAGAATAGCTGTTACTAGAAGCAGCAGGTCACGTAAGTGACGGTCGCTTAATGAGCCCCCACCCTCCCTGTGGCTTATCTTGCAATAGAGCTTTTACAGTAATTTATTCCCATTAACTGAATCTAGTAGTGGTCTTGCGTAACTGACATGGAAAAGACGGAAAAAAAAGAATATCTATTACTAGAAGGAGCAAGTCATTTAAGTGACGGTCGCTTAATGAGCCCCAACCCTCCCTGTGGCTTATCTTGCAATAGAGCTTTTACAGTAATTTATTCCCAGTAACTGAATCTAGTAGTGGTCTTGTGTAACTGACATGGAAAAGACAGAAAAAAAGAATATCTATGACTAGAAGCAGCAGGTCACGTAAGTGACGGCCACTTAATGAGCCCCAACCCTCCCTGTGGCTTATCTTGCAATAGAGCTTTTACAGTAATTTATTCCCATTAACTGAATCTAGTAGTGGTCTTGCGTAACTGACATGGAAAAGACGGAAAAAAAAGAATATCTATTACTAGAAGGAGCAAGTCATTTAAGTGATGGTCGCTTAATGAGCCCCCACCCTCCCTGTGGCTTATCTTACAATAGAGCTTTTACAGTAATTTATTCCCAGTAACTGAATCTAGTAGTGGTCTTGTGTAATTCCTGTTCAATCACAATGCCTCATTGTCATAGTCACTGTGGATAATCTATGAGCTAAATAACAATATTTATTTTAAGTTTATGTAAGTTATGTGAAGTTAAATATATACACTAAATGATGTGGTGTCGCTTTTGATAAATCCTAGCATCAAGCATAAGGCAGTACAGAATGGCACTGGAAGCTTTCAGTGAGGACCATTTAAAAACTCTCTACTTCAATCCACTCCTTGAACAGATGGAGGGGTTTGTGGAGCATTTTATCAGGGTATGAAGTAAACAATAGAAATGGGTCTTTATTGTACTGTGTAGTGTAGAACAGTGATTGTGATAGTGTGATACTGTGAACAGTGATCGATGATTGATTGATGATTAATGAAATGGCATTGTTTGTACTCAAGAGAAGACATATTTTCTTGTTCCTGATTGGCTAAGCTTGCCACTCCCACACCTAGAGCCAGAGTGTTAATTTTGGGGAAACCGTTATTTTTGAAATTCCATGGTACTTTACTTGAAGAGCTTGGGGCATACGCAAGCTACATGTACAGTACATTTTTGCTCGCTTTTTGTTGTTTATACCTCAGATTTGATGGATTGTTTTTTATCTTTCCCTGTCATTTTGTCTGGGTGGTTAAATTTAGAATCTTAAAATCTGGCCAATCATATCAAAGCTGTAGATTTATTGTTAATAAATAGTTTTAGCTCATTCTGGATATTTGTTAATTAATTAAAGTAAACCCCCTTTTTTTTAATCAACATTGACTTTTCATCATATGCATGCAGATAAGCAAGCAAGATGACCATGAGTTCTATGAGCTCGTCAACAGTTATTTCAGAGGACGAAATGCCCTGGCAGTAGCCGTCAAGGAATATGAGGTTTGCTGTTGCTTTTCAACTTTCAGAATGGATTTAATTGAAACATGCCTTTTAAAAGGAAACTACAAAGTAAGAAACAATCTGAGTCCTTGCTGTGAGTCAAACCTACACACATAAGATCGGGGGGGGGGGATGGGAGGGTGGTTCTGGGGTATGTTAGTGACTGGGAGGTGGGAAGACCTTTTTTGGGTTTGAAATTTCGCTGCTTGGGACTTTTTTCAATTTTGGGTTAGAATTTTTCTGGTGGACTGTTTTTTTTAATAGAAAGATTTTTGCAAGGACTTTTTGGGGGGTTGATACCATTCATTCTTGGTGTTTTGTACTTTTGTTTTTGATGCTTAGAAAAATTATAAATTATGGGACTTTTTTAGTTTTTTTTTTTTAGCATAATAGGACTTTTTGGATTGAAAAATTTGGCCTCATTCACACCTGCCCATCACTGATATACCTGATGTACATAAAATATTTTTAGAATCCTTTTTGTTCATCAACAACATTGTTCCATCCATCATAGATTGTTCTTGCTGAGTGTGAGAAGAAGAAGGAACAACTGTGGGTGACTAAAGATTTCTCAATAACAGCTCAGGTACATTTACAGTCTACTTCATGATTGTTTGGCAAATGTAAACTATTTTGATTCATTTTTTCTAAAGATTTATCATGGTTTGTAGTGGTTGATTTGTGTATTTTTTAGTAACAATTTGTATCAAAAGCATATAAAATAACTTGTGAAAATTAAAGTATGGTCTTTGTAGTCTAAGTTACTGTAGGTATATTCTGACTTTGAATAAAAAACACTGTATCACCATCTCTTATAAAAATTATGCACACACACAACATAATGACATAACATTTTTGAAGGAGAAGGTTTTAAAGGACTAGGTTGTGGTAGTCAGTCCAGGGTAAGGAAAAAGGTATTTCTTGACATGAAATTTTTGTCAGGAACCAGTAAACGCCAAGTAGTAATTCTGTCATCTCTATCGTTTTCAATCATTTACGTATTAACTACAAGGGATGAATAAAGACTGGTATCAATTCCAAATGGCTGATTACATTGTTTTCAGGGAAAATGCCTTGATCAAGTGAATGTCACACATAATCATACCTACCAACAAGTTGAGATGAACCACACAGTCCCAAAAGAGATTGAGAACATGTTGGAGAAACTCCAGAAAGCATTACATGAGGTATATGTATTCTAAATACTGTCACAGCTTAACATTTAAGACTGCTGCCAGTATCTTTCGGTGGATTGTTGATAAGCCGTTGGTGATCTGTGAGCCCACAGTTTGCCAACAATCTGCTGACAGATTTTTTGCCAAGTTGTTCTGCAATTTTTTGGGGCCAAAAAGTCATTACAAGAAAACACTCCAAAATTGGTCAGTGTTAGCCTTCATTGTGGGTTCTGTGTGCTTAAAACACAGGTACATGTTTATAAACATTTTCCACTAAGACTAATTACATTTAGGCTTTTGCCGCTGCTTTAATGTAGTGGTAAGTGATAGTTAATGTGATGAAAGCCTTTGAAATTCAACCCTAAAGCAAAGAGCTTTTGTTTCTTCATGAAACATAGAAGTTACATTAATTTTGTTTTGATCTCCTTGTTTTGTGTTTCTAGACACTTGCTTTACAAAAGTACACATGTCAGCTTGCATGTCTCCATATTGACATGTACATCTATGATATGCTGCGGAATTCTTCCATTTTGGGCAATGTCTCAACTGATACCCTGGTTACAGGTAAATGAAAAATGCTTAATAGTAAACTGTTCATGAACAAACAGCTGAACTGTGGACCAACAGTCTACTGACAAAGCTAGAAGGCAATGCTTTAAATCATATGCTGTTTTCTCGGAGCTTCTCTGGGTAGTGCAATTGTAGCAGTATGATTGGTGAAGGTTAGAATGGAACTGAGGTGACAATTTTAATTTAAATTGATTTTTTGGGGGGAGGGGGTGGAGGACAAGGGTGATCGTACTCATTGTGGCACCTTTTGTTATGATCTTATTTTTTGCAAATTATAAATATTTCTTTGAACCTCTGTCGCTCACTCTGTCTCTAATAGCATTGGCATAAGTATGGTTTTGTATGTTTTGAGTTAAAATTAGTGAAGCAACAAGACGTTGTTTATTTATCTGATTTATATCGCATGCGGCTTGTACATTTTGACAAATAAATATTTGCCTCCTGAACTATAATTGTCTTACCATGTTTTTACTTAGTACTCGAAGAATCAGGATCAGAGCACTGTTTTCTGTCGATACCAAATTACTACAGTCACTGTAGTTCAATGTTGACGTAATAATTCAGTTCAAACAATATTTTTCATGCTGGCGAATGACAACGAAAAAATGCGATGGAAATGCCTGCCAGCAGAGACCATATAGTTCGAAGTGGCAGAAGTAGTACGTACCTAGTTAGATGTGTGTGACAGACATTTAAGCGAGTGTAATTTACAGGATTTCTTCGTCTTATTTCCACAATATGGGCTTCGCTTACCAGCCACTGTTCAGGAAAATGACCGGCCTCGAGCGGAGACAGAAATCAAGCCTAACCACAATGAAAATATTTCATTTTGTGTTGTTAACAAGATTTATTTTTGCATCCGGGGTTCGGGAGCAAAAAGCAAACAAACGAAAATTGAACATATCGGAATAATGGAACCGGTCTGTCTGGAAAAAAATCTATTATAATTATTGATACACCCCACCCCCCTCAGGAATTTCCTGGATCTTGACACCCCCCCTCCCCCCATCCCTCTGGAATTTCCATTCCCTTCCATGGGGGAGGTATGGATATTTTCTGGAAGCACACTTAAATGTTAGAATGCTGCTTGGATCGCAGTTTTTTGTGGGGGTGGGGGTGAGACTGGGTGACATCATACTGCATCTATGCAACAAGCTATTCCTTGGGAGCTCTGTTGCTAGGCTGGTCTATCACCTGAGTAGATTATAGTTACTACTAAGGAACATCTCTTTATTCTGTGCCTAGTTGCTTGAAAGCCGATTAATACTGAACTAAGATATTTTTGAAGAATCTTTATTAATTGGTAATTAAACTAGAATCAAATTAAAGTTCACATTAACCCTCAATTAACTTAATTGGGCTTTGAATAACTGGGCCCTGCATATTAGTTTAATTCTGTAAGTGAATGTTTTGGCTTTTTTCTATGTTTTTTCTTTAGCCAATTCACAACACAAGAGAACACGTCTTAAGACTGTTTCTTGACAAGTTTGCCCAAAAATGCTTGAAGAAGTAACATTCAGTGACTAGACAGAAGGAATCCTTTTTGCTGAGTAAATGTACTTGTGGTAGGCAATCTTTTAAAACCATTTTTTTTTATTATTTCCACAGAGTTGTGCCCGGCAGACATGAGTGAGGAATTGCAGCAGGAGATCCAGAAGTTACGAGACTGTATCAGCGTGTTGTTTATGTTTGTGCGACAACCAATTCAGGATGAGGAGTTTGTGACAATTATGAATGGCTGGATGGAACAACTAGTATGTCGCAGTTCGTGCTTGCTTGAAATATTATTTTATTAGCTGTTTTGAGCTATTTCCAGCAGGTTTACTTTGGATTTCGACATAATATCCAACTTTGAGAAGAAGGAATTTCTGGGACAAAACCTTGAGTTGTTGTTGACACCCTGACAAACAGAATTGATGTGATGTTTTTTTTAACAAGATAATTTATCAAACTGAATATAAATTGATGAGATAAAATGACCAAAATCTTTATTTTTACTATTTATTATTATATTAATTTTGTAAATGAGTGAAACATTCTTAAAAACGTTTTATAAAATGAATCATATAAAACTTTTTTTTTGGTTATAATGTTATTGAATAATTAACTATTTTTGGTATCAACAGTTAGCGTACATGTATTTGACTTGCATTTTTGTAACTGGGTATCAAAAATATTTGTCTTTGTTACAGGTTGCTGTTCTCCTTCGGGTTGCCTCATTAGCAGATCTTGTGTTCCTGTTAAATCACATGTTGAGGTGTCCACCAGGGTTTACAAGTAAAATTGCACACTTCATTCAGTTCCCTGTGCCAAAATTCAAAACTCAGGGATATAATATGGTTAATGAGCCATATTATTGGGACAATCCTCTTGTGCATCATTTTGTCGCCATGTTGGCTGCTGTCTTACAACCTGTCAGGTAAATACATTGTGAGTATTAACCCCTAATATCAAAGAACAAATTCTCCTAGCTTGGCCCAATACTTTTCTTATAATAGTACTATGGAGAAGGAAAATTCACCTTGGGTGATCATATAGTTAATTCTCATGACCTTTGAAGGACAAATTTGATGCTGATCACTGTTTGGCTTAAAGGCTTAACAATGGATCAGCACTGTTATATTGGGTTAATCTCACCATCCTTAGGTGTAGTTAATTAAAAAGTCGTTAATGCTGTTATTCCACGAGAGTACCATATTGGACTAGCCTCCTTTGCAGATGCTCATTGGGCTGACGTCACGCGTTCCTCCTTCATGTTCAAGGCTAATATTCAACATCCAGGGTCAATTGAAACCACATGAAAACTGCATAAATTTGTATGAATGTATTAGAAAGAAAAGAGAAAGCATTTACCAGGGCTTAAATTAGATTGTTCCATTTGTCTATTTCTTGCAGAGAAAGAGAACGGTTTTTAAAGAAACTTTCAATAGGAAAACAAGGTACATGTACATAATATTTCTTTTCAATAACCATGAAGCATGAAGCATGAAGCGGGAGAAGTTCCCTGATATCTTATAAGGTCCATTGACCATGGCCTGATAGTGTCCTGAAGAGCAGAATGTAAGAGATGTTTTTTAACCTTCTCTTTGCTATCTAAGGGATTGAAGGCCTAAATGGTGACCTGACACTCAAACTTTAAATTTTTGATAGATTTTTGCCTTGTAGCCATTTTAGAATCTAATGAACATATATGGACGTGAGAATTTCATGCATGATGACAATAATAATGGTTTCACAAGCTTTTTCTACCATGTACCTACATGTACTGATATATTCATCAGTGAAAAATTATCTTCAATTAATGAAAGACAATGTCACCAGCTTAATGTGGAGCAATTTTCTAAGACCAGTTTAAATGTTAACTTATAGCTGCAGTAAGGTCGATAAGCTGGACTATTGTGGATGAAGATGGAGAGTCACTGGAGGTGAGTTCCTCACAGTCATCATATGCAGCTTGTTAAGAGTCTGTCATAACCTCATTTAGTATATGCCACACAAGTGAATAGTGCCTTTCGCGAGCGCTGATTGGCTAGCCTGGAGGTGATTAGCCAAGTACTATTCACCCCCGAGCATCCGAAGAGAAACAAGATGGCTTCCCGTTTCGCCATGGTCACTAAAGAGGAATTTATTTAGATAAACGAGGCAGCTGTTACAAAAAATACAAAAAAGCAACAGAGTTTAGATTGACGGCATTAAATGGTAACTTATTTAATCTTTCTAACCTCGTATTCTAAGGCGAAAAATGAAACTACAATGCCTTGTTTACGAAAACTGCCAAGGACTATAATAACAATGTAAACAATAACACATCTAATGTTTTGCAGCATGGTTTCAAAATCAAGACAAAATTCACACAACAATTGAAGAAATGACACCTTAGCAACTAAATAAGTGCCTCAAAAAGTTTTTAATTGTTTGCAAGAAAGCGAGACGGAACTTTCTTCAACAAGAAATCGGCTCAGTAAATATCCACCACTATTCACCTCCACTTCGGTGAATAATTGTTAAGTATTATTGAGACCAGTTCACCAGATTTAGCAATGAACCAGGGATGGGTTGTTTGAAAACCGATTAACACTAATCACAATTAAAAGTTAAATGAGGTTTTCATCTCACTCACTGGAAATGGTGTTTTAAGGGCTAATTTCAAGCTAAAGGTAATAAAAGAAAAATCTGAGTCAAAATTGAGGGAGAAAAATCTCTTTGAAGAATCTTTATTGATTAGTAATTTAACTCAAATTAAAGTTTATGTTTATCCAGAGCTAGCTTAATCGAACTTTGAACAACTGGGCCGAGATGTTCAATACTGTTGTTGTATGTGACAAAGACCATAATAAAAATGTGTCGATTTACATGAGATGCCCTACCTATCATCATTGGCGGGCCTTTGTAAAAACACAAACCCAAACAGACATCTTCAGTAGATGTAACTGGAAAATATTTATTGGGTTTTTGAAGTTGATGACTGCAGCAGATGGAGCTGATGTCCCCTTTGTTTGGTCTCTTTCATTCCTAAGGAGAACCATTCCTGGGTCGAGGGACAAAATGAAGAAAAAAAAAAGGCTGTTTGAGGTCAAGTTGGATGTTGGCCATAGCAATAGCAACCTTCTGCTGAAGGGATTTTTTGAAACTCGTCTTCATTTAAGTCTGCTTGACCCATAAAATAAAGAAAAAAAAAACACCATTAATTAGTATTTAATTGATGCCTTTTTTTCAGGATGAGGACCCAGAAACCAGCTGGATGTTGATTCAAGAGAATGACCTAATAGCAGTTTTCTCACAGTTTCCTTTTGATGCTATTTTCAAGCACCTTTTAAAAATGGACCCCAACGTTCCCAGTAAGGATTGATTTTGATAATGCATGAGATATCCATGAAATCTCACTACAAAAGGTGTGGGCAATCTCACCCTTACTTGTTAAAAATAATTAATTAAAAATAATTTTTATTGACGAAACTTTTTCACAAGATGACTGGTTTCCTAAGAGGACCTCAAAGATTAAGACTAAAATGTATACATAAAATTAAAAGAAAACAAAGAAAGATATATAAATAAATACATAAATTATATTAAGAAATTAAAAACATGTCGGTTGAATGTATCAGTATTAGCAGATTCTAGTATCATCTGGCTAAGTGAATTAAAGTCGTTTAAAGCATGAAATGCAGTTCTTTGTTTCCCCCCAATTTCTCTTAACGCTAGTTGCTCATGCTGGGCTGAAATGCGTTGACTCAGCAGGGGTTTCATTAAGATTTTGAACAGGTGGGCGGAAGATTAGTGCACCCGGGCAGGTTAGTTAACTTTATTGAAAAAGTAGGCTGAGATGTTAAGAGCAGCCGCGCAAGGTTGTGTTCACAGACGGTCAATTTGCACAGTGCCCGGCCCTTAATGAAAACCTTGCTGACTGACCAATGAATATTGTGGGTAAGTGTTGCTCGTTGTGAAGTATACTCACTAATAACAAATCGAAACTCCACAGTTAATTTAATCAAGGATTAATGTTCTCAAATTGTTATTCATACCTACAGTGTACATGTTTTAATGAGTCACTCTTCGTTTTTTCCTAGATGATTGCCTAACAGAATCACACTACCATGTGGAACACACCACAAGTCGTGACATAATGAGAATGTTGGCCTTTGCATCTTGTACTGTGTATGTGATGGGGACTGCTTTTCGCACCTATGAGAAAGTCCGTTTCAGGGCATTTGTTAAGAGAGTGGGACGGACTATCAGGTACTTTTGCTTTCCCAACAAAATAATAAGATTGTGTTGTTAGTAGCACTTCTATGATCCTACATGCATGTCTAGTGGTATATAAGGCAGCGACAATACTGATGTGGGGATAGGGTGAGAGACAAACGTGAAAGTAAAGGCATGCTACGATTTGTCGGCCCAATCTTTCATCCCGACAGTGTCGGAGCACGAATCGTACGTGTATTTTGACACCTGATTCTAAGGCCGATTCGTGAAAACGAAAATTGGCCCAATTCAGAAATCTGTTGCACTGCAGGGCTTACACTTTCAAAGAAGTTGGCGTGTCAATCAAAATTCTGAGAAGGCTCTCAAGAAGTCAGAGGCGTGAAGTTCTGCCATAAGTTGGTGAAAAGCCCCCACTTCTATTTGATGCCAATCTTCCACCAAGCACATCGTGTTTCCCTTCTTCCTCTTTTTGATTCTTAATGCTGCAGCAAGGAACAGTAATGACGTTGTTGCTGCTGCTGTTGATAAATAAAACAAACAATACCATTGTGCATGTCAGCCATTTTGTTTTTCCTTAGCGTAGCATTCAGTATTCATGCGGGATGAAAACACTGCTTTAAAAAAGAACTAGGGCTACTAAACATTCTTCACATCGGGCCTGATGTTGGGTCTTAGAATTGAGTGTCAAAATACACATACGATTCATGTTCCGATACTGTCGGGCCGATAGATCAGACCAACAAATCGTAGCATCTAAACCGGCCTTAAGACAACATGAAGGGAAACTGCCATTTCTTCCATCCTCGAAGACCCAGGAGGAGATAGTGTGGACAAGGAAAAATTCGAATCAGGTGGGAAAAATCTTCGCTACTTTCTTCTTCAAAGTTTTTCACACCCATTTCAATTTTTTTGTCTTCCCCACTGTCTCCTCTGGGTCCGGTCTGAGGATGTATGTTTTCATGGAAATGATTGTCAGCAGGTCAAACTTAATCTTGCGTGGTAGTTGCGTGGTAATAACAAACTAATTCGCGATGTGCACAGTGAGAACATACCACTGAACATTACATGAACATGAAAATTATCGCGTTTGTCTTCATGCCTGTAAATGTGATGTGAGATTAAATTTTTCAGACAGGTTGTTCAGTATGTGTTGGATCATTGGTCTGATTACAGAAGTTGGAGAGTCAACGTGTGTAGAGATTCTGAAGTTGCTATCCCAGGTGACTTTTCCTCTGGTGATCAGTACTCACTGCAACGGCTTCAAGTAGAAGTTGACCAGTTCTTTCTTCGAGCCGCACATCAAATCATATCTGCCCACAGGTACTTGTCAGTGTACAAAATTCTGTTGTTGGCCTCCTTAAAGTTCATGGAGTGCATCCTCTTTAAAGCCCCAGGAATATAATAAGCGTCCAAGTATTTTTTTCCTGGTTGCCTATTTTTTCACTCAAGTTGTGGGAGAACAGAGATGATGCAGTGACGAGAGTGTTCTCTACCCACCAACATGATCCCAGTTTGATTCGTGTCATGCATAGGTTGAGTTTGTTGTTGGTTCTCGTCCTTGCTTCAGGAGGATTTTCTCTGGGTACTCCAGCTTTCCCCTCTTTTCAAAGACCAACATTGCCAAATTACAATTTGATCCAAGAATCAAGGACCATAGGTTTCGCTATGTATCCTTAAGTTTCTCCCTCAATAAACAAACAGGCTACAACACTGAGTGTAGCATTCCCTTTCCAGATAGTCCTGAGAGCAAGCAAAACAAGCTGGAAAAAAGTCTCAGCAGCTTAAAATCCAGAGAATCTCCTGTCTCAACTGTAGGGAGCTCACCTGCTGGTTCACATGCTCCAGTCTTACTGAGCTTGTTTTTCTCCTTTGTTTGCATGTTTAGCTTGCTTCTTGCAAAACTATCTGGAAGGGACTGCTTAGCAGTCTCATTCCAAGTACGAAGCTCAAACATGGCTTATGATTGTCAATTTATTACATGCTTTCTAATTTTGTTTCTATTGTAGGCTTGGTGCCTGGCAATTTCTGGCTGACATGCCGTTTAAAAGCGTGTCTTCAGAGACTCTCTGGAAGCTCTTTTCAGCACTTCACTTGGATGTCACCAAACTTGATTCCGTGGCAAGCATTCAAAGAGAGGATCCACATAGAGATAATTGGAGAGACATGTTGGAGAGTATGTGTAATGGCATCTTTTGCCAGTAAAAGTTGTTTTGATAATTTGCAGTCCTCAGAAACCTCCTCTTCTACAGTTGTTGTAAAGAAACATTTTAGAACAACAACAAAGATGTTTGCTTCGAGAACTTAATAAATTTAGGGAAAATGCGCACAAACATGTACCACCATTCAGTGTCTAGATTGTGAACACTCGAATTAGCAAGCTGTTGCTCTCTCTATCCACAGGTCGCCAGGAGGAATTCACTGATCAGCTTGCCAGAATGTCACAATCTGAGGCCATATTTTTGCTGACCACCTTCGCTAACATTGCCACTTCAAGAGATGAAAAGGAAAAAGATTTAATTGAAGCAATCACCTTAGAGGTTTATAAGGTGTGTAATAAAGGATTATGATGTTTCAACAGAAGCAAAAATAAACAGCAACATTGACGAGTATTGTCAATAGCCAGGAATGCTTTCATTTTGCTGTTTTAGTTGGTTAAAACATGAACAGCAAATGTTCGTTGAATGACATTTATTAGCTATTTATCTGGTAGTGTTTTAATCTTTCTTTTGCAGGTTTCTTTCATTGCAAGTTCGACGAGGGAGTCATGCTCCAAAACAGGAAAGCATCTTCTTGGCACCATCTCTTGCACGCATCCTTTTGTGGTATCAGTGTTGCTTGATAGCGTCAGTGCTACTATTGAGACTATTGGGAAGGTGAATATGAAACTTTGCTGTCTTTTCTTTGTCTTTCAAACCAGCAAACAGCATCACAGTTTCTGAGAAGAAAAAACTGTCACAAAGGCAAACCTTTTGCAATAATATAGCTTGTGTTGAATATCATTAATAATCTATTTTATGCATACGTTTGTGGAAAAGAAAGGTTACACATCACAGAAGTCATATCAAAAGGGAAATGAAAACATGTTTAGAGCTGAAGGATTGAAATACTTTTCATCGTTCACTTCCTGAAAGCAAACATCGAACATGACAATTTTACCTCCAATACATACTGGATGTTTTGGACAGTGAAAGGAAAAGTCATCAAGGAGATGTAAAAAAGAAGACACAAATCTGTCAAACATAATAAAAACATTGTCTGTTGGCAATGCTATTATATTAATGCTATACACACAGCACTTTTTTGTTACTATGTTTAATGCTTCTCAACATTTTTAAGAAAATCTGAGTTTCTTTTGTATGTTTTTGTTACTACTTTATGCTCTCTATTTCAGGCTTGTGTTTACTTGTTCAGTGGTTTATCAGTACATCTTTGGCATCCAACCTACAAAAACATGGACTGCATCAGATCATGGCTGTTGAAGGCTGACCTCTCCTCACCTGAACACCAACTAGCACGCTATATCATCTCCAACTTAAACTGGGGACATGTGGGAGAGGTTAGTTGTAAAAAGAAAAAAATAATGAAAAGAAATTGTGATCACCATTTCATTCCACCGTAGGGAAAAAGATGGCGGCTGTACATTTTACCACAATACCTTGCGAACCTAGCACAACCAATAGGCACACAGAACTTAAGCCACATTTTTTGTGAAATTCGTCCCTGTACTAACAACATTGCATATACTAGGTTTGAACTTTTTAAAACTTTTATATACGTTTTATGAGTGGTTTTAGGGTTTTCATACGGTAAGATTTATGTGTAAATGTACAAGTCGCCATCTTTTTCGGTATGGTGGATTGTTTTGTAAGAGAACACCACTGTCATGTTTAGTTACCGCCAGCTCCAAAATGTTTTGAATCTTAAAGGTAGTTCAATATAAAATGAAGTTAACTGGCCATTGGTCACCACAAATAACAGTTGGCAAAGAAAGGTGGGAAAACTTCATTTTAGCTTGGATAAATTCCTTTAAAATAGCATTGATTGATTCAGGATTATTTTTCTTCATTAGGTACACTTCATAGCGTAAATTTCGAAATTCCTTTTCGTTTGATTGGATAAATGTTTCAATGAGATGGGTACTAGCCAACTGAATCCTGTCCAATGTTCTCAGTGTTGGTGGTTTATAGCACAGTTTTAAGAAAACACTTATAGTTTCAGACTGAGTATATTGATTCTAGTTGGAAAGTGGTTGATTCTTAGTCACTGTACACTGAAAGGACCTTGTCGTGTGTAGTGGTGGGACTAATCACTAGACATGACATGACATGATATGATATGTCACTAGGTACATGTATCATCATTCAATCAAACTGAATGTCTTCTTGGCTGAAGAGCTTACTAAGCCAGTGAGTTTCTAATGCCGGTTTGTTTTCTTATTAGCCTGGAGAGAGTGACCAGCTGTTCTTGCACCAGTGTTGGCATAGAGCCATGGCAGCATCACTTGTAGAGGTGTCAGCCTTACGCTTACCCAATTTGCCTGGAGGAATAGCACATGAAGCTTTCAAAGAGGACATTGGACTCCTAAGACAGGTGGCACAAATAGCCACAACATCCTATAATCGCATGATGCAGCCCAATTATGAACAGCAGCTGTATGAATGGCTCTGGGAGGTGATGTTAACCTTAGGACTTCACCCAGCGGACCTTCCAATGCCTGTCATGCAACTCACACAGCAACTTCCGCATAAGGAGGAATTACAAGGTACTGCTTAGATCAAAAGATACCCAACACTGATGATTGGATGTATGTTGTGAACCTTGAGGAGTTACTAGAGATGGTGGGAACAACTTGCTTTTTATTAGCTACAGATGAGCTTGAATGCCCTGGTCAAGTCATGTTCAGGTTATGGTTAATTCCTTTAAAAGTTTTCAAATCCAAAATGAATGTTGCTGCAAAGTGGTGTTGTTTTGAAAAAAACAAACAAACCAAAACAAACAAAAAGAAAAACAATCTTTTAATAATTTATGGTAAGGTTCAAGCACATCTTTGTTCCATATATTGGGGAACATCGTGCTCTTTGTTAAAAATTCTTATCACTTCCCTGTGATTAAGGCTATAGTTTTTTTACGAAATGAATGGAATCCACTTGCCACATGACTGAAACACATCAAGTTTACGTGACCTTGATGTTGTAGCAAATCTTTCTCCTTTATAGCTAGTGAAGAAGCAGGGACTGGGTTTGCCAGCTTGGTTAAATCGCTGTCAAAGGAAACACTGGAGCTTGCTAATGAGAATGCCTTGGCAAGCATGACGCATGCAATTAAGGCTGGTGGTCCACTGGCGTGCTATGCAGCTATTGTGATGACCAATATAGGCACCAGGTTAGACATGTTTATCATGTAAGGGATATTACCACGTATTAATAAAACTATATTTTTGTACTTCACCTTTTCAATGCTCTGCACCACGCTATTACCACGTGGCAAAGTTATTAATTTAATAAGTTTTTTTGACATCGTACTATCATCGTTGTGAAAATTTTCCTCTGGCTTCCATGGGAAATGGAGTTGAAGATGTGGAAATGGAAGTCGACAAATCCAACTGTTCTCGTAGAAGTGATCAGAAGTTCTCAGAACATTCAACATGCACATCACGTTGTATCACAACATATTAAGTTTAAGTTTTAACGACACTTTGACATGGACAGAAAGAACATGTATATATAGAAAAAAGAAAGAAAGGAAGGAAGAAAAGAAATGTATGACAGTGTACATGTATTTCATCCATTTATTTGCAGACTCAGGAGAGCCAGTATAAAAAATGACATTTATTTTACCGCTCATATAATGTTTCATCTCTTGTCAGCCGTGATTTGTTCTTGGGTGCAGGATTGGACCACTTAACAGTTATTATGAATGAGAAGTCCTATGACGCGGCACTGAGAATTGTGGCAAATGTCACACCCATGTTTTTCAGTTGTCCTGAGAAGCTTTCACAGGAAGCAAGGTGTGTTTTAGTCCTCAGTGACTCCTCTATATAACGATAGATGTTAGTATGTCATTATACATGTAGCTCCCTAGAATTAATACTAAAATGGTCGTGATTTAAGAGACGTCATTGCCTGCATTTTCAGTATTGCACAAAGACAAGCATGGTTTTAGTTTATTGCACCTAGTACACAATGTAGCATTATTCGATAGAGGTTATTTTCAGTACAAGAACTGTATTTAAACAAGGTTTCTTAACTAGTACTGTGACAGTAAGAAGTGTTCAAAGACCAGAAAGCTTCTGACTTCATGCTATGAAGTGACTAGGCTCAAGTCCGGTTCCTCCATGAAATTTTAGACAGTATGAACAGGCTCCTAAAGTATAGGGCAAAGACAATGGAGAGGAGAGCGGAGCAAGCCAAGTGCAGTCTGGGGAGAGCCTCTGGAAATTCTTTTGGTGTTGCCATTCCATGATACCAGATTCTGGGAGCATGATCTGATTGAACCGAGCTAGATTTTTCTCTTCACCCTGTACCCCACTTAGGATGTTCACAGACTAAAAAGGTTGGACGGAAATAGTTAGAGACTGCATACTAATGCTGGCGGCTACTATTTTGAATATTGCATAGGTTTCTGTCTGTGATCCATCGCCTAAGCCAGCTTGACAGTGACAATGCAGGTTATGCTGAAAAACTTCTACAGGCCTCAACAGTGGGACAATACTGCAAGAGACTAGTTGGGATCATTCAGGTAAATAGCATCTTGCTTTAGGAAAGGCGTCTTAGCGCTTGGTGTTTGTTGCTATGTAATGGAGGTTTGATGTAACATGATAGCAAAACCCTGTCAGAGCTGTATAATTTGAATTTACTCCCATTCTGAGCTTTTGCAAGATACCCTGTCCAAAGATCAAAGGTGCTATCAATACAAGATGATGACGGCCACCTTTTGTATGTTCCATAATTTGTTGAAATGTGCTTGGGGCAATGCACAATCCAAATGGCATGGAGTGAATTTCTACTCATGGGTTACCCCATTCCCCAAATGGGTTTGTCTTTTTCGTTTTGATTGATGTCCTCTTGGCATGGTTAACTTAACTGACGATAATAACAGTGGAAAACAATAATACGCTGTCTTGTGAGTCCGCAATGTCATTAGTATAAAGAAGGGAAGCAGTGTGTCGTTATTAAGTCATTAAGATTCCTGTAATCAACACAGGTGTGCAATTTTGACCTATTGCCTTTTGCTTGCTTTAGAGCCATGTACAGAGGTTCCAAGCTCCTGGTATGGTGGGCTCAGTGAGTGTAGTGGAGTTTTGGTTGCTGACTCTGTGTTCATTGCCAAACTGGTACCGGTGAGTGGCTTTAGTTACTGCTTATATATATAGCAGCTATCCATTCACAATTAGTAATAAATTGACTTGGTTTCTGTGGGGGGTTTCAATTGACAAACTTGATTACAGAGCAAAATGCTCAGGAGCAAATATTCCTGAGTTTGCTGAAACGACTTAGATGATGATTCACAAATAACAGTAGTCAACAATTTACTGTTCCATTGTTTTGTTGACCTTGATTTACGTGGAAAATTGAGTGGAGTAGCTCGGTGGTTAGGGTCTCTGATCAGTCTGTGCAATGTGAAAACAAAGGAAATCACTACCGTGAAGGAGCTTTGGAAATGTGATATGTGTTGCGATATGATATGTGTTGTATCATTTGGTGAACGTGTGCTGTGAATTGCCTCAAGAGTTATTAGTGGTTTGAGAAGCTACATCACTCACTCAAATGATGTTTTCATCCAATTTCCAAACACGTCGAGGTTTATTTATAAAAATCTCAGTTGTGCCTCGTTTATTCAACCCATTCTCGTTGTTTGGAAATCAGGTTAAACACTCTTCCTCGTGTTTGATATATTACTTGAAAAAATACACAATTTACTATATCCTATATAAGGTGTGCATGCCTGTCCATTTCCAGGTGTGATTACACAGTGCTGTACAACTCAAGATAACTGGCGTTTTTCTCTTTACATTATATAAATTTTGAGGCCGTCAAGTTTCACCAAACTATTGTTTCATTTTTATTTTTCAGGGATGTTTCTGTCCAATATCTGCTTGATCACCTGATCAAAATTGCGGTGAGGGTTGAAGGAGGCTTGAATGTGGTACAGACACATCTTGTTGATGCTTACAAGGTATGTTCCAAGTGAAATGTTTTGGCTGCTAGTTACGTAGTTTCATTCCTTCACAAAGTCATTGTGAGGTTTGCTGCCTACATGTGTTAGTTTTGTTCTACTTGAAATTGGTTTTGTGATAAATGTAATGGCAAGACATTTATGATCCAGCCTCAAAAATTTAAGATTCCCAATCAGCGACATCAGGATTTTGGAGAAATTTCTAACCCTCTGATGAATTTTTTCGCTCTGTCATCAAGATAGGTGGTTAGTAATAGCTCTGTAACGTTGTGTTGTTTTTTCAAGGTGCTTCTCAAAGAAACAGGAAGTCAGGGTGTCATTGCCTCCCTTCTTTCTTGGGTGACTTCAAGTAGCAATGCTCCACCTGTACTGTGGGATATAAAGGTAAGAGACTCTTGCATTTGCTTTGAGGTCCGCAACGGGAAGTGATGACGACGACGTCATATGACGTGTCATTACGTAATGATTGCCAAATGGCGCCCATCTTGGATCTGCCATCCCTGGATTTGACATGGTAGGGACTTTGTACTTTAGGAAACTACGTGTGGTGTACAAATTTACCATGATCCATTGGAAATCCGGAGTGTTTGTAGACTGCAAAACAGCTTGTAGTTTGTTCATTGTAAGTTGTACCAACGCGCGGTCTTTGACGGGAATGTCTGGAGCGAGCGAGAAAATGGAAAGTTGACTGGGGAGAGACCAAAACGTTTTTCTCACTTTGCACGCCAGGTGTGAGAATCCACACTTTCGAGTGCTTCGCACCTTGTGAGTTGATGCTTTCTGTGATTAGCGTGAATTTCAAAGAACAGAAACAACTGTTTTGAGAATCCATGCTTTTGGTGCCTTGCATCTTGTTAGTATGCACTTTCTGTGAATCGTGCCTTCTTCCATAAATTTCAGAGCAAAAACCAATGTGTTACAGCTCAAAGTATTTGTGACTCCTGTGACAAATTTTTCTTTGGAAATTAATTGTGAGATAATCATCTGTTGAATCCACAATTTATGTTAAACACTAACAACCCCTAACTTTATTGATGAGGATGGGCAGACTTGTGTGTAACATGTAACCGTTGGACACAATGCCCCTCCTCCGTCCAAAGTGATAATTGATACGTGCTTGAAATTCATGGTTGAACAATCTGTTCTTACAGGCCACTCCAGATTACAGCTACTACGCCTATTGTGTCTTGTTTATGGAAACGCAGATGGAGCAGAATATTGGACTTACTGTGGAGATGAGTAAAAGGTTACTGAAAAAGCCTGATGCCACAGTTGATGCAGTGTTGAAGGTTAGTTCGCCTTTGTTTTGCCGGATTAAGAGTAAGAACGCTTTGGTGTAGCCTCCCACGCAGTCGTTTTTAGGGGACTCGTATTACCTCCTCGAGGAGGTAATACGAGTCCCCTAAAAAAGACTGCGTGGGAGGCTAGCTTTGGTGCTGATTTTACCAGAACACGCTATTTGTCTCATGATGTAGTCACTCAAGTTGTAGATCGCGACGTTGCGACTGCTTACTGCTAGTCTTCACCAAGCTATGAGGTCGATTGATCACGCTTCAGTGTTTATATCAGGAAGGTCGGCTGTGATTGGTGGTTTTTGGTCCTCGCTGCTTCGAGAAGGAACTGTCTCCTCAGCACTCCTCAATTGCTCTGATCTCCTGCTGTGTTTCTTTTTCGTTGGTATCCAGGCATCGGGAATTATTTTAATATTACTATGTTCTGCCATGATGATCAATGACTCCTTTTACAATATTCTCCTATATATTTTTTTGGTGATTTGTGCTTTAGTGTTTGTCATTTTTCTAAGTCCAAACGTTTTATCTTGTTCATAGAAAGTAGTAAAGAAGATGAAACTGGCTTGGTCGCCTGCTCTGTCCAGCCTCTCCATCTATCGTTGGTCTAATCAAGCCATGGTTACTGACATGGATCATCCTATGCTGCCTTTAATATGGCAGCGCTTCTTTAGCTTATACCTCCAGCGGCCTGTCACTCAGCCTGGGTGAGTGGAATGATAATCGTTTGCTATGGATTGGGAAGACAAAGTACAGAACGATAAGGGATAAGGGGTTTTAAATGAGTGTGTGAGAAGGTATCGCGTACACAACTGTAAAAGAATTGAATGCTATAGAAACCGAAGGAAGGGATGTACAAAGCCAAAGATGGCTAATGTTTGTCTTCTTTGCCAAGTTTACCAGGAATTTTCCCTCTAATAAAAGTCTTCAGGATCTGTGATTGTTGCACTGTGTATGAAAAGTCATTCTTTCATGTTTATAGATCTACTTGGAATCTCTCTCTTGTGTGTCTATTCCCCTTAGTTTGCAATATTATTTCTTCCTTCTAATCAATATTAGTTTAAGTAATACATCATGACAATAACCCCTAGTTATAACCGGTCTATTCCCTTAGTTAGACAAATATTTTACGTCTAACTACTAATTTAACTTCAGTGCGTTCGATTGACCTTATTCCGGATAAGAATACATTCAATGATTAAATCACGTGTCAGCGAAATTTTGCAGAAATGTCTTTGCAGAAATCTAACAGCTATTCCGCTTATTCGTATTCCGGAATACGCTCAATCGAACGCAATCCTATTGTAACGCCCTTGGACTAAACACAGTTTCTTTTTCTATTCCAGCCTTGCACAGCGTTCTGGTGTTGGTTATCGATTCTTTGAGAGCCAGGGCTACAGTTCCATGCTGAAGAAAATGAAGCACAGACTGCAAGCCACAGCCGAGCATCATCGGAACAAATCAATGGAGACTGGGGCAGATCACGATGCAGTGACTGATGCTGACAGTGAAATAAGCAAACAGTTTGAACAGACAAGAACTCTTCATGAAAAACTGTCTGGGTATGTGCGTGAAGGACATGAGACGGTCTGTACACAAAGATGTTCTTATTGTTTTGTTCGTATCTCTGTGTACTCAATGCCTACCTTCCAGACAGATTAGACGTTTTGTAAATAGAAGGTGCCATTTTTTGTGGGCTGGTTCTGCAGATTCGCCAGTAAGATACCTTCTGAAGTAGTATGCACCATTATGAATGAATCGGTCCTTCAAATTGGTAAACGGACCGGTAATCTGGTTGGCCAGTTTTGACTAATGGAAGGCCTTTGTCGCCTATTTTCAGTAACACTTTGTAAAGCAAGAAGTACACTGATGCATCCTAATCGGCTAAGACTGGCCACTAACAGGCACCCTATGAAAACTGGAACGACACAACTTTACATAACCAATGCTTCGAGAGCTTGGCGAATGTACATCATAAAGCTAAGCTGTTGTTCATCCATTGAACATTATCATTTGCATTTGCATGGCACCTAAAGATAATGTTCCGGACTTCGGTTTTAAGTTACTAGAGTAGTGCACTGGTACGTGTTAACAATTATCTTTGTCACTAGTTAACGTGAATGGGAATGGATCGCAACTTAAAAACGCAAAGATTTCAAGTTCTGCCAGTGTCTCTCGGAAACCAGTTTCCTTTTGTAAATGTATTAGACCCTCAGTATTTCTTTAAGTTTATTCATTGTTGACAATTTATAATCATTGTTTGTTTCGTACAGGTTTTATCAAACTCTTGTGCTGTGGCTTGATGAACCCAGGCTTCATGATCCCAGCCTGTACTTACCATCTTTGCCGCCTCCTTATGATCCAGCGAGACTTGAAACACTACTCAAACCTGAATTGGTATGCAGCGATACTTGTACCAGGGTTGCTACGGTCAGGAAAAGTCAAGGAAACACAGATTTTTTCGGAGAATTTACGTCAACTAAGGAAAATTCTAAAGCTACCTCGAAGTCAGTGAAAAACTAGGGCAATTTGTTTTTGGCTAGCCACTAGGTTTGCGAAAGAGTTTCCTTGTTGGCAAAGGTAGCGTCGTTTCCAAAATATTTACGAAAGGAATTGATTTGTTTGACTTCATCGCGGGCTTTATTGCCAAGAATTTTTCAAGGGTAGTCAGCGAAAATTATTTGCGATTGGTTAAAAGTCAGGGAAAAGTCAGCGATTTTTTGTTTTTTATCCTGATGAGTGGTAATCCGTTGTACTATACTAGCCTGGGGTTTAGAAGCAACAGCTTTCCCACCCTCCCAGCCCCTTTGCCAGTCTGTCAGTGAGTCTGCGATCTTTGTGGAGTTGTTGAGTTGTCAATAAAAGCTGTTGCATTCTTGTGTGGCAGACAAATGGCATTCAGTTTGTGAGAATGTACATCGTTACAGGAATAACAAAATTTACCAATTCGTGCTATGATCAAAGCACAAGAAAAATGCAAAATTTGCGAAAAGTGAGGTATCAAAGGCCTTAGAATTGTACGAAAAGTTTGTAGGGATTTGTCCAGGATTGCACATTGTTACAGCAATAACAAAATTTACCAATTCGTGCTATGATCAAAGCGCAGGAAAAATGTAAAATTTGCGAAAAGTGAGGTATCAAAGGCCTTAGAATTGTTTGAGAAGTTTGTAAATCACAACCATGACCTAAAATCAGTAACTGACTAACGTACTGATAGTAAACTATACATTCCATTTGGCTTTACAGGAACCTTGGAATGACTTGCTCTTCATGAACAAGATTGACTTGGAGATAACAGAATCTGTACGCTGTTGGATGAGGCATGCTTTGGGACCCCAGAAGAAACCCGCAGAGGGGAAAATGACCGGACAATGGAGTGACAGAAGCCCTGAGACAGGTACCATACCGTGTGGATGTTCATGTGAATATCAAGTTAATGCTGTTTTCTGGTCTCACTTCATTCGCCTGTGAAACGATATTTGAGTGAGAAAAATAGATACGGATGGTAACGGGCATGGGTGCATCCACAAGAGGCAGGTTACAAATTATAATATATACCTTTACGTACAAGTTAATGCTTATTTCTTAATTGTATATTCAATCTGTTTACTTTTTTGTTTTCATTTTTAGCTGCCTCAAGGATCATCAGACGAATGAGGACACACCCTGCCCCCTTACCCCCTCCCCCGGTGAAAAGATTAGAACCCATCTTACCCACCATGACAGATGCAACACTGATGAACAAACAGAAACTGCTGAATATTGTTTACACTCAGATTCAAGGAATAGTCAGTCATGCAAGGTAGATTAAAAGAACCCTTTTGCGTGTCTGTGAACTGCCAGTTACTGATGTACAGGCAAATAAACCAAACTGATTGCAGGGCTGACAGTACGGCAAAGGAGAATTTTATTTGGGCCAATATTTCATCTAGTATCACTAGTCTTCTTCTGTGCCAGAGTTACCTGAAGATGACTAGTGGTTTTAGTTGCGACAGTGACTGTGTGAATGAGTGTCTCAACGATTTTGCAACTTATTGTAGTAGTCCCTTTGTGTATCTCACTTGACCTCCTAGCTGAGCGGGAGAGCTAATATGCTGATTTAATTGGGCAAAAACGAGAAGAGACTGGGGAAGAGGCGGGAGAGAAAACCTCTCACCCAGCTCCCCCTCAGCTCGTTCGCGCTAATTCGGTTCTTTAGCCCCGGCCTCTTACGACTATTAACAAAAGGTCTGGTACCAGTGGCAGTCTAGATGTGAGACAGTCCTCATCAATCAATATGATCGCACGAATTTCAATGCCCTCCACGCCTCAGACATTCATCACATACCTTATGTCGTTCTTTATGTTATGTCGTCCTGTCATCTTGTTTCTGGCCACCGTAAACAGTTTTGTTTGCCTTTTCCAAAAATGTAGGAATAAAAGCGTGCTTCAATCTCTAACTAGACGAATATGAAGTGTAGCTGGTTTACCTGTTTTCTATTACATCTTTTTATTTTCCGAATTTTGCAGAAAGTTTTGCGGTCAAGTTGGTCAGCACGTTTCTTTGGACATTGAATATATTGAGTTGCTACCTAGAATGTACTCAAATGAGATGTCTCAGGTAATGCATTTTGTTGTCTAGGGAATTAATAGTGAGGAAAACCAGCTGACAGGCTGTACCCTAGTTGTCTACACCAGTTAATTGCATGTGGCAGTGACCAACCCGAAAGCCTAAGCTTCTTTGAACACTGCTCACATCTTACCTTTCCATCATTTGTGTATCTTTTCTTTTTAGCTTGTAATGTATTGTTATGTTCATGGTTGACTGTTATGATAATATGTAAATAATGTAAATGGTGCAAAACAACAAAGTATGAAATGAATTGAAATGAGGTTTTAGATGGAATCTGGAAACAGAAGCGTTGTAGAAGTAGCCCTTATAGTGAGTAGTTCTTCATTTTACATGTAATTGTTTCATAGAATTTCAAAGGAATGAAAACATAAAATGCCATGAAACAGAGGATTATCATCACGTTGTATTACACCAGTGAATGCTTACGATGAGATTACACGCCACCTTCCAAGGGCGCCACTGGCTGTCACTATCAGTCCGTTTGTGATTTCATCCACTCACCCCATCCTTGAAAGGTGTGATGAAAGAACTCTGGGCACTTTCCATTTATCATAACTGGCCGGCCAGACCGGTCAGTTCGTAGACGGAATGTACCAATTTGAAGGCGAAGTTTTATTCTAGTCCTTCGAATTTCTTAGAAATAGCGCTTACCAGTTTCGGAGTGATTGCAGATTTTGCAGCATCATCCCTTCAAAGTGACGCATTCCGATTTACAGACTGGCTGGTCTGGCCCGCCAGCTCTGACAAATCGAAAACACTCTACGTCTCCTACTGTCTCACTGGAAATGGCTTCACGGATAGGTATTTTATGATGGTGATGATGATGATGATGATGATGATAATGATGATGATGATAATGATGATGATGATGATGATGATGATGATGATGATGATGATGATGATGATGATGATGATGATGATGGTTGCGGTAGTGTTGATGGTGATCGTGATGACAGTAATGATGAGAAGCGAGATCCTGAATCCCTATATCTGATTCTAGGGTCCTAGTTACTCTACCATGTTGCCTAACACTCTAATCTCTATTTACCTGTCTGCAGGTTGTGGTTCAGGTTCCTTGCCGCAGTAAGTTTTTCAAGGAGGGAAACCTGTGTAGAGGTGCTGCCACTCTTACTCTCAAGGTAATGTATACAGCATCTAATGCTCTTTTCTGCCCTTTACCCGGGCAGTTATGAACGTTAATGAGTTCCTAGCTTGACTAGTGAAATGCATAGTAACGAGCTTGAAATATGTTCTTAGGGACGGTACTTCCAAAACAGGGGGCAGCAGTTTATGACTGTGCGGGAAAAGCAGATCTTAGCAAGGGCCGTTGGAAACCAAAAAGAATTTTGGGGGTAACCACGCATTTTTCAGAGATAATTAAGAACAATAATTCTAAAAATGCTTTGAAATACATGCGTGGTTACCTCCAATGTTCTTTTTGGATCGCAATAGCCTTTGCTAAGATCTGCTTTTCCCGCGTAATCGGCATTAACCGCGCCAAAAATATCCTGGGATGCGCAGAACGTATGCGCAGTAAGAGAAGAAGGCACCGTCCTTAAATGACTCTTGGTTCCTTTGATCTGAATACAATTCTCGCATTTTCTGTTTCACTACAGTTCTTGGCTAAACATCCCAATGAAGTTATTATCAGAAAGGTTGCTGATAACCGGCGTGACCAGGAACAAGTGGTGCAAAACTTCACCCAGCCATGCTCGGCACAACTCTGCGAGGGTGTTGTGTACATTGAGAGCATTATCACGTGAGTGCAGTCCATCTGTCACATCATCAGAGTATTTAGGGCATCATCACTTGAGTGGCATCAAGCGGTCCTGTGATTGGTTTATATGTTGGGGGTGGAATATGGTGTTTGGCCAAACACGTTCTCAACCTAGGTTGAATTGGTGATCTGCTAAAAATATGTACTCAACGTTGTTTAAATCAGTTGTCAAGCAAAATGGGTATGGCTTTGGGGGTTAACCCTAGTTTCGTATTATCTCACCCCCTCCTCCCTTGATGCCGTACTTGCTTTACCATCCCTTTGTTCAACCTAGATTGAACACCTACAATGGTTGAATACCGAGTGTAACCCGCCTGCAAGTGAATTCCAGACGTTTTTATCTATTTCCGGCCGTCATGTTGGTGTCCGTCCGAGGGACACCAATATGGGCTCTCCATACCGAACTCTATAAATCTTTTTTTTAACATTTTGACAAATAACTCAAGTATGGGATACCGTACAGACCTAAGACGTGGAATGATTGTTTATTTATTTGTCTTTCATAACACTTCAACTTCTTGACTTTATGCACTGAACGGATTCGATTTTTTTTGTAACGTGACAGTGAAAACCGGCATGTTGAAGACTCGGTGTAAAAAAGTAGTGCACCTAAGATAGTACTTTGATTGCTCTTTCAGTTCGTTGGTGAACAAAGCAAAAGCTTCATCAGAGAGGAGAACACAAGGTAATATAATGATCAAAGGAGAATGTTACTTCTTGACGTAGAGCCAACACAATGGCGGACGTGCAAGCGCTGTGGCATTTCTCTACATATGGTTACACAGAAAACCGGAAAAGTTCTTCGAAAACGGCACTCTTAATCCCCACGGAATCAACGAACGCTTCTAATGTGACTAATTTATTCTTGTTTTCTACGTTACCATGCTCCCACCAATAGCGTAGCTCCATTGCTTACTATGTAAACCACAAACAATCCACAATTCCTCGATTCGCTCTGACGAAGTGCTCAAGCTCGAAACGTCAGCACTCGAATCTCTTTACGGTTGCCAAACAAGCCGATCAACTCCATTGATAAAAACAAATGTCCATATATTATTTTGTTTGTTTGTTTTTGCACTGGATCTGAGTCACATGTAGAATGATGCGATTTGGATGTGCTATCCAATTGTTGCTTACTGAATGTCTTTTTCTTTTTCCTTTCTTTCTTTCAGAAATTATTAGCGACATTGGTACTTCCTTGTTTTATCAAGTGTGTGGAGCAATGGATGACAACGTGATGAATTACCAGCCAACCGTGCAATTTTTTACCTCCTGTGTCGAGGTGCTTGGAAAGGTCAGTAAGTGACAGCGGTCCTTCAGCTACATAGACTACATAGGGACAGTTAAGCCAGCAAACCACGCGCGCGCGCGCGAAAAATTGCTTCCTGCGAGAAGACGCGACGCATCTCCTCGCGAGAAACAATTTTCGTGCTCGCTCACTTGGCTCGCTCGCTTTACTCTATTTTCTCAAGATTCTTCTTTCTTTTTTCAGACGTTTATAATGAACAACCCCAGCCAAACGGAGCAACTATTGTCCGCCATCTTGGAGCATTCTTCAGTGTCAATGTTGTCCGTTCCATTCTTCAGTCCAAATGATAACCCTGACTCGTTTACTGCCATGTATCGCAGAATTCTGGAATCAGCTGACGGCGATCTCGTTTTCTCTTTACTCACCAAGGTAACTTAAGTCAGATATTGGTATTTGTTGTTAATAAAATGCAACATGAGATCAAATGAGAGAATATTGCTTTCGGCACCGCGAGGCGCCCCTGTGGCTCTGTTGGTAGGGCGTTGTGCGGAAACGACCCTTTGTAGTCCTGTGCTCGTGTCAACCTCAAGTGTAGTCTAACTATAAGCTTACCAAACTCCAGTTTTGTAGTTATGGACTCTACCTTTGTCGGTAAACATGTGTTAAACACTGGTTTCCTATTTTATGCTACTCGCAGAAATTCGTTTTTCCAGACACAGCGGAACAAGCGTAACAATGTTCCTTTTGCACGCGTTTCTTAAGTTCGAAAATAAGTAAAATCAAGTCGTAAGCTTTCAATCATTGTGATCCATATTTCAAACTTTTGGTCACCGTCGATGAATTCAACTTTCAGCTCTTCGTGTGATTCTTACATCACTTCACTCATCTTACATCGTAAGATAACAATTCAGTCTTTACCAAGTGGTCAAGACACCACTAACAAGGACAATCGCGAGTTTTGTTGATTTTGTCAATATTATGTTATATTAGGTTATCTTATAAAATAATCTTCCTATTTACTACAGTGTAAAATTTACCAAGGTAAAAGTTGTTTTTTTTACCAGCAAGAAACTTTCTCACAATCCAAGTGTTGTCGATATGGTGATTTCTTAGCCACAGACTCGTACACGGCCCGATTTAGTGAAATGATAATTAAATAAGGACTTGAATTGCTTCTTGTTTAAACTGTTTTATTTTTCCTTTCAATGAATTGAAACTGTTAACATGTGTTTATCTGTGCGTAGTTTGACCTGCGCAAGTGGCTCTCTTCACCAAGCAGTAGCCTCAGTGAACGATCCTCATTAACATCTGCTGTGTTTGATGCACTCAGCTCTGTGGGTTATGAACCCGCTGATGACAAGAGGACCGTTCTGGACGTGAGTTTGTTTACAATAGAAATGTAATTTATTTACCCACGAAGGACCAAAGAGCTCTAGGAACCCGTTCAAAGGTGTCCGTGCGTTCCAGGTCGAATTGGAATTTGGAAATGTTGGTTTTTGTGGAGGGAGGAAAACCGAAGTACCCGAAGAAAAACCCTCGGGGCAAGGACGAGAACCAACGACAAACTCAACCCACATATGACGCCGAGTCCGGGAATCGAACCCGGGCCACATTGGTTGGAGGCGAGTGCTCTCACCACTGTGCCATCCCTGAGATTTAGAATCGCGTTTACGGCAAACGGCAAACGTGATATTTGCGTTAAGGTTTTCTTGAAAAAGTGAGTACATAGATGAGAACACTGCAGAATAATTCCGGTCTTTGACGCTAACTCAAAACTACTTAATTTTACTAAGAAACAACGAGTGGCAAATTTAGGAGAAACATGCTCACGTGGTCCTTTCTGTCGTTTGCCGTTTGCCGTAAACATAATTCTTAATCTCTCTAATATCTCTCCCTTGTGCTATGTATGTCTTTCTTCTTGGATACGTAGGGATAAGTTGAAACGAAGACGACGAAATGTTGTGACGAATTTAAAGTGGGTGACTTTGATACATTTGCGGGATCTTGCGGTGTTGTTGAAACTATAACACGTTTCGTTTCCGCGAAAAATACTTGCCGCAAACATTTTCTGGTATTAGGTACAAGATCGGTTCAATGTTTGTTTACTTATTTACATGTATCTATTTCTATTTTGTATTATCCAGGTGTATTTACGACACTTGTCCATTATGCTGATGTACAACTTTCCTGAACAGTACAGCGATGCACTGAGACTTCTGTGTGAAGGTAAATCAGCCTGTTTATCCACTGTATTTGAATCTTCATTAATGATCTTTGGAATTTAAAATAACATTTCCTGCACTTTCCTTGAGTTAAATTATTACTCAGTGTAAACCAAGGTATCTAAATAATGGTAGGCGTACCACAGGCAGTCCGCACCGCCTTACCCTTGTTTTTGTAGCAATATTACTACTCCCTCCTTGCCCCCCCCCCCCCTTCCCCCCTGGATGAAATGATAGCCTTCTGCAGGGTAAGTCCCTCGGGCCTCGGTGGCAGATGCTAAGCCTGGAACAACGGCCTTCAGACCAACCTATCACCGCGCCTCCACAATTCCCGCGTCTTTGCCGCGGTCGTTATTTTCTCATCTTGTCTTTGTCTTCCTTATCAGGATCAAGTAAGAGGACGCTTTGTCTCGAGGTATGGAACACGTTTCTTTCCTGCATTGGCTGTGTCCCGGCCACAGAGAATGAGCAGCAAAACACATCCAAAGAAGTGTTAGGAGATGAACAGGTTTGTGTCCTTATATACACTCGATTGCAAAAACGTTGACACCTAAAAAGCATAAACCGTGAACGATGAGGCCCAAAGGCTTTATGGGTATAAGTGTACTAAATTTATTTCCATAATATTCTATTCTCGTGCGACGGTTGATGACCAAAATTAGTTGCACATGATGAATGATGGAAACTGTCAAAGCAAGTTGGCCAACGAGGGCCAATTTGAGTGATATATGATTCGCGATTTGCCTAAGTTCAAAACAGGCAATGAACTTGCGCGATATTTGGTAGAAAATTATTCGGAAGAATTAAGTCAGCACTGTATTTTTTATTGCAAAGAATGAGAATGGTATTTATTGATTATGGAAATGACGTCATTGATCCGTTGGGTCTCATCATTCACGGTGTTTGCTTTTTAGGTGTCAACTTTTTTTGTAATCGAGTGTATAAAAAAGTTGAGCTTTACTTACAGAACCTGGATGTTTCATAATGCATTTATTGAGTGTTTTTCTCATGTATGTTTGTTGTTGGAAGTCAATGGTTTTTATAATGTTTTGACTTAATTGTAGAAAAATGAAAGTGGAAGAGTTCGCTAAAATGTCTTCACTTGAAGTTCAATCAGCAGTGGAAAATGCCCAATGACAGACAAGGAAAAGCCTTGTCAGGACCCGGATTCAAAGGGCGGATAACTCTATCCAGCGGTTTAAAATGTATCTGTTGGAGTCATTTTACCCGCTGGCTAGCGACTTATCCGCTGGATGGAGTTGTCCGCTCTTCAAACAACCGGTGCCAGATCTAATACTTCATTTCAAATACGACAGAAAATCATTTTCTTTCTCGCAATAGTCGTTGAAATCTAAATTTGAGTGTTGATTTAAAACCAAACAGGTGCTGGAAACCCTAGATTGGCTAACCAAGTACTTCAGTGGTCAGCGGGCTGAACTGGGAGGTCATGTGACTGGTGGCCTCTACACCATGTGGAGGCCGTACATCAAGCAACTCTCCTTTATCCTCGGTTTCATGTGTCAGCAGATCGTCGTCAGAAGAGCTTCCGTGGTCTTTGCTAACAGGGGCCAAGGATTAGATGCAGGTAAGGGTCCTATTTTCTAGATCCTGTAATAAAACAGGTTTACCGGTGTGGAAACCTCTAGATGAATCAGCTGCAGAACGGGTACACGGGTACATAGTTGATGTATTTCACTTTAGATAAGTTCAGAAAGCCTGGTTTGTGTAACGTACTTGCGTGCTGCCTTCTGAATATTGGCATGAAAGGTGTAAGTCATCTATCTTTCCCCAGAAAAGAGAACCATTGGCAGCGAAACATTTGGACAGCGCCTTGTCCGACACCTTTTAATTTCAAGGCAACAAGTCCTTTATGTACTGTAGTTACATGGTTTTCAGCTTTTATCGTTTCTTCTACAGTTTTATCGGAGCTGTGGACGCTGATCTGTCGAGTGTTTGAACCGTGGATCTGTTCACAGGACTCTCCTATTCCAGGGTAAGAGTTTAAGGCCGTTTTCAATTGAGTATCCAAAGTAATTTGTATTCACTTTGGTTCTGATTCGTGAGCAAAATTTGCGCCAATTTCTTGACCAATGTGAGAACATAAATAAAATAAATGAATTGTCAAATACTTGTGAAATGTTCGTGGCTAGTCTGACGTGGCGTTTCGTCTCGGCCAAGAGACTCTTCAGAGACCTTCAGAATTTATAGTCAAACTCGTTGAGCATCACGCCCAAAGTCCCGTTCGCAAATTCAAGATGTTAGCAGTCTGGCCCTCTATCACAGAAGGATTCCCAACGACACGTACACGAGTTGAAATTTATACAATAAAGAATTGAAAAAATTGTCAAATACTTGTAAAATGTTCGCGTAAAATGTTTGCGTTTCGCCTCGGCCAAGAGACTCTTCAGAGACCTTTTAGAATTTATAGTCAAACTCGCTGAGCATCACGCCCAATTCTTAAATAAAACAATTGTGACTTGCTCGGGCGCATTTTCCCGCGTCGGCGTGTATATGCTTTGAATACCGTTTTGTCCATTTCGCTGTTTGTGTCTGTTGTAATTTGGTCAGAGTCGTTACACTAATTTTGACTTTGCGACACTCAATTTAAAACTACTCCAAAACATGCGTAATTGGGGTGGAATGCTGGTTGCGTCAGTTGTTGTGGTTGCTTTCCGGGTGACAGGAAATCTTTGAATGATATCCACACAACGTTTCTGCTGTCTTACATTCCAGTCTGTTAAATACATGTCTGATTAATACAGGTAGCGTCTTTGCGTTTATGTAACTTGTTGCTTGTTGTTTGTGTTCAACAGCAATGTCCCCGTGGCGCCTTGGAATGAGACTGAAGTGCCTCAGGCTTCAGACATGGTTACCCTGTTCACGGATACCCTGGGCTGCCTGCAAACCCATTTAAATGGTAAGACGCATGCGTCGCGAGATTGTTTATTTAACAGTTGTCCATCAGTTATCCAGCGAATACAGCCGGCCGCGCGTTGCTCTCGACTACTAGGGGCGTTGCGATGAGAAGCGGCTGTGTTCGCAGGCTATTCACCAGTGGGAACTTCTAGAAAACAGTTAATGTTTCTTTATTTTCTCAGCGCCTTACAGCAGTACATCAATGATGAACATGTTTTGGAGTTTCTTTGTGACCTCACTTGCCAAGCAAGGTATCCCTGATTATGTCCTGCGAGTGTACAACTCCAAGTTCTTTCTTCTTCCTTGGCAGAGTTTCCTGCCCACACTGCATAACATGCAACTTATGCAAGAGGTTTGTCAGTTCATCTCGACTTCAAGTCTTTGGGCATTTGATGAAACTTTCTGAGTAGAGTAGTTTTGTAATGTCTGTTATCAGACAAAACCAAAGTAATTTAAATCTTGGCAATCTTTTTTTTTTTTTAAATTTATCACTCTTTATTTTTAATAGATTAATTAATAACAATATACCAACACTTATTACAACACAATATTGCTTACTAACACAAATATAATGATGAAAGATTGACAGTACCACGACCTTACAAAGCAGTACAGTATGTAATAAAGTATTAAAACTACGAACAAGGTACTAGAAAAAAATACGATGTATAGATTAGGGGCGGAAGACAAAGGAGCAGAGGCTACAAAAAGAGGAATAGCAATAGGAATAGGAATAGTTCTTTATTTAAACACGGTAAAATCCATCAGGAGTATAAAAATTAGAAATAACCGACTACCCTAAACAAAATGCAAAACCTAACTACAACTAATCTAACTAAAACCTGTTTTTCATGAATGCCGTGTATACCCTAACATTAAGAAAGAAATTAGAATTAGAGTGGGACAATAAGGGCGAGGTGTGGCCACCACTTCTCATAGTGAATGTTAAGTGTGTCGTAGTTGTCGCAACATCGTGCATGGTGTCAAGCACCGGAAAACTGGCTTAGGTCACGTCACAGTTTTTGGATTAGCTACTAAAGAAAAGAGAGAAAATGAGCGTGTTTCCTCCTATTTGTTGTCGTATACTCGAGAACGCAATACTAAAGTCAATCGATAGCTACCCTATCAATCCAGTTTTATCGCGGTCATCTCCTCACAGCAGTGAGATCACCCAAGTTAGGTAGAAAAAGAAGAAATACTAAGAAGTTTTGTTGAAGGAATACATTTGTACATGCGCAGTTTCAGACGGAGCTCGGATGGACTGAAAATCAGGACGAAGGAGATACGATGGCTGGAGTTGGATAACTTTAGATTTCTGCAGCAGATAGAAAACACAACGTGGATTTTTAGTATTCAAAGCCCTTGTAATGTATTATCAAACTTGGGTATTATTAGGACAAAAAAATTCACCGACATAAATACATTATGTTTACGACATTTTTTATCGTGCACTTTCATCATGATGACATGAAGTCGTCGAAACGTCATGTAACGTTTCTTTCATTAATTTTCCTATCAAAACTTTCATTTTAGCTACCAAAAATTTAGGCATGTTCTTCCAAGTTTGATTGTTAGCACTTGGAACTTCACCAAGGAAAATATACACACTAACAAGGACTTAATGCTAGCTTAAATTGTTGCCTTTTTAAGTACTTTGCGTCTGCTCTGACGGCTCACGGTGACGGCACTTGTTTCTATTTCATCCCTTTTGTTAGTTGTATCCTGTATGCAAGAAGAGTTTTAATTTTCTTGGACTCGTATTTCCCCTGATTGACTGGAGTAAAATCATTTCTGTTTACTGGTAAGTATCGCTCGTGCTGTGTACAGTGTTTCTACCTTTTGGTTCTGGCTGACACCCTAACTATTTAGCATTGTGCTACGAGATTACTCGTTCGGTCGGTCGGTCGGAGGGTTTAACATGATATGAATGTCGATAAGCTACCCTCCTCAAGCTGAAAACACATGCGGAAAGTGTTCTTTTGATCTCGAAAATCTGTTGTGTAGTTTTGGATACATCATGAGCTGAAAGGTTCAAAACGTATCAGTGTTTAACAGTTTAGCTGGGAGATGTTTTTGATGAATGTTGCTACAAAGATTGATAGTTTTCTCTTTTTTCATTCACCAGTGAGAGCCAGACATCCGAGGCTGTGACACGTCTTCACTCATCTTTGTTTCATCTTCTTGTTATATTTGCTAATGAGAAGAAGACCGTGGCCGAACAGGTAATCTACCGATCGCACTGTTTCCATACGAATGTCTCTGCGATGTTCGCTTTATTAGTTCTTTCATTGATACCAGTATCAGCAAAGGCATAGTCTGGAGAGCAGTCATTTTGTTTCTTTTGTGGTCTTTGTTCGAAAGCGGTCGTTTCGGCAATCAATCAATCAATCAATCAATCAATCAATCAATCAATCAATCAATCAATCAATCAATCAATCAATCAATCAATCAATCAATCAATCAATCAATCAATCAATCAGTCAGTCAGTCAGTCAGACAATCAATCAATCAATCAATCACTACCTATCTAAGAAACCCCTAATTAATACTTTTAAGGAAGTAAAATAGCTTTTAACTATTTGTCTTTCGTCTGTTTATGCAGGGTATGCAGAAGCTGCTTGACAGTGCACTGGCATTTCCTTGGCATTACCTCGATGGAAGGTGTGTTGGGTAACCTGTCAAAATTTATACGGACTATTATTACGATAAATAAACATTTCAGTTTCTCCTTAGCATACAGAATTGGATTATCAGAATTACAGTACCTACTGTGACGTGATATTAAACGACCAAACAACCTCAAATTGGCCCGTACATGGTCGCTTTCACGGCGGTCAGTGCCCCGATTAACATGCGTGCGTTCTTATTCCTTAGGTCTTTCGAAGAAGTTGTGTCATGGCAGGTTGCTAATGGTAGCGCAGAATTAGTTCTTCAAGAGAAGTCCTCCATATGGTATGCCTTGAGGTGTGTATCTGAAATAGAACTAAATTCTTGCTGGTGATCGTAGAATTCTTGCTGCACTGAACTGAACTGAACTGCGTTACCATCAAACCTTTTTTCTTTCAGTCGGTTAAAAGTTTAGCTGTATGTCTGTAGTCTGTAAACAAAAGGGTAGTGTGTTACCATTCAGATAAAGGCTGTTGCTATTTACTTTCCTGTGACATTTTTGTAAATATCAATTTTTAAAGAAGCAGGGTGGTGTAGAGAGGTAGACGGTGGAAAAATAGTAAATGGAAAAGGGAGAAAAACTACCCTTAGTCTGGGAGGGGTTCCTTTCTCTCTCTATTTTTATCGTCAGAACCGTTTTATCCTTCCCACGAACCGTTTTATCCTTCCCACAAATTGACGCTCGGAACAGGCCGTTTGTTTCTAATCTTCTGATCGTAAACTGAGTTCCGTCATCGATCCTTTAAAGTTAGTTCGTACCCATAAAGTTTTGATTCACCATAACTTCAGTTTATAGTTGTCATAAATATGATCAGATCTACAGTTCTCACCCTGCCACCCTCCTAGCCTGCCCTCTTTGCCGCTCTTATCATTGTCCTTGTTTTACTGCAGACTTATCCGAGCTGCTGCGGGGATTGTGATCTCTGAAGATGGCTCCATGCAGCCAACACGCCCTGTAAGTTGGAAATGAATTGTTGTCCGTTTTGCAGTTAGGGTTGTGAAGAAAGTTGCTAAAAACTATTTTAAAATTCAGAAGGCAACATTTTGGGAGAAGTCTTACTTTTTATAAGCTGCCTATTTTCCAAGTTTGAAAGTCAATTGCGCTAACGGGAATTTCTCGGCAATTCAGTGATGTTGGATAATATAACAAAGACAATAATGATGTTAGTGGAACATGATGCCAGACACCTTGCTCAACTACCGACCTTTAGATGAGATGTTTTTGTCGTTAGCTTTACATAAACTCAATAAAAAGGCAAAAAGGAAAAGAAAAAACCCTTCTTCCCAAATATCGACTAGGGAATTTTGCAGTTACCGGTTAAATGTGTTTTTTGTAGTTACTCCGTTATCTCGCAATCTTCTCCGTTTGTATTTGTAAAATGTGTGAAAACAATGAGAAAGGTCGAAAAGTAGCCGATTATTACTTGGGGTGATAATTGTAACAGCAATAAGCCATTTGCAAGTTGCTGCGAACTTCATCATGAAAGTGAGGCTAAGTGCAAAGTTTTTATTATGAAAATTAGTTTTCATTCATATGAAAACAAAACAAATTTTCATATGAAAAGCGTTGCACTGACTTAGCCTCGTTTTTATAATGAGGTTTGCAGCAACTCGGAAATGGCCTATTCAGAAACTTAACTAGATATTCATATTCGCGTATTTGAGAACACAGCGGACACGAAACTGCGATGGTGCAAAAATCATTATTACATATTTATTTTTGCTATAGGAACGATGCTTAAAAGACCGTTTATTCCTTTTAATTCTTTCAGGACACTGCAGTGAAACGCGCGTCATACGTCCGCTGTGTAGCTAGCCTGTTGAGTCGATGCTCGACAGACAAGAAGCTTAAAGCCACATTGTTTGGTCCTGTCATCTCGTTTGTTCTCACAGATATTCAGTCTGTTGCAGGTTCAGGTCAGTTTGTGTTCATTAGTTTGACAAATACCAAACCAACGAACATGTTGATTTAGTTGCTTGATATATTTGAGAAGCTCGTCCAAAGTTTCCATGAATCAAGATTTTACGTTGAAACTTAAAATCATGTAGCGGTCACCCCCTTTTGGTGAAAATTTGTGTTTTCTCCTTGGCATTTTTTAAAAGTTCAAATATTCGTTTCGATAGTTTTGAGGTGTGTGTGAACACCTTAAGTATACTTCCGTTTGGAGTTGTTTCATCTGTTTAACCCCTTACCCCTAATATCTATTCACCCCCAACCCCTAATATATACCCCTAATATCTATTAACCCCTTACCCCTAATATTCTATTCTATTCTATTCTATTCTATTCTATTCTATATTCTATTCTATTCTATTCTATTCTATTCTATTCTATTCTATTCTATTCTATTCTATTCTATCAAAGAACAAATTCTCCTATCTTGTCCCTTTACTTTTCTTATAAAAGTACTGAGAAGAAGGTATTAAAATATCAAAAAATTCACCTTGGGTGATCATCTCCTTAATTCTCATGACCTCAGGGGTTGGATAGGCATAGATATTACAAGGAGAAATTTTATGCTGATCACTGTTAGGGCTTAAACGGTTCAGTGGTTCTTATTTTTAAGTTTGTAAATTAAATCTTCAACTGTAACCACGCAAATGAATGCTAATAAGAAGTAATTTTCTGTAGTGCTGTTTATTTGTTCGTTCCTTTTCAAAGTGTTTACAGAATCATTACCTTGGCAAACTTTGGAGGTGACTGAGGGTTTTTACAGGTATTAATTAACTGTCGTTTTGCTGCCAGGTGTGGACCCAGCGAGCACTGCTTCAGAGGTGTGTCTGATGATGTCCGAGGAACTTAACCTGTTGAACAACTGCTCCCCCGTGGGGGATGTACTCAAAGTTACACTGGACTTCATACTACAGTTCATCCGGGAATCCTCATGTACGATGCTGGTGTTAGCTTCCATCCCAGCAGCCTGCAGGACCCTCGCTAGCATCCAATTTATGGTGTCTGTTGTGGAGACTGGAATCGAGTCATTTTTCGCCAAGCACTCTTCCCCAGTCTCCTCTGATTCTCAAGCTAGCTCCGATGGGGGCTGGGAAGTAATAGTGCCGAGTGTAGCGGTCCCAGAGCTTGCGCAGGATGAATTTGTGCAAGGTTGGTTGGTAGTTAGCACTGCTGTTACTATTTATTTATTTATTTTGTTTATTTATTTATTTATTTATTTTAGTAATTTGATGGTTCCAACACTGCGATAATTACATAGGTGCCTTTAAAGTGATAAACGTTTTTCGAATGATTTTATTCTTTTGCTAAAAAAAGCGAGTAAAGCTTCCCTTTATCAAACGTTTGTAGGAGTCAAAAACGCGAGTAATAAAATTTGCTTTCAAGCAAGCACAAATTAAGGTGATCGTGGTCTTCGTTCGTTTCGTTTAGATTAGGGATTTACAAAGCTGTTTTTGAACCAGAATACAACTCTCTTATTTAGAACCGGTTAACTGACCGCCACGTTCTTTTAGTAACCTTTCACTCTCATTTTATTTTAGAGTGCGTCAAACAAGGCGCCCTGCTTACCCTATACACAAACATCCTCCTCAAGTTATCCACATGCCAGAGTCCAGTCCAAGAAATGTCTGTTCTTACTGATATGGTTACATGGTGTACGCACATTAAAGTCAGGTAAGACGTTAAAGATCAGTTACAATAAAAAAAAAGCACCATTTGAAGTCGCGGGAAAAGGTCGAATTTCTATGTCTTGAAGCATACCTTTTTCAGCATCAGATGTCTACAGATTTAAACTTATTTTATCTTGTAATCATCTGTTGTAACTATACTTTTCTTTCTATGTTAATTTTATGTAAATAGTGTGAAATAAATGAACCTTGAACTTAGAATTAATCTGCTCGTCAGGACGCGTCTTTTTGTACTATCCAAATGTTTGTAGATAAACAGATAAAATTTTATTTACGTGTCAAATTAAAATGGTCGAGGTAAGACCCTTTACCAATAGGGGACACCTAAAATTAAACTATACTAATACAATTGCACAATAAAAATTATGAAAAGTTAAAACTAGCCATTGCAAAGGTGGCACCTTGTACAATAGGACATTTTCACTATGGCGTCATTTGACTACAACTACCAGAATCCTTCAGTTTTTTGTTTTCTCGTGCTAATTAGAGCTATTGTTCTTTGCTCTCCACTGGGATTACAAAATTTGAATTTGAAAAGGAAAACGAAGTGAATTCTGGTAGTTGTAGTCAAATGACGCCATCATGAAAATGGCCTATTGTTGTCTAAAACTCTGCTTAAATCACGTTTTCTAATTAGAACGTTATAAATTTCCTCAAGATCTTTCCTCGGCAGCTAACCTTTTACTTGTAACTTTTTTTGGTTTTCAGGCGCGAATTTGAAACCAAAGTTACCTTACTGTGGCACAAGATTCTTCAAGTGTCCGTTAGGCAGGTATATTATGCTAATGGCCCGCTCAATGATCTCGCCAAGCAACTGTCCTTCCTCGTGTCCAGTCTACACTCGTTAGGTGAAGATAAAGCGTCGTCTGGTTTGTTAGGAGCCATTGGTTTTGGAAAGAAATCTCAGCTGAGTGTCAAGTGAGTATAAACATTTCTTGATGAGCAAACAACAAGAATATTTAAGCAAAATACTTCAAATGTCGCTTGCTGTGTTCTCAGATCTTTTTATAATGTTTTAAAGGCACATTTGTAAAACCTGATACAGTTTGATTTGTTCGGATTCCTTAGCCGAAAGCCGGAAACGAAATCTTATTCCCTAAATTTCCGAGATAGGTAAGGTAAAATCTTTATTTAGACACGGTGTTTCCTTCAGGACTATACAATAATTAATTTAAAATCTAACTACCTAACTAAATTAATGTTGTAAATAGCTACTACAATAAGAGAAATGATAAAAACCTGCTTTACAAGGAAGCCGTGTATAAAAACAAAGTAAAATTTATATGACTACTGTCAAAATCATAATTCTTCAGCTTAGATTTAAATTATGAGTTGATATTTCGCCAGCACAGAAACTATTCCGAATAGGCCAATGCTAATTTCGACGCTTTTTTGTGTCGGTGCACTGCTGCATAGTTCGCCGGCGCTTGAAAGTGGAACACTTTGTAGAAGGTTTTAGTGTAGCTCTAAGCGTAATATGTACAGATCGGAATGTCATACGCGAATATGATGCGGCGTTTTGTACTGTTTCTGTTCACATTCTTTGCCAGCACATGTGAACCTAGTCTAAGAGGGTAATCCGTTGGTGTAGATAGATTTATATATATTTGTTTGTACGATACTCCTTTAGCATTAATATTAGGTTTTTTAACCGTTAACTGATAGAATTTTCCAGTTGGTGGTAATTCAGAATGTTCTCTGAATCGCTTTATTTATGCTTCCCCTTCAGATTCCGATTCATGTGTCGAGCATTAGAAGCGTTTCTGTTGGCTCAGATGCCGTCTAACTCGCTGCTGAGACTGGAAGCTAAAGCGCCGGGATACGTGCGAGAACCAAAGAAGGTACAGAAAACATTCATCCATGAAACAAATACGAGTAAATCGGGTCAAGCGCGGGAAAACGCGTGCAAATGCGTGCAAGCCAGTCGCGGTTGATTTTTTTTTTTTTCGAATTCTGATTGGTTGAGAAAGTAGGACGAGCATTTTTTTAACCAATAACAGAGCGTACCTAAACCAAAGCAAAAGCAAAAATATTTTGACACTCAATTGAAACCCGCTCTAATAGCCACAATAAAATTTCTGCTTGTGCTTACGTTCAAGTTTCTAATGGTGTCGAGTCTGTTTTAACCTCGAAATTAGGGCCGCTTGGACTTGGGTCGCCAGTGGAAAAAAATTTAAATTTTTCTTCTAGTTGACACACATTCTACAATTATGATGAAGTGATTTTTTTAATCAATTATTAAGTAAGACAGTGGAATTGCCTCTCGCAGCAATGGGTAAAGAGGTTATCATGAGCTCTTATAACTTGCCCTTACCTTTCCATTTTAGACCAAGCAGATGGCGCCTGGGGGAAGGATTGTTTCATCGACTGCTGAAGCTGAACAAGCTCTAACTAACCTGGAGGCTCTTCGTTTTAACAAACAGTACACTGTTCTAGCGGAACAGATCATTGAAGCCCATACCTTCATAGCTAATCCGCTGCATTCTCTTATGGAAGGACCCCAATTTGTTGTGAAGCTTGTACGGCAGCTGTTTCCTGATGAGAGAGCGCTGGCGATCATCGCTTAGTAAAAGAGAGATGTCATGATTAAATTATATGCTTCGCTCGCAGTCTCAAATCCTGGGTCATGGAAACGTGGTTCTAACTTTGATTCTGTGGATGCATCCCTGAAGTGTCATCATTGAAATGAAAGCTACGGAGACGTACCTTCCTGTGGTCGGGGTTACAATACGAGGTGGTGGTGCTAACGTCATAGTCTGTGGATGAAATCCTAAACTGTGATCATTGAAATGAAAACTACTGAGCAGCGCTCTCCTTTGAGGCTGTTTAGTACCTGGTTATTCCGTTCTACTAAACTTTACTTTTCGTCGGTGTTGTTCTCCATTATTTTTCAACGCGATGTTCCTGTTGTTTTACCTTCACATTTTTGTAATGAAATTTGCACTGAAGGGCGGCAGTGACTGTCTTTGTTTGCCGTTTTCACCCTGGCATCATTTGACTGCGTCTAACAGAAGTCATTCCATTTTCCTATTTCCTGATTATCAGTATTTTAACTTGGGGCGGTTTTCAATTGAGTGTCGAAAGTATTTTCGTGGTTGCTTTGGCTTTGCCTTACTGCGTTCTGTGATTGGTTAGTAAAACTCGCGCCACTTTCTAATCCAATGAGAAACAAATGCGACTTGGTCGCACGCGTTTTCCCGCGCTTTAAGACGCCGGTTGCATATATTTGCTTCGAATTCTGATTGGTTCATTGGGCTGTTTACGTCTGTTATGACTGGCTAGAGTATTTACTTTGGTTTAGATTACCACACTCAATTTAAAAACTCTCTATTAGACAAATATTAATAACAATAATAATAACAGCAACAACATATAATAAATATTTATAATGCGCTAATTCCATGTAAATAGGATAAAAAGTAGTAGTTAACAGAAGTACGCACATTTTTTGTGATTAGCATAAGGAAAGGAAATTGGATTGCCAGTCAGATGATTCGTAGTGCAAACTAGAGTTACACTTAATGTGAATTGTTCAATTTTTGTCTCTCCGGGACGAATTGTGAGGCGTCGCGGTATTATGAAATGCAAAAAAAAAAATTGCTTTGTCACGGAGCAAGTAAATGTTTGAAAATAACGAAATATCCATACCCTGTTGAAGGCGTTTGGAAAATTGAGAGAGGCGCTTCCCTTCTTGAATGCCTTCTTGGAATGGGTCAAGAAATTTAGTGTAACCGACTTTATTAGTCATTATCAAAAAGAGGTCAATTTATCAGATATTTTTATGTCATGTTTATATGTTAAGTTACCAAAATGCGAAGTGTGTACTTCCCACTAAGATGTGTCGTTACAAAAGAATGTTTACAGATATCTTGAAGTTGAGGCCTGTAATAGAGTTCTTGTATCTGTTTCTTTTCTTTTTATTTTTCTCTAAGTATCACAGACATTTCTGGCCTTTCCACTTATGGCGTAGAAGCGAGTGAAAAGAGGAAGATTCCGGAGTCAGTTTCCGTAGTCTAAACGAAAATAATTTAGCAGGTTGTGTGGTGAATCAGCTATAAATTTAACTCATTATTAGATGTAAATTACCATCAGGACTTTCGTGGCCACTACCAGCAGCGGGACGTTTAATGTTACCACATTCTGACGCAAGCCACTGGACACCAAAACAAGATTTTCCAGTCATCGCCTAAAAGCAAATCCAGCAACAAACTCCGGTTCACAGGGTCCTCTCTCTTCCTTGTGATAGAGGAAGAGAGAGGACCTGGGAACGAGGGGAACATTTTACTTTCGGTTGCTGTTCGTGGCACACCAATGTCTGTTCTTAAATTTTCTATCTTAAAATGATTACGACCTTCCTTTCAATGCTGGAGTTGTGAAATGTCCACCTCCCTAAATTTTTATCAGTTACTCCGCGGCACGGAGAATAAAAAATGCCAGCACTGTAGCGACATGAAACCTTGCAGCCTCGTCCCTATGTTTGAATCGTGGAAGGAGGACGTGGCTGGGTGCTAAGCAACAAGGGCTTTGATGACACGCTGATATGATAGCTTTTGAAGGGTTTTTGTTGTCTCTCTAATTGGACAGGGTCAAATATTAGGCCATCTCAAGGAGAATTTGCCGAACTTGGCAAAGCCGGAAGGTCGCCTTATTTCCCCAATAGGAAATTCCTAAGAAAATGTAACATATTTACTATAGTTTATATCAAATAATTTTCACTTAACTGATTTCAATAAAGAGAGAATTGCAATTTGAAACAAGTGATTGGTCATTAACTTCGTCACAAAGAACAGGCTTTGTTCCTCAATCGCTCGAATAGGAGAGGGATTGCAGGAAACAATACAGTTGTTCTTTCAAATTGCCGTGACTGGGACCCGTTTCTCGAAAGCCCCGGTAACTTACCGGGCCCGATAAGTATAGGTTTAAATGTCTTTTTCGCCGAGTACACGATGATTTACGGACATGGTTCTTGGCCAATATGTTCATGAAATTATAAGATTTAAAAATTTAGTATTCAAAGCTAACAAAAACTGACTTCTGTTTAGAAACATGTATCACCAAAGACACTTACCGGGGGCCCGTTTCTCGAAAGTCCCGGTAACTTACCGGGGCCGATAAGCGTCTTTGGTGATAAATGTTCCTTAACAGAAGTCAACTTTTGTTAGATTTGAATACTAAATATCAAAATCTTATAATTCTAGGAAAACATTGGCCAAGTGCCATGTCTGTAATCACTGTAATCGGCGAAAAAAAAAACATTTAAAAACATACTTATCGGGCCCGGTAACTTACCAGGACTTTCGAGAAACGGGCCCCTGGCCCGCTAGCCGTAGGCCAGTCCATTGCGATTAATAATTTGGAATAAAAAGTTAAATAACTAACTGAGCCCGAATAGACTGTATTTGGTCAAAAAATGTTCACAGAATTTGTCCATGGGCATATGCTTTCGGTGGGACGGTTTGAATTCCAGCGGCAGATATCCGTGCACATTTTCAGAGCCAAATCCAGATCGTGTTTTATATCCTTCAAATATTTTTGTAAAGAGCCGCGTGCGTACCATCGTTTACCAAGACAATTCGAGTGGAAAGTATCTTTCGTCTATCTTGAATTTTTCGGTGTCAGTCGCATTGAAACGACTCGAGTTTCAAACTTTAGGGAATAATTAACAATTACAGGACAAGCTCGGGGTTTCTAGCGAAAATAACATCCCCTTGCATAGCCAATCACATTACGAGTTTGCCTAATAGTCGGTTGCGATTGGAGAAAAGCGATAGGCCTTCCCTTGGGAAAAGGGGACAGGGGTTCTCTATCCCCCTCCCACCTCACCTAACGCAACGAAAGGCCTGATACACCTGACAAACGAAAAACTAATCTGGACTGGGTCCTTTCTATACTGCAATATAATGACAAACTCATCAAGTATAAATAAATCATTTAATGTAATGTCGGAGGCTCTACGACCACCATAAACTCAATTTCTCAACAATAATACAATTCTTTTCCTTACTAGAATTTAACTAGTTCTTTGCGTACAACTCCTCCTTACACGTTTGGTAACAAAATTTGTGACATGAAAACCTACACAACTATTAAAGTGCAAATGACAAACGGAAAGTTTGATAAACTTTCTTTGTTTTCCAAGCACGTAGCTTCGGAAATTTGAAGCTTTATGTTCTGTGTTCTGCCTATTTTGTACTATTTACTGTGGCAAAAAAATTTCTACAGGTAATTTCGCGCGATTTTGGAAACTTTTGAAATATTTCTTAAATGAGCCATTTTTTCCTGTCAACCAATATTGCCATTTATTTCTAAACGCCAAGTCATCATTACGCGCAAGATTTCCTGTCGTATTAACAGCAATTTGTACAAACCATGAATAGATATTGAGTAATTATTACAAGTAGATACCTACAACTCATTACTAGACGCAATACAAAAATTACCAACATTTAGTTTGTAGCTATAAACACAATTCACCAATTTGGATTTATCAACGATAATTCAAAAGCAGACTGCTGAAAACAACATTTTGAGAGAAGCGAAGTGTGCTTCTTGGTTAATAACAGACTTCCAGAGCTTGCCCTACTGTTTATGTATCCGTGAACTTAATTGTAACGTTGGGACGATAAAAACGGCACATTCCAGTCGGATCCAGAGAAAACTGATAAACATCGCATTTAATCAGCCCAATAGAGCGGTTTTCAACTGAGTAATTACTCTGGCCAATCGCAATAGATGTAAACAACACAACGAGCCAATCAGAATTGGAAGCAAATGCATTTAACCGACGTCAAGCGCGGGAAAACGTGTGCGGCCAAAACACGAGTGGTTTTGGTTTGGATTCCCATTGGTTGAGAAAGTGGCGCGAGTTTTGTTAACCAATCACAGAGCGTAATAATGCAAAACCAAAGCAAACGCGAAATTACTTTCGACACTCAACTGAAAACCGCTGTATAACCAAACAAGCAACAGGTAGAACACTTTCCTTTGAGAGATGAATGGCCTTAAAATCGGACAGAATGCGGATTCAATTCTTGTCTGTAACTTGAATCCACTGTACAGAAAAAGATTGCGGCTGTTCATTTTACCCCAATATATATCTCGCCAACCTAACACAGCCAAAAGACACAAAGAAAGCCAAACTTTTTTTTTTCGCGAAATTCGTCCCTGTACTAACAACATTGTGTATGCTAGGTTTGAAGTTTTTAGAACTTTTCTGTGCATTTTAGGGTCATCGTACGCTAAGAATTGTGGGAAAATGAACTAGCAGCCATCTTTTTCCGACACTATTGACTTATATCTGATTCAATTCTTACGAACAAGAACAGTTTTCTAATGGAAACCGGATTGGCTTTCGCACATAACAGAGTCAGTATTAATAATTAGCGCAGTAAGCCAAGCCGAAATTGAAGTCGAAAACGGGAAATCTTTCAGTTGGCTTGTAAAAATACCTGATGTTATTTGCTTTTAAAATTACCCGCACGACTTTTTGACCCAATCACTTATACCATCAAAACAATCCGAAAGCCCCTTACAGAGCCGGTCTATGCTCTTTGTTACGAATATCAACAAATATGCAGTCACTTTGAAGAAGAGCAATCCAACCCAAACGAAGCATTTTTCCCCTTAATGTCTCAGAAGGAAAAAGCGTTTTGTTGTCGCATAATCCATTTCTCAATGTTTTTTTTCTCTTCAAGTGAAGTTCAAAGCGACGTAACTTTGACCCCGCGTTTGCTGGGATCAGCTATTTCAGAATTCTTCTTCTGCTCGAGGCCGGAGGACTTCCTGAATACTCTGCGGAAACTGGGGCTTGATATTGGCGAGTCGGTGGAATCTCTTCTACTTTTCACCATCGGTTTATTGACAGCACTTTTCTCCGAACTCTTGGCAGAGCGGCGGCGACTGCAGCTCCCACAAGTGCCATTGGACTTTGAACCTTTGGAATCGGAGCGGCGAATCCAGATGTTCTCCACGTGATCACAGCTGCACGTAGACGAGGCTACGCTTTCGGTGTCCGCCGAACGAGGTGACTGTACCTTTTGAACCCAAGCATTGCTTGCTTCAGGATACCCCGACTGCTTCCGAGGATGTCCGAACAAGTGCCGCTCTTCCTCGGTGTCTATCTCAGTGTCTTGGTCGCTTTCTGAGTCACGGTACGATTTGAATTTTTGCGTGGTGTTCCTGCGGTAAGCCCCTGAGGTACCGTCGGCAGATCTATCGTAAGATGCAGCGCCATCAGGTTGATCTGGAGCTTGTCGCGGTCTTGGTTGATTCGACTTTGTTGGACCCAACTCCACCATTTCGTAAGCCTCCCCTGGGACGCCGTTAGTCCACTGATTCTGTCTTCTGGTAGTATTTGGGGACACTAGCGACAAACTGTCCCCATGCTGGGGTGGGACAGGCTGTTGGGCGTGTCCATTGCCCCCTTCCGTGCTCCTTTGTACTGCATTTCTGATCCGAGAAATCACCGAGGCCTCGTTCTTGTCTTTTGAGCTGTCACTTCTCTTGGGTTTGTGTGACACATGTAACGGGTACGAGTCACACAACAGTGGAATCACAGCGCACCCGTCGCTAGCTGATCGAGAATGCTCACGTTTGTCCGTTACTTGTGCAGCATACCGTGGGTCACCGTCAGGTCTCTCGCATTGTTTCTTACTGGCGATGTCTCTGTGAGGCTGGCGACGATGTTTGGACAATGAATCATTGCTTTGACTCCATTTAAAATGTGCAGCGTGTCTTCCGTCCACTGAAGTCCCGCTTCCAATACTGTTGGAGTCAGCGCCACGCGACTTAGCTCTTCTCTGTCTGCCCGCGAGAGCCCTGGGTCCGACGTCTGATCTGGTACGCACGAGGGAGGGACTGGGTTCAACTTCCGGTGGAATGCCATGATTTGAGCTGGAGCTTGAGTGAGCGAGAGAGCCAGAGGATCCAGTCTTCTTTCTCGATGACGCCTGGTGTTGATGTACCGCTGGCGCGTCCTGCCTGGTGACTAGGACAAGACCAGCTTGGCCTGCTGGGTAAAATGCCTCGCTTAGCTTGGAAGGCTGGCCGTGAGAATGAGATGGCTGAGGAAGAAGAGCTTGCTGAAGGCTACTTGTCGCATCGGAGTAAGATGGAGGCTCGTGGCTCTGCTTAGAAGGCTGGCGCATAGAGAGGGGCTGTTGGGTAGCTTGTCCTTGGAGCAATGGAGACTGGGATCTAGGAGAAAAGTTCTTCAATTTTGCTAAATCGCTTTTAATTCTGGCTTGAGCTTCCGGTGATCGCATGTTTGCGGGCATGCTCTGATAGTGCCTGGCCGCCCTGGAGGATACGGATTCGTTGTCTGTGGAACTTCCTGGCTTCACGGTCATCAAGTTACGCAGGGCGGCAGCTGAAGCTTGCGAAATGGCTTTGTGCTTGGAATTGATTAGAGACTTAAGCAGTGAAACTGCTCCGAGTTCCCACAAGAGTTCTTGATCCTCCACACACCGAGCAGACAGGTTCCACAAGGCGCCACAAACATTACTAACAACTCTCAGGCTGGGCGAGCGCAGATGAGACAGCAACACCTGAAAGCAGCCGCTATCACGGAGAGTCTTACGGTAGTCTGATCGCACGGCGATGTGTGACGAAAGATTCCTCAGTATTCCTCCGCTGCTCTCTACCACGGAAATGTTTCCAGAGGGACTTGAGTAATTGAGACACGTGACGAGGAATTTCAGGTTACCTGGAGACGCACAGATCTCCGCTTTGTTATCCGAGCAATGAGCTGACAGGTTCCATAGGGCACTAAGGGTTGTTCTCAACGCGGGCTCTCCATGCACGGCTTGAGCTGCGGATAGCAGGACTTTTATAGCGCCAGCATCGCGTAATGTCTTACGACAAAGTTCGTCGGCTCTCCAGGAGAGATTTCTTAGCACGCTGGCGGAGACCTGAATGATCTCCTCCTGTTCAACAGTGTTCAGCTGAGCGATGATGGCGTCAATAGCTCCGGGGATGCTACACAACAGGTTCTTGTTTTTGGTGTTGCCGAACGTCAGGTTGGTTAGCGTCATACCTGCGTATTTTCTCAGACTGATGCTGTAGAAATCCTTGCATTGTTCGTTGACCTGATGATCAATTTGCACAAGTTCCGCGATAGCTTGAAGTCCTCCCAGTTCGCAGATGGCATTACGATGATCTTCCTCGAACGACAGCTTCATAAGTGCAGCCACAGCCGGGGCTGGCCCATGATCTCTTAAGGGTGGATACCAACGTTCCGCGCAGGGGTGTACTGGGAAACCTTTAAACTGCACAACGTCACAGTGAGAACGCACAATTTCCAGCAGCCTCAGAACTCGCACCTCACGTCGTCCACGCCTATCTTCCACGTTCGAGTAAACAATGTTATGCAAGGCGAGGCCAGCACGCGCGCGGGACTCCCGACGCGCATTCTTGTCGTTGAAATCTTTCCCGTGAAGAAGATCAATGAGTAACGGTAAACAACCCGATTGTCGCATGGCGGCGCAGCTGTCCTTGCTGTTAGACATGGCTAACAGAGTCCTCGACATATCATCTTTGTCATGAGTTCCTAACATGGATAAAAGCGACTGCACCATGTCAATCCTCGTGTCCAAGTCATGGTGAGTAGCAGCAGTGCTTGCAAAGCTTACCACGCTGGACGTCTCCAAGCCTTCCAGTGCGTCATGCGGTGAATAGCACATTGCTTCCAGACTGGATTGACTGACGCTCCTGGTCATTCCTCTAGTGTGAGTAGCACCTGACTCGCCGCTGGTGCGGTTTCTCGTATCCAGGCCCGTTCGGATATCTTGGGGAGCTGTAGCACATCTGCTCTGCCTTTCTCTGTTGCTAGGTAACGGTTGACTGACAAGCCTGCTGTCTTCAGCTGGTTTCATGGCAGCCGGCTTGAAAGGTTCAGCGGTAGCTTTAGATGACGTCTGTGTCAGTGTAGCTGTTGGTTTGACGTTCTGCATGGTCGTCACTGGAGCAATCTCTGCGTCTACAATGATGTCCTTAGCCACGAGTGGTTCTCCTTGTGTTAGAGCTTCGGTGGTTATGCCATCAGGGACTGGACCTGTTGGACAATGTCAAAATCTTGTTATTAGCACAACTAAATACCACCAGGCCCATGTCAGCGTGGACAAGTCAAGCGGAAACCTACTTGGTTTCCATCAAAGATGACATGTTTTGGCTCGGGACACTTGTAATATAAATCTTTTTAGAAAACAAATTGAGCTCATTGTTAAAACCAAACATACTTCTCACTAACGGTCATGGGTGCGACAGGTACACACAACTCACATTCCACCTTAGAAAGTTTGCTGGCCAACTAAACCACGTTTGATTACAATTAACGTTATGTCTCTTTGCAACGTTTCATCGGTTAGATGCAACGTAAGATAAACTTTTTTGGAGAAGATATTTGCATATCACTGTAAACCATGCAGTAGAAGGTTATTGCTATTTACAGTATGTCACGATTTTGAACTTCTCTGTAATCTTCTGCAACAATGTGAAGTTCGCACTGCGATTTTGTAATGATTATCTTCAAAACGATACTAGTCCTTTCACCAAATTATTAGGAGAGAAATACACTAAGAACTTTATGTAACAACGGCTGAGGCGACCAAAGCTCAAAGCATTTCACTGAACGAAATGAGTGGCTACAATTAAGTTCTGGTATGAGAATTTCTTATATACTGTTCTGTTACATTTCCTATTTAGTCAAGTGATCGAGTCCTGTTTTATCTTAAACCTCTCAACCAACTTTCCGAGTGATTGATACATGTAAGAATATAGGTTTTGATCTGCACAAACCTTGTCCTTGTTGTGCATGTTGATCTTGCTCACTACAGAACCCACTGTCTCTACCAGGCACAGGTGGTCCTACGCCGGGCACCACTTTGTCTACAGCTTTTTCCTCGCGGAGTGCCTGTGCTTTATCTCCTGCCTCGGTGATTCCTGTGCTTCTCACTTCCTCTTGAATGGCTCGCTGCTCTTCAAGAGTCATACGGTACGACCGACTGGAGGAATGTTCTGAACTTCCACGACCCTGAGGACGGTCAATTTAGAGAAAAGTGTTGACATACAGCCACTAATAACAAATAAATAAAAAGCCTCGTGGTTTTGTTTAGGTTTCCTCGCTATTTCTTACATTTGACACGAAAACCTGTATTTTGTATTGTGTTTTGTAATGTGTGGAACATGGCAAAAACAAAAAGAAAAAGAAAAAAAAAACTATTTACATTAAGTGTCACTGCATTTAGCACAGAGCACTAATTGGGATACTCTCCAGATCAAAATGGAATTTGGAAATGTTGGTTTTTGAGGAAACTAAGGGAGGAATACCACAAAAAGGCACTATAAGTGGAGACCATGAGCAAAAAGAGCGGAAAGCCAGGTAGGCAAAAATCAACATGGAGGAGAACTGTGGAGGCTGAGCTGAGAGATGAGCCTTACATGGGGCGGTGAAAGACCAGGATAGATAGTAAAGGATAGTTGTAGTCTTATGCCTTACCAGGGGCAATGAGGGTGAGAGAAAAAGTGTTGGCATACAGCTGAGACAGCCATCTTTTTACTAGAACAGTACATTTAAAGCAAAGGCATATTCATCAGCTGAGTACAAAGGTTTGATCTAGATATGCCTTCCATATTCAGTCCCTACAGCACCATTGAAAGTTCAACAATTCTTTTTGTAAATGAAAGCCACTCTTTAGGATTTGATCCACCCACTAAAAAGTTAGAACCAAAACAATCAAAACAAGGTTTGAATCAGGGAATGTAAAGGTTAAAACAACTTTTATACACAGTGTTTTTGCTACCTTGTCAGATTGACTTGTATTTTAATTCACCACTTCACCAAATGACCAAGCAGCCTTTGAAGAACCAAATTCAAATCCTGATTCAAATTTGATGTAAATTATCAACATGACGACTTACCCCACAAGACTGCTGTTCATCCTCCATCCAGGGAGGAGTCAAATAAATATTTTCTTCTGATGGACGACGCGAGTTTTCCATTGATCGTGTTTTGCGATACTGTGCGGCAAAGTCCTGCAAACAACAGTACAGATTATTAAGCATTTAAACACTTAAATAATCCTTTTGTTCAGTGCAAACAAAACACCTACCCAGTCCAATTTTTGGATTGGATTCATTTGAACCGGACCAGTAAAGTAAAGTAATTTATTTAATGTCAAAAACACAGGGAGTGCTTGCTCAATCTCCCAAGCCAGAGGCTTGACAATAATCCACATTGAACTGGAATTTGGAAATGTTGATTTTTGAGAAGAGGGAAAGAAGCACCAGGAGAAAAACCTCACAGTGCAAGGACGAGAACCAACAATAAACTCAATCCACATATGACACCAATTCCAGGAATTGAACCCAGGCCACACTGGTGGGAGATGAGTGCTCTCACCCACTACACCATCCCTGCTCCCCTTGTGAACATAGCCTGAAGATGCTGAGAGGGTTTACATTTTACACAAACGACTACAGTACTCACTCTTGTGGAGTCTATCTCATCTTGCTCGTGCCAGGGGGGTGGCTGACCCTGTCGCATTCTTTCCTCCATCACCATATTATTGATGCTGAAATTCTTTGCCACTGGCTGCTCTGTTACTGGTACAAAATCCTGTGGGATTAGAAACTTTTTCTTCATTTCTTTGAATAAATGGCATCATTACAATATGTTTTAAAGGTTGTTTCAGCATTCACACCAGAAACATTCAAAATTTTGTTCACAATTCCAGAGTGATACTGCATGGTAGAGAAAGGAGCACTGACCAGTGGCAGATTTGAATGTGGAGATGTGCCAGTATGACCCCTTTTAAGACTTACATTTAGATAATAGTTCTTTCCTCAGGCAGTGTACTGTACAATAAGCCTTTTTGTACAGCTATTTATATTAAATGTGCAGTAAATTGGACTGAAAAGCCAATGGGGACTGTTTGACGGAGTATTATTATTATGGGGATGAAAAGAAACAGCAATAAAAATTATGACTATCAGGGTTGTCGCTAAGCGCTGGCTGCCGGCAAAATTCGCCGGCTGGGAAAGAGGTCATCGCCGGCTGATTTTGGGTGGCAAACACTTGGTTAAAAGGGCAATGAACAGTTCTTTAGTTACCCACTAGCAATTGTTCGATTTAGAATAATATATTTTAAGTGAAAAGGTTGAATAAACTCCTGACTACCTTGAATATCGATGCCATAAAGTAATTAAAAAAAAGTCTTGTTTTGAAAACTTGTTCACCGTGTCCTCTTTCCGTTTACTGCGTCCGCCATCTTGTCAACACAAAGCTTGGTAGCCCCCGCGTTCAAGGTGTTGCGAAAGATTGGGAACGAGGTTTGTTACCAGGTATTTGTGTCAGAACGGAGAAAGAAGAAGTCTTTCTCTGTAGCATGACAGAGAAAAAAAAAACATGAAGGAACTTCTTCGTAATGCTTTAATACAACTTTTAATTAGTTAAATTTTATTGTTTATAACATGTTCATGCTCATGAATAGCAAGAAGAACTGGGCACATGGAGGAACAACTGAACAAACCAGAAACCAAAAACCAGAAACGTAAACGGTCCGCTGAGTGCTCGCCGGCGAAAACGAACGAACGAGAACCCGAGTGAACGAACCCGCGAAACTGAATGAACAGCTGAACGAACGAGTGGACAGCTCTTTTGTTTACAGTGCTAAGCGTTTATAAGAATCGATTTTCTGATAGTCTAGTGCAAACTTAAAAGCACTTACCTTTTCGGAACAAATGGGAAGCATTGTTATCTTACTTATCGTAGCTTTCGTTCTCATTACTTTAATGTTAAGTAAATAATGAAAATCTTACGCACGTATTTTCATTTTTAATGTTAGAGTGTACACGGCATTCATAAAAAAACGGGTTTTAGTTAGATTAGATTAGCTGTAGTTAGGTTTTGAATTTTGTTTAGGAGAGTTAGGTTATTTCTAATTTTTATACTCCTGATGGATTTTACCCTGTTTAAATAAATAACTATTCTTCTAGTGAGCTCACTAAAAAGAGAATTAAGAAAACAGCATAGATTGACGAAAGTAAAACAAAGCACTGTCTGCTCAGAAGGTCTGTCATTCTCCTTAAGGGCACAGTGAACAGACCTGGTAGAGAGTTCAAGGACCGCCAAACAACGAAAACCACACGAAGGAAATATGGAAACGTCAAAGCGAGGGAGAAAATGTTGAATACATTCAGGGTGAATCTCTGTACCACACGTTTCAAATTGCGGCACCACAGCTGACCTTCTCTTTAATGGTTGTTTCTTTTGGCATAAAAGAGCCCCTAGATTTCACCAAAGTGCACCAAATCGAATTAAAATTTTCAAAATTTCCTGGGGACGCCCCCCATACCCCCCTAATGGGAGGGGGCGACTCCCTCCCATAACTACCCCTCCATCGGCTCCGCCGACGGCAGAAGGCACTTCGCGCCTTCTTTAGCCGGCTCAATTTCTCAGCTAACCGACAGACAAATTTCTTAGCTACAACCCTGGACTATGAAATTTATCAATAGTGAAGGTCCCTGTTAGTAAAGGTGTACCCACCCTGACAGGCCCATCATCTTCTTCATTCCAGGGGGGAGACAGACATATGTGTTCGTCAGAAGGAAGTCTGCTCAGCTGCTGACTTGCTAAACCTGATGGGGGTTCTTGTTTTCCAGTTGTTCTACTGAAATCCTGAAAGTTTGTAAAAACAAACATTGTTTTGTTGGTTTTACAGAGTTACAAAGTTTACTCATCTGTCTAAAACACAGAAGGAAGATACAAGTTAAAACAAGTTCATTTTAGTCCTAATGATTTTTTTTACACTTGTAAGGTAGTGCAGTCAAAAAGAATTAATAAATAGTAAGTTTTATTCATCCATTTTAAAATAAACATCAAATCAGCAATTTAAAACGATTAACACAAAATAATCCAGAAAACGATTTCACCCACAAGTGTCGTACAGGTACCAGTACGCTCCACACCACCTTCTATTCTACTTACAAATGCATGTCATCTCAGCAACAAGATCGATGAATTGCGATGCATTGTAGATGTGAACAACACACCAGTTGAATCAAGAACACATTAGGAGATGCCTAAACTATGGAGGATTAATGTAAATTAAGCACAGAAATCCTTACTCTGACTGAATCGACTTCATCGTCATGCCACAGGGGTGGTCGTCTTATGTGCTCTTCAGCAGCTCGCTGATAAATCACCTCGTCAGTCCTTTCCATGTATTTTTCTTCTTTCTGACGATCATTTCCTGTAAAATCCTTAGAGTGAAACAACGGTTGGTAAGTTGGTGACCAGTCTGAGTGATCCCTTATTATTAAAATTATGTTTAATTTTGTTGTTTGTTTGTTGACAAGCTGCCAGTACAAAGATTTGCCTCACAGTCTTCAAAATTTGGGACTTTGAGATCTGAGTATGAGTAGGACTTTCAAATTTCAAATCAGTCACATCCCCAGAATTCTCACTCCTTCATGTTGTTTACCAGCAGACAAAGGAGAATCTAGACACAAGACTGGAGTGACAAGTGATCATCTACATGTAAACCACACAAACTACAGTAGAATTTGCTGTCACAATTGTATTCGACTTCCTACTCATAGTCAAATCTGATGGTCCCTCCTGTCTTTGTGCAAAAATTTAATGGTGAAAATCTACTGTCGAGAAAATGTTTCACTGACAGGGTGTAGATCCCAAAAAGCATGAAGAACATTATCACCAATCAGGTATGTGTTCAAATTCACGAGCTGTAAGGATTGTCATTGTTTTTTTGTTTGTTTCACACCATAAAAATCAAATACTTTAGACTGAAAACTTTACAAAAATGGGCAATAATTCACCTTGTACGTAACACAATCCAAGACTAATTTATTACATTGTATGACTAAAAACAAATTGCCAAAATTCAACAAATGCAACAAGTTTTAAAATGGCTACATGAACATGTACCTTCACAGAGTCAACATCGTCTTCCTCCCACACACGAACTTCAGGATTTCCTTGTTGCTCTCTACTGCTAACTGGCTGACCTTTTCCCAGCTGAATTGGCTTCTGTCCTCGTTCACTGGCACCAAAATCCTTTGTCAAGAGAAGAAAGAAGTGAAGTCTTGAACACTAAATACCTTATCCACAACAAGCCTTGTTAGATCATTACATCTAAAATGTCATTTCATTTCCAACAAAAAATGTTGTAGTTTGATTGGCTCTTAACCAGTGCTGACTGTTGTTTTAATGTTAAGTGGTGTACACAACAAAATATTGAATTCAATGTTTCAGTGTTCTTTGGGTAATGGGTCATGGTTCCATAAACCTGTGACAATGCAAATATCATGTTACGGTCATGAATCTAGTGAATTGCTTATTCCTAGTTCCCATAGATATCTGTAATACAGACAATGGCTTTGATTTTCTTTTTACCATAACTTTATCACTGTTTGTTTTACGAAAAGAACACATAGATATTTTAAACTTTTTGTACACTCAAATAACAATAATCAATTAATAATTCACAGAGAAAAGCAGAGTATTTACAGGTTTGTTCCCCTTGCAGTAGTACACTTAAGTTTGAATGTAATGCTGTCTTACTTTCCAGTTGCTCTTAATGTGGGAATCGGAAAATCATGAACACTTTTGTTAAGCTATGATAAGACTTGTAAGGTAGAAAGTAGAAGATAAACTGTATGTCCAATGACATTATTATAATCAAGTTCCTAAATTACTGTCCATTTGTTCACATTTCTTATGGTTTGAACTCTCACTCGACGAGTTAAGCTATAAACCTTGCCATACATTAGTTCAATCAAAGTGCACACGGTCTTTTCATTCACAATGTGCATGTGACTGGTAGTGTTACTGTACAACAATCAACCTACAAAAATCTTACCTTGACAGAATCTGTACTTTTCTCCTTGTAGGCAGATTTCACCAATGCATTGATCTTCTCTTTGTCCAGCGGATGTCGGTACAACTTTGGTGAGGGACTGGCATTACTGCTACCCCCAGATTTTGAACTCAGCGGCAAAGAGGGCAGTTTTACATTGGGTACAGGACTGTCAACATTCCTCTTCAAAACAGGGCTTTGTGTCTGTGGGACTTTAGGATGCGTCAAGGGGCCATTCTGCTGTATAGCAAGGGCTCGTCCTGGAGTTGCTGAAGGAGCCCCAGTTGGAATACTCATTTTTGGCATTTCTGGTCTGGGTATCTGGCCACCTGCCTTTTTCTTCTGAATTAGGGAATAACAAATGAAATATTATTAACTTGAATCATCACTACTAGTGTTGTGGATTCAAACATTATGTATTTTTCTTTGTCTCTTGTGTGAACATTGCCACTAGTAAGGATGTTCTCAAACAAATAAAGAAAGGAAACTGCAATCAAATCCCTATAATTTAAGTGGTTAAGCAGCCATTTATCAAAATGCCTAAGAGTTAATGAAAACCCTGGACTGATGTTCTTAACAAGCTGATAACCCACAAGACTCACTGCAGACTGTTGATTCACTAATGTTTCCACATCACTTCCTCCTGATTCCTCCTCTTCTGACAACTCCCACCTGTGAAGAGTGGAACACAATCACTGATGACTCCTTAACAATGCAAAATTAAACTGTTTGACTTGTGTTCAAAGAGTTAACATTTTTGGGTGTCTTGAAGAAAGGGTACCCAATATTTCAGATAACAAAGGAATAGCTACCAACAGCGCAAAGATGATTACCTGCATGTATGCGTAGCCTGAAAATTTTGATGTTATGGTACAATTAAGACGACTTGGAAAGAACCAGGCCATGAATTATAATTCCTCATCGACTTCCTCTGACTTCCTCAATATCTTGAAACACTTTTAGTTCTTGTAATGGTGTCCACCCCCCCCCCCCCCCCCACAATCCTTTTCCTCCCCCAACCCCACCCAAAAAGTGAGGACTAACAGTAGGATGAATACTTTCTGTAAACAGATGTACCGGTACTTGCCTTAGCCACAGTTCCAACCACATTACAACAGAACATTATTTTTATACCACTCATACTGGTACATGTAAGTACAGACCTCTCCAGTGTGGACACACAAGGTTTTTAATAACCTAGCTTACAAATCCTTTAAGGAATATTACAGAGGTAAACATTTGGACAAATTTTTTCCTCCTAACTACTACGCTTGTTCACATTATTTTGAAAGCAGACAAATATCATTGCATCAAGGAAATATTCTTGTTGAATACACGTCAGTTTGCTAAACTGAACTGGCCTACAGCCTTCAGTGATTATTGTGCTACTTACTTGGTAGTAGTCATGGCTTATTGAGTGTATCTGAGTTAAGTAGTATACAATAGAGTTTGGTTTGGTTGGATGTATTTTTTGTATTTTGCAATCTGCATACAACTTGTTAGCCATACATTAATTCTCTTAACTTTCAAATCTTTCACAATTCCATAATGAAATTGGAACAACAATAATTTATTACATTCTACAATTTCAGTGGGAGATCTACTGTAGAAATCTGTTAAAGGTTAGGGAAAATGTTTCAGGTGGACTATTTTTGGCTATCATGATCCAGGCCTTGTTCACCTTGACATTAAGCTTAACCCCAGGTCCTGCAACCCCCCCAGGATCTACCACCTGCTATATAGTACTGAAAGTAAAACCCTCATGTAACAACTACCAGACTGCAAAAGGTTCTTATGTATTTGAAGAAGTGAATAATTTATTGATAATTACAGTATTAAGAATGATAATCACTGAAACTACTCTGTAAGTACTGTTTCCTACAACTAAAACCATCCAGTCATAAGTAACTCCTAAAGGGAAACATATCCAGTATCAAATTTATATTAATTATAATATTAACACTGAGATAGTCAGGCCAAGCTATGTACAGCACATTTTGAGGGATTTTATCTAAGTTTTCCTGTTTCAGTTTTAGGCAACAACAGGTTCTTACATGCTGGGGGTCCAAATAATTTCAACCAACAGATTCATAATCCATGAGTTTTGTATAAGCCGGTATTTGTAGTTACTCTATTTTAGTGAAAAATTTAAGTGCATGGCAAAATTAAATGTATGAACCCAGGCATTGCAGTAGTATCGTCTCATAATGGGGAGCTTATGCAACGATGACGGCAACAGCAATGAAAACATCACCCGAAAATATATCTTTATCTCATTTGTACTATTTTGCGATTATTTCAACTTGCTCAACATTTACAAAATGGCAAACTATCCAGGAACCAAATTGGTTGGAGTGGCGTACAGGTTAAGAAAAAAAAAATGAAAAATTCACCGTCGTGCATTCATGTTCTCCACAAAACATGAACAGGTTGTTGTTTTGCAGAGGACGGCAAAGAAATATACCAAAATGTAAAACGCATGTGCAGAGCGATTGTTTTTGCTCATTAAACCTATTGTTTTGCCGCGTTGTCGTTGCCATTGTTGTCGTCATTGCTTAAGCTCCCTATTAATTATGAGACAGTACTACTGCAATAATTATTTGTATTATTGGTGGTCGGAGTGTTTTTGTGACAATGACTGACATTTCAACAACATGTAAAGATAACTTCAGCTCACTCCTTCAGTTCCAGAAAAAAATATATACCAGCTCACATCACCAATGAAACAGTTCCTACATGTATAAGGGGCTTCTCTCTGCTTGATGATCACTGTAGTTTTTGTTAATGTGTAAGTGAAGTAGCAAAGAATATTCCTGGTGAAGAACATGCTAATGTAGCAAAAGTTGACAATTTGCTACAATGGCATACTCTTCCCCAGTAATATAAGTACTTCTGATTTAGCAACTACAGTCTTGAGGGGCTCTTGGCTTGATAAAATTAATTAAATTATAAATAGCCTAAAATCTGACTGAATTGCTAGTGCTTTAATATGAAGTTCTTAGGGTTTCGTCAAATTCTCTGTTTAAAGAAGTGCTTGATTTTCTAGCCATTTTTACGGATTTCAAAATAAGAATGAGGAACATGCTGTTGTTGTAACAAAACTAGTTTTCTAGAACACCATGCTTCTCACGATAATATGCATATTTTTACTTCAGAAGTATCAATGCCGTCTGGTAGAGTTCTTTGGCTTAATTTTATTACTTAATTCACTTTTTCACTAACTTCAGTGCCTACTCGTAGTGGGTTAGATTTCTACTGTCCCAAACTACCACACTGGTCTAAATCAACTCTATTATAATTCTGATGTCCACAGCCTGTGGAACTCAATTAAATAGTTTAATTTCTATTTGCTTGATGTAATCTTACTTTTTTCAAAGAGGAAACCAAAAATCTCAAACAGACCTGAAGGAATTCTGATTTTAATACCAAACATGTTAGTTGTTTGTTTAAACAGGGGCAAATATGTGAGCACAAGTGCAATAGTTCAATTATTCATATTGGCCACTCTATGTCAGCAGTACCACTAAAAATAGTTCCCAAACTCAATTAATAACTCATGAAAAGAAACCAAGGGAAATCACTACTGGGAAGGGGGTATGGAATATGATCTTGATTATCAATAAAATTTGGTGAACGTTTGCTTTGACATAGTGACTGATGAGTGATGAAGCTATAACCCACAATTCAAAAGAGTGTTTCGCTTGATTTCCAAACACCTTGAAATTGGTTAAAAAAAAACACTTGGTTGCCCCTTGTTTTTTCAGCCCAGTTCTCAGTGTTTGGAAATCAGGTACATGCAACATTCCTCCTTACATGTACATTGTATGCATGTTATATTATATCTAAAACTTGAGTTCAGTCAATACATTTAAAGAGAGTTAATCTCTACCACATTTCTTTTAAAAGCAGGAATACATTGATACAGTACGTATATCACACATAATGTTCACAGCTCAATGTCTTTGTTGGAACCGACAGACCATGAGCATGAATGTTAGTTACAAAATTAATATAACAAAATAAACTAATATAAATTGTTTAATGTTACACAGTACCATTTGATACAAAAAAAAACTGTTGCCTATCAAACAGGGGCTACACCAGGGCACCCTGGAATTGATTTGGGTAACTATTTTCTATTTCATTAGGACACCTAAAATTTCACATGCTGTGCTCCTAACATCTTATGCAACAGTCACGATACCAACTTTGCGAAAGAGATTAACCACCATAAACATTGGTTTACTATTGTCATAAATATTAAAATCAGATCTACAGTACTTACCTCGGTGTTTCTCTTACATCAAGCTGATCAATGTTTCTATCAAAAATATCATCTAAACAAGAGAAAAAGTATGTGACTTATTATATACGTATATTGATCTGCAGATACAGGTGATGTTCATAATGATAATTATTTATTGAGGTTTTCATCTCGCTCATTAAAGATGATTTTATTTTAAAGGCTTCTTTTAAGCCAATGGTAAAGAAAAGTCTAAGGCAAAACTAAGGGACAAAAATCTTTCGAACCAATCCAAGTTCACCTTAACCCAGGATTAGCTTAATCAGGCTGTAAACAACTGAGTCCAGATCTGAGGGCTCTTACCATTTGACAGAACTGGCAGGCCAGACTAGTCAGATTGTAAATGCAATGTACCATATAAAGGATAAGCTTTATCCCAGTCCTTTTAATTTCTTTAAAATAGCATGTACCATTTTTGGAGTGATTATTTTTCAAGGTTTGCAGCACCATCCTTTCAAAGTGAGGCATTCAATATACAGGCTGGTTGGTCTGACTGGCCAGTTCTGATTATTGGTAAGCACACTAAGTGTCTGTACTATAGTGGTGGAAATTACATGAGATTTAGGATGCATTTTTTGGGACATTATATTCTAGATATTCCAAAATCAGAATATCTCAATGATATTAAATTTACTTATTCTTCTTGTAACCTTAATAACAATTTGATTCATTTACTTTAGCCATTTGGACATTTTTGATCCCGAGCAACAGATGCAACATAGATTTTTCAGTGTATTCCTTTTTCAGAATACAGTCGACTCCCGATAACTCGAACCTTCAAGGGAAATTGGAAAAGGTTCAAGTTATCGAGGGTTAAATTATATAGAAAATGACCTGAAAGGAAGGAAAATTGGTTCGACTTAGCAGGAGGTTCGAGTTAGCGAGGGTTCGAGTTATCGAGAGTCGACTGTACACAAAATGTGTCCCAAAAAACCACACCCTTAGACTATTTGGGACCAGGAAAACAGTTTGTTGTGATGTACCTCTGTTATTTAGGTTTCCATAAGAAGAGTATCACCTATGAGCTTCTGTCCATTACTTCCCACTAAGAAAGGTACAACTGCACCTCTTTTAGATAGGACAGCCCATCCTATCATTTCCGCAAACCAAACAAAAACTTCTTTGATACCACACATTTTGAATAATAATAATAATAATAATAATAATTTTTTACTGTTTGTGCTTTGAGAGAATTAAGACAATGCATATAATATGTCACCACCCCTTTGCCAATTTTCATAATAAAAATATTTGCCCCATTTGTCTTCTTGCCAATACATGAGTAATTATTGAAAGGAAAAATTCAATGTTGATCACTCCTGGGAGTTATGGTATGACCGGCCATACAATAAACACTGATACAGGACACATTTCAACCAATCATGTCACACGATTTTAAGAACCCGTAAACTTACAAACGAATGTCTATTTAATAACACATGTATGTTGAATGAGCACAGTAAATAGTCTCAGTTATGCCCTGTATACATTTTGTGCATATTTTTGACAAATTCTAAAACAGAAGTGTGCTCACAAACTTTTGGGTAGAATACTGAAGGGTAGTCATTGCCACTAAAACGCCAAGTGCATTGACCAATGTAAAATCGAGGACATCTCAAATAAAAATATTCCGGTTTAAAAGAAGCAATTTACTAAACTTTATCTTAAACTACTCAAGAAACAAATCAGTACGTGAATGGCTGCTAGGCAAAATAAAGAACCATGAAATGTCAGAAACTTTAAGATACACGGACGACAACACAATTTTTTAATGTTATCATGCCGGCAACTGAAGCCGTTTCATATGCATTCAAGGATATTTGACTGTGATATACATATTTTACTGCTAGGATAGTTTTATAGAATAAAAACGCGATTCGCAAACAAAACGCGTCTCATTCCAAGAACTATCGAGAAATTGAGCTAGACCTTTCATTTCGCATCGAACTAATAAAATACAAAAATTTAATAAACAGACAAGAAATTTATTTGAGGGATGAACCAAACATATTAAATTTGCAGCTACGAAGGAACACTTGCAATCAAGCTCACTACAGAAAGCTTTGCAACAAACGAAGGGATTTTCACACAAAGAAAGTACCATCTGTTAAAAGCATTGATAGGAAATATGTGCGTGTTGCAACGCAAAACTATTTTGACGCCTTTGCGCCCCACTCACATACTTCAGTCCAAACTTACAAAACACATTTTTAGTCCATAAAAACAAAGCAGCCACGTATACAGACAAAATCAAACTTTGCAGAAATTCAGGTGCGAGAATACAACAATTGCAATGTTAAATTAACCGGGTTAGCTTACCTATTTCATCTACTTCCATAGCACGTTCTACTCCTTCCAATTCTAATTCCACTGGCGTTCAATGATTCTCTTGTCGTCGACGCATTCAAGAGTAAAAAGCAATGGTTTCCAACGCACTTCACCACGGATTAAAATATGGCGGCATACTCAAAGAAGAATATGGTACGATTATATTGCCGGCACGTACAAGAGGGCCGAAAATTGTCCTCTAAACCTTCCCACACTTTCCGAAAGAAAAGACCGACAAAGGAATGAGGTTATAACTACACCGACGCCAAAAAGAGACAATTTAACGAGATACACAACAAAAAATGGATACCAGGAAGAAAAAACATCCAAAACCTGATTCAGGATTCATCGGCGAGAGAGGTTTCTGTGGTTCATTCAAAATAATCGCCGTAAGAAACCCTCCAACAACAACAAAGTTGCCGACATGTTGTGATAATGCGGCGTCAAGGAACATCCTGGCCCCTTTCTTCATGGGGCTCAAATGGTACATTGAGGGCCAAGGCTGTTGTCATGATCGTGCTCCTAGAGCTCAGTCCTCTCTCTGATCTCTGAGTTCCTTCCGTTTTGCAATATTTTTCATCGCTTTACGTTTTGTTATTACTTTTACCGCTTTCTCACAGTGATTTTTTCTCATCTTATGTATGCACGTTTTCCCGGAATTTAGCTGGAAATTATTTTGAGTTTCTATTTAGGCTTTCAGCACAGCGGAAGTCTGAAAACTAAACATTTTACTACCGCGCGACTGTAAAAGCTCCGCTGGTGCTTTTACAGGCTCAAGGAGCGTTCAGAAAAGTGGAACTTGATGACAATATTAACTTAGGCTGGTTACCTTCCAGGTGCGACCCCGAAAATTCGCATCCGGTATGACATCAGTCACCTTAAAAGGCTGTTTGAAAAGCATTGAATATCCTTTGTCATTTTCAGCCTTGTTACTTCAGCCCGGTAGAATCAAGGCCGGTCAACAAATTAAAAAAATTATAATCTGAAGAAAGAAAAGCAAGGATCGTGGGAAAGATAGGAGGGATGGATGAGAGGAAACTGTGCTATAGTCTTGGACAATTCAAATTAAAAAACAATTTCAAAGATGAAAAAATACCGCGTTTTGCTTTGCGCGTGAATTCCTCATTGATTTTGGGTGCAGGAGGGTTTTAAATGTCTCTCTCTCTTTTTTTTAATTCTCTCTACGATTGTAGGTATATGGTGAGGGAAACCTTGATTGAAGATTGAACACCACATCCACAAAATTCATATCACAAACAGGCGTCATTTATTACGTAAGCAGTTAACAACAACATACAAAAATACCTTATTTAGCGCCAGGGTGTTACTACAAAATTCAAGTACGCTTCGTATATTTTGCATTTCAAACCTACGTGTAAAAAGCTTCCTTAATACTGAACAGCGAACACAGGAAAATTACGAAGGCTTCATACGCATGTTTAAACAATGTCAGATGATGACATCGGTGAAGAAAATGAAATTCCATGCAACTGGCTACTTACAAAAAATGAAAAACTCGCTCGTAGAGTTACTTTATTTCTATTACAAGAAATGAACGTATGCTCATAATTGTTACTGTCCTGCAGTAAAAAAAGTTCCATTTTCACATTTCAAAAGAGAAACACCCTAATTTAATGTAAAAATGTTCAAGTTAAAAACGAGACTGAATTTAAAAAAACACACACACACACAATTGAAGAGACATCATTAATTTGTATATACTACAAAGCAGGTCAAATCCACCAGGGGCATTTTTTTTTAAAAGTACGAACGCCAAAATTTAATATTGTTTCGTCACAGCATATTTAAAACATCTCAAAGATTTTTCAATTTGTTTCTCTTTTTACAATTTTCCGCCTGTTTCCTGCCACCAGCGGAATGAATAATTTAATATTTTTAATAAACGATTAATAATATAAAGAAATTTTCGTTAACAGCGCAAACAAATAACATATTTAAGTTAAATTAATTCTCTTACCATACCAGCTATAATCGCCTATATTACTAAACCACCCACCCACGTTTCCAATTAACAAATCGACGGCAGTTTTCTATGGTCTATACTCTTATAGACCATAAAATGACGTCAAAAAATGTTCAAAACTCAAGTGGAACCACGAGCCGCAGGCGAGTGGTTTCACTGCCAAGTTTTGGACATTTTATGATGTCATTTTATGGTCTATAAGCGTATAGACCATAGAAAACTGCCGTCGATTTGTTTTTTACAATAACATGGAAAAAGTACGAGCGGAATTGGCCATTTTTTTCGTTGGGAAAGCGCGCGCGTTACATCTGACGTCATTTTTATTGTCTGTACTCTTATAGACAATAGCTACAAGCCAATCAGCGCGCGGGAATTTGGACAGTTATTGTAAAACATGTTATGGAATGATTTATGCTTAAAGAACCGTTCAAGCTAGCATCCTAGCTGTGTGGTTTGCATCCACATAGAGTGGGTTCGGAATCCAAATTGTGAATTGTTTAACACGGTGTTTTCTCCCGAGTTTTCTTTTAAAACGTTAAACACTGTCTTAAACTGGGCCTAAAAAAAATGTTCCGAACGAACCCAAGTTAGTTTACAGATTTTAGAACAAGGAAATTGCGTGTTTGAGTCTGATCATGAAAACTGAAAAGCTCAAACAACCGGGAAAAATTCGATGAACCCCCACTGCAATCCCATTGAAATCTGACGCGGCTTGGCCGTATTGAAGTGAATTTCGAAAACGAAACAAACAGGAAACGACATAGATGAAATGTCGTCTCTGTTTTCCCGCGAATGACAGCAATGATAGCGGTTGCATGTAGTTTTAAAAATATGTTTTACATATTTCTTATTAAAATGGATGACCGATAGAAGCAGCATCTCTTGATGCAGCGCCGGCGGCCACGCGGTAGTGGTCTTCACATCACACTACAGACGGAACTTTTGGCGGTGCTTTTCGTCTGCCGTGCGGAATTCTGACGCTGCAAACCATAAAGAAATAGGATTAGAAGAAGAAAATAACGAAGAACGATTCTATAAAATGAACAAAGCTAGGCACTGGTCACAGTATTAAACGAAATGGACTACTCTTCTGACGTCGTTAATTACTTCATCGATTGAAGCGAATTAATCCTTCGGCTAATTATACATCCAACTTTGAGAACTGGCGCTTAACAATACGAAACGTCGGTTCCCACTAAAGATAACAAATCAATAAGCATCCTTTTTAAGGTTACTGCTGTTAGAGGCGGCCATTTTAATTTTCGCACACAGTAAAACTGGAGAAGGGTCTGGAACTGACTCCGACAATTTAAAAAGAGGTTCGAGGCATGCGCGATCGGAAGACTTAGCACTAGCCGACAGCGTATCAATTATTCAATAATTGCTGTTTGAGCTTAAGGAACGGAAATATAGCAGTGACATACCTTTTCTTTAGCCTGTTGCCTCAGTTGTTCCTAAAAATATAAATGAAAATAGGTATGTGAATGAAGTATTATTCAGTGAGTGACACAGGCATACTCGGAAAAAAGGAAATTCGAGTGCTCCTATCAGGAGTCGAACTAAGACCTTCCGATTACTAGTTCGGATGCTCTACTACTGAGTCTCCTTCAGGTATTTATAGCAAAACGAGCAATGTTCTATTGTTTTTAAAATGTAGTTTCAGTTAACCTTCACGATTTCACATGCAAATGCTTAATCGTTTATTCGGTGCCGGCTTACAGCGCAATGAACCAATCAGAACTCGAAGCAAACGCACGTAACCGCCGTAAAGCGCGGGAAAACACGTGCGAGCTTTTTACGAGCAAGTGACGATTCATTTTCGTTTCGTTTCCCATTGGGTGAGTAAGCGGCGCGAGTTTTGCTAACCTATCATAGCGCATACTAAAACCAAAGAAAACGTGAGTTACTTTCAACACTGACACCGTGACAACAACATGCAATATCACGCGATATACTCCAAATGAAGGGCCTACCTGTTGCATACGAGCCAACTGCTCCTGAAGTGATAATACCACGTTATAGTTGTCTTGAAGTTTATCACATTGCTGAAAGAAAGAGAAACGTCCTCTCGATAAATAACTAATAACAAAACATTTAAATATATCCCTCGAACGCCGGATGAAGCCCTCCATCTTTTGTTTTCAATCTGAATGATCAATAGCAAACTGATCTAATTCACTTAAATTTGACTACAGAAATATCGCTTCTTCACATCTACTGCCAATCATATCATACCATCCCTCTGTTGTCTTTACTGTTTCCCTTCTCTTAGTCTTTAAACATTCAAGCGAACCACATGGTCCGCCCCCTTCTCTTTCATCCTGCAGGGGCGAAATTGGCAACGTCGACCGTTTTGTTCCGAGACAAGTTACAAAAAGAAAGCTTTACAAGTGCAACTTGTCTACCGGACCGTCTAAGTTACCGGAAAAATTCCTTTGTGTGATATATTTATTCCATAAATTGAAGAAAACGTTTCCTGTACTAACCTGTACAGCAAATACCTTGAATGACAGTCTTCTGTCATTCATTTTTGTTTCTATTAATATTTATCGACATGTCTACAGCTTACACTCTCACATTCTCACCTTCGACAATTCCAATTTTAAATTAAGAACTTCGTGAGACAATTTCTCCTCCATTTCCTGAAATAGTAAAATAATTTGTCATGTAAAACAAACCAAAAGGTGAAAAGACATTCTCATTATTTTGTGTCAAAAGAAAACAGAGAAAGACCATGAACTAACCTTAGCCTCCTTCCGTTGCTCGTCCCGGGTTTTCTCGGCCAGTTGGAGCTCCTCTCTGTGTTGTTGAACTTTTTGCTCATACTAAGGCAGAAAAAGAAAAGTAAGCGTGGAGGTAGTCTTCCTCGCAGCCGTTCTGTGTCTCGTGACGAGGCACTGAACGGCTGCGAGGGAGACTAGCGTGGAGGATGCAATGGGCTTAAAGGGCTACGGGGAATTCTGAAAGGACAAACAAGCCACAATAACTTGTAACTAATTTCTTGTGAGACATATGTAAGAACTGGAAAATCCGGAGGTCGTGGGTGGGATTCCCGCCGAGCTCGCAGATTTTTTTCTTTGCTTCGTGCAATCTCCCATTTCCTTTCTAGGGCTAACGCTCAGTGGGAAATTCACGGGTTCACTTATCACTTTATCATACACTGCATTTGAATTTTTCCAATGGGTTCCAATCCATTTCTGTTATAGCCTTATGCAGCCAAGCACAGGGACTAGTTTCGATCGACAAACCTTGCCATTTCTGTTGTTGTTCTAATGACTTGTTATACTAAAAACGTTTCTTTTTTTTTCAAACCAGCAACCGCCCAACGGTTCCCTTCGGTGGAAATCTGTTGGGAAGACCTTAATCGCGTAGAAAATTCTGATTTAATATTAAAGAAAATCTACAGTTTTTTTTTTCTTTCGGCAAAATATTAGCTCAAAATTTCCATTCCTTTTTAAAGGGGTAGTATGTCATTTAAATGCAAAATAAGGACAGCTAGCATTGTCGTAAAGCCGACAACAGCTAGTAAATTTGGGGAATAAAATTCCCTTTCCTAAAACATTCTGCAACTTAATAGATCAAACTGTATTAACCTACACAAATAGAGCGGTTTCCAATTGAGTGTCGTAAAACCAAAACCAAAGTAATTACTCTGGCCGATCACAACAGATGTAAACAACACAACGAGCCAATCAGAATTCGAAGCAAATACATGTAACCGGCGCCAAGCGCGGGAAAACGCGTGCGGCCAAAACACGATTGGTTTTGGTTTGGATTCCCATTGGTTGAGAAAGTGGCGCGAGTTTTGTTAACCCATCACAGAGCGTAGTAATGCAATACCAAAACAAACGCGAAATTACTTTCGACACTCAATTGAAAACCACTCTATGTTTTTAAAAGGGCACACAACGATCTGGTTACACAGGAGACGGTATTTTAAGTGTGTTTTGCTTGAATGTTCTCTTTGGGTTCCCTGAATAATTAATCAGTGGTTATCTTTCTTTGACTGACCTCGTCCTTCTCACGCTTCAGTCTCTCTATTTCTTCCTGTAAAGTTGCTTGTTTTTCAGCTGATTCGCGGCGCAGTTCCTCCAAAGCCTAATCACATGAGTGAAAACAAACAAGTTGCTTTGAACCTCATTATGAAAGCGAGGCATCGTGCATAGTTTTTATTACGAAAATTAGTTTTCTTTCATAGGGCTAACCTCGCGGTCCTCCTTCTCAAATATATTGTGTACAATGTTTATTGCATATGTATTTGAATAAAAATTACCACGGAAACAAAATTAATTTCCACATGAAAAGCTTTGAGGTTCAAAGCAAGCCTATTACTGTACGTTAGTTAAGGTTTAATTTGTTTTTGGTTTGAAAATTTTCAAACCAGTTCGATTTTTGTCATCCTTTGTTCAAAAAGAAGAATATAACTCTAAATTACACTAGCTTAAAAATTCTCAAACCAAAACACATTTATAGAAACAACGGATACGTGATAATGGCCCGGAAGTGACTTATTTTCTACTGCGATAGGAACAAAAAATAAAGACAAAATAGTTGAAAAACTGAAGGAAAATGACTCTCTCACTTATCATTAATTATGCTTGCTTTACATATCTTTCAAGTTTTTCGGAGTAACGGGAAAGATTCTCAGTGGCTTAAAAAGCTAATAAAGGCTAATAAGATAAACAAAATTGACAATCGAAATATGATTTATTCAAACGCTCAGAAGAGATGCGAAATTACCAATTTAAATTTGAAACATCAAAGAACCGATTACATGTCTGGATTGATTCATGAAGGAAGACAGAAAATTAGTATGTAAAATAACAAAGACGACACGCTGAAACTATTTTTTAAATTACCGATTTCACATAAATATTTCTCTGTCGTACGTGACAAACAATGTCAGAACAGAGTTTCAAATGTTAGCACACTCAAAGGAAAAATATCACCTTAAATAAAGCTGACGCGCCTTTATTACAACGACAAAGGGGGGAAAGAGAACGCTAAGATTTTACTCGCATTAAAAAAGAGTTCCCGAGCTTAAAACTGGGAAATATTGCGAAAAAATCTTAATATACGAACAGTACTGTTAGAAACTCCTGCTGTGAGGATCAGTTTTATTTGCGGAGAAGTCCTACTTTAGGATTTAATTCAGACTCAAAAGTTCAAAAACAACTTGTTTGAGCATAACAAGCAGAGCCACACACAAGTTCCGCTCAGTAGTTTACTTGATTGGTTACACGTTAGAATTCCGTCCACGGCGGGACTCAAAAGTTAATCCACCTTGTAAAACATAATAAATAGCACCAATTAAAGGAAAGTACAGCTCAGTAAGCTTTCATTTGAATTATCACAATGTAGGATTTCAGCCAGACCCTCAAAAGTTAGAAACGAATGTTTGGTTTTGCAGCAGAGTTGACTGATAACTAAAGGTAAATTGGCCACCGTAAAGAGATTCGAGTGCTGACGTTTTGAACGTTAGCTCGTCAGAGCGAACCACCTTGAACGGCGTAACAAGCAAAAATACAGGAAAGTGCTTCCTACTAGTTTTCATTTGAATGGTCAACCTTGAATTCCATCCATCCACAGACTCGCAAAAAGCAGCACCCCAAAAATCACTGCTCAGTAGCTCTCTTTAGAATTCCATCCACGGACTTATAAGTTATAACTACTTTGTACAGCATAACAAACAGCGCCAAAGGAAAGTACAGTACTGCTCAGTAGCTTTTGTTTGAATGGTCATAGCTTAGGATTCTATCACGAAGACTAAAATATAACAACCTGACAAACTGATTTGAACAAGAATGAGAGGAAAAGAGTTAAACGATACCTGTTCGCGTCGAGCGTGCGCTGAACGAGAGTCGCTCGACGCCATTTTTCCACCAGCCCTGTGCATCAACAAAGCAAAACAGAATATGACAAAGTTAGCATGTTCATGATCTGAAGAGATCTCAGTAAAAAAAAAAAAAAAATCCCGAATTGTGCTGATGTCAAAATAACCTTGCACTCACCATAAAGAATGCAGAAAAATACTTTTAATCCAAGAAAAAGCTAGTCTTTTTCGTATTTTCCTCTGTGAATAAATTCAAATTTAAATGTCTCGAATTTTCCGTTTCTTGATTAGCTTGATGCGTAAACAGACATTTCAGAATTTGAGCGTTTTGATCTCGATGAAATAACTACAATTTGTTGGTTACAACTTGCTGGAGCATCGCACATTTTCCTCCGTGAACAAAACTAACATTGGCGTATATCTGTTTTCAAAATTCAAGCATTTTGTATTTTCGCTCACTGCTGCATAATTTCCATCTGTGTCTCGACGTAGTGATTCAAGACTAAATTTAATCATAAATGGTAAAATACATTTTAAAATCGCTCGTTGCTTGGCGACAACAGAAACAAACCCTAATAAAACACATTTAGCAAATAGCCGGAAGACATGAAAGCGCATTTAATAGCAGAGAAACCCGGCATCAGATACAAGTTTCACAAACATCGCCCATGCACAACTCGCGTCCTTTACAATTATTTGAACGCAATATAAAATCCATTAACAAGAGGTAAATAAAATGAATGATTCAGAATTCTTGGCCAAAAATAGGTTTGATTAGCTTTGTTTGTCTTTATTTGCAGAACTGAAGTATATCGTAAAAAACAACCTGTGCAAACAGTACCTGAAAAATGTCTCTGTTTTATTCAGTTAATGACACAAACCTTCAACTCAGTGCAATAACTTCCACCTTATTTCTCCTTCACGGCACAAAATCAAGATCCTCTCTTGTTTTTCAACACGTAATTAAATAGCAAGTGTCATTAGATACGTCAAAGCATTTTGTTCTTTGTAAGTTATCCGCCAGAAGTTGTATAATAAGTTCGCTGTGAGACTTTTTAGGTGACAGCGCCTTTTAGGAAATTTCCTTTTTAAAAATTAAATTTTAATTGATTTGTTTTTGTTTCCACGGTCGAAAGTCAAAGTGTTTATCTTTTCGGGCTTGTAAGCGTTACTGCACAGAAAGAAGAAAAACAACAAACAGACAAACAATAAAACGAGAAAACGAGCAAAACCGACTGCGTCAAAACAGTGGAAAATGTTTTTCCAAACTCGGCAGGCCTGAAATTCTGCCAGTTTGAAGGCTGCCGTTCGTACACCAAACCAAAACAGCAAAGAGAGAATCAATTGACCACACGACAAAAATACGGCCTTTTTTTGCAAGCATTTAACAAAGAAGGTGTCCGCCATAACAAGAAAAATGTTACTTACCCTCCCCTCCTAAATGGAGCCTGACTGTGCCTCGCGCGCCCCACGGGTCTCCTGTGGAATGAAATTTGTCACATTTGATTCAATGATTTTCTTTCAAGAAATAGAGTTCGATTGGTTAAAGATATCCAGCATTTGACTGTCACAGCTCTTTTAAAACACAAAGCAAGAAATATTGAGTTCTTCAATATTGCTGGATTTTGTTTGTATTCCGTACCTTCGTCTCCATGTCGAAGAAACCCACTGAACCGCTTTATAGCAAATATGCAATGAAAACGAATTCCTTTGTTTATGTTTTTAGCCACCTGTTTTGGCACGGGCCGGGCGTAGAGGGATCAAATTTGACCGCAATTCCGGCTAAATTCACCGCACAATTGCAGCGCAAATCAAATTTGTTGATTCAAAAATGTGAGCGTGACCGAAAAAAGGGTCATGAGATCATGTTACGTGTCTGTTGAACATACAGTAGCCAAACAGGACGAAGTCTAAAAAAAATTTTAGAAGAAGTAGACAGTAATGTGACAATCTAAAAAAAGAGTGCATTAAAAACGCTTCAGGGGCACCCAACGGATCGTTTCGGTAAATTATCTGTTCGGAAGGCCCTTAATCCCCTACAATTTTCTAAAAATAATTTTCGCCTCGAACTTTTGTGATATGGGAAATTTAAGGCCTGGTGTTTTCGGATTGATAAAAATGTCGTTTCGGGTACCGAAAAAAGATCAGCTAAGATTTTCGGAAAGGAAATAAGACCTAAGTTTTTTGGGAAATGGACAAAAATACCCAAGTAATTTCGAAAAGACTCAAGTTCCCCTAGGATGACCGAACAGATAAAAATATTATAGAGCAGCTTTAAATGAATCTACAGAGCTTTTTAAAAAGGCACTCCAGCCTAAAATAGCGTTTTTCCCCATCGACCCACTTGCCTTTCCAGAGCTCCGCTGTAGTGGCTCTTTAAGAAGATAGCAAGGTTTACTTGAGGGCTCCGCTGAAAGCACGTCCGTTTTACAGTAAACGTGAAAGAAAATTCAGGGATGAGTTAGAAGCCGTATACATAATAAATGACCGGCTGTGGGCGCGAAACATTCCGAAACGTCGCCCCAGGCGACCTTTCGGGCCTTGTGGATAATATTTCAACAGACACGTAACAACATCCCGGCAAAATCTCATGACTCCTTCGTTGGGTCACGTTAGTATATGTGAAACAACAAATTCGATTTCCGCTGCGATTTTCCTTTGAATTTAGACGGAATTATGGTCAAATTTGACTTCTCTGCGTCCTGTGACTTGGAAGGAATTTTCATCAGAGCGAAGTCGGTTTCATTGCGGGAATTTCTGTCAGAGCGAGCGAATACGATTTCTCCGTGTGCCGATTTCAAGTGTAATCGTTTCATCCAAGTCGGAGTCTAGATTAATTAAGGTTCCAGTTTCAATTATTTCTAACTGAAACAGTGTGATTACCGTGGGTTTGTTTCAGGGTTTTTATATGCTCAACTGGCAAAGCTATGTCTACTGACCTGTACTCCTGATGACGATCCACGGATTTGTTCAGGCTGGACTGCCTATCACCCACTCTGGGCGAGCGAGGGGGCTGGGGTGAAGTGCTTCTGAAACAACAACACACTAATCAGGAACTTCCGAATTGGCTTTTGGCCTCTTTTTGAAAGCGAGGCTTGGTATGGTACACAGCGTGAAGATGCAAACAAATTAAAATATTTTTTGCTTGTTTGAATTTTCACCGTCTTATGCCCCCTTACAATACAATACAATACATACCACTTCACACCAATTAAACACAATTAGTTCCACCTGTTTTACTTTTAGCAAAACGGGAATCAATGACAGAAACTTTTAACACTGCAAGCTGCTGAGCTCTAAAGTGTAATTTTATCGAAAAGCACCAGTACGTCATTTTAATTCAGCGCATGTCCAGAGCTATAAAAACGGAGCCGGACATTTTTGACGTTCTCTTATCAGATCGGCGATATTGGCGCTGCGATTTCACAGTGATTTCATTGCGATTCTGTTGCGATGAAAGCAGAGAGCCTGATGAATTGAGACCCCCCCGATGGTCGGGAACTTTGAGATGATTTTTTTCTTGCACCGCCCAAAAGTCAAGTGGAATCGCAGCGAAAATCACCGAAAATCACCAGTTGTTTACACAAGCAATTTGAAATCGCATTTAAAATGGTGCCGCCAAAATCTCTGTTAAAATCATTTTAAAAAATCGCCTGGAAGAACAGCTGGACAAACTGAGATTTCACCACTTCTCTCAGTGCTTCACTCTGTCGTTTGTGGTAGAGGCACCAAGACCACGAACCAACAGTCACAAACTGGCAGATTAGTATCCTTACTTTTAGAAATAGCGCAAATTTTGCATCAAAACGGCCGACACCTACTCAAAACAGATCTACACGTCAAGTGCAACGAAATTATCTTTACAGTATTCTATCATACAAAGGTAGTTTATATTTGCAAATAGAAACAATAAAGTGTACGCCGATGTCCGCTACTGGCTAAAACCCAAGCTCGCTTATCACTAGCCTCCCACGCAGTCGTTTTTAGGGGAATCGTATTACCTCCTCCCCAAAATACGAGTCCCCCAAAAACGACTGCGTGGGAGGCTAGCTTATCACTTAACATCTGTAACGTGATGTATATGAAGTAGAGTAAAGTACTAAGTAATACTTTATTCTAAGAGCGTGACACGCAACAGTCACAAGAGTTACTGAAAAAACTTGTGGCCCTCCAAAAAAAAAAAAAAAAAAAAAGCAAAAGCAAGTCAAAGCGCTGGTGATCTATTCTAGAGGTCGTGGGTTCAAATCCTGCCGAGGTCAAACAATTTTCTTGGAACTCAGCAAACCAAATTTCCTTTCCAGGTCTAGCAAGCCCGAGGAACTATAAGGACGATAGTCCTCACTTTAGCACTCAATTTCTATCGCATTTCATGGGTGCTACGCGGCTCGCACACTTTGTAGTATATGAAGTCGATACTACAATGGTTTAGATTTTTCACTGCATGACAAAATAATGTGTGATGACTTCACTTGAAGTTTTTCCTGGAGTCAAGGAAGCGAAGAGTCTTACTCACCCAATACTCTTCTTAGGAGTTCTGACTCTGGAAAGGAAAGAAGATACACAACATTATCAGTTAATGGTATGCGCGAGGTATTGATAACGATTCTCCATTTGCCTTTGTATCCCTCTAAAACGGCAAAACCCGTTTGCTAATCATTAACTTGTCGTACCTCTTCTCAAACAGTATCGCTTCTATCGAACACCAACTCAGATCAGTCTGTCGTTTTAAATTGCACTCAATAGCAGTGAAGCGATAAGATTGATAAGTAGCATGTAGGCGAGAAATACTTTATCACAAATGAGTGCCTTTTCTTATTCGCTATTCTGAGGCATTGTAATTAACACCTTTGGGTAATCCATTCCATTCGTTCTCGCTGTTTAGCTGATCCAAACTTCACCTCACAGTTAATTAAATTCATATCACTGTTAAAATTAAATCGCAACATTGTAAATTTCTTTTAAAAATAAGAACTGTGTTATTCTAATTTTTGTATTTCGGTTTTTTGGCGTTAAATAAAGTTGACTTGACTTGACTTGACTTGACACAGCGCAAAAGCTGGAGACGTAAGATCTCCTTTTTTGTCTATCCGGGAACAGCCGTAAGTTAACCCTTAAGCCACAACATCAACAGGTATATTCTTCTTAATGTTCTTACATATTTGCTATATGATACCAGTTGGGAGAATTTGGTTAAAGTGATCAAGACATCGTCGGTGATCACTGTTTAGAGCGGATTTCAATTGAGTGTCGAAAGAGTGTCGAAAGTAATTTTCTTTGGTTTTGCACTACTACGCTCTGTGATTGGCCAGCAAAACACGCGCCACGTTCTCAACCAATCAGCAGCAAAACCAAATCCAATCGCGCCTTATTTGCACGCGTTTTCCCGCGCTTGCCGCCGGTTACATGTATTTGCTTCGATTTCTGATTGGTTCTTTACGCGGTTTGCGTCTGTTGCGATCGGCCAGAGTAATTACTTTGGTTTGGGTTCTACGACACTCAATTGGAAACCGCTCTATTCTCATATATAACCTTTCTGTTTGATTGAACCGTGATTTTGTAAGGAGACAGTAGACGTGGCGCTGATCACAGGGTTAATAAGAGTCAACTCTTTACCTGAACTGTAAATTTTGTACGCTCCCATTGACGTTCGTACATGTCCAGTGATTGTGAGTTTGAACGCGCTCGATATTTTTTTTTTGTCCGAATTGATAAATTAAAACTCACGCGCTCAGCAAACCGCAAATTCTCAAATACGCAAAATTTTGAGCCTTAGTGGACTCTCAATCTTATTTTTAACGTAACAGTGGAGAACGTAACGCGCGAGAGAGAACGCGTCCGTCCGTCCGTCCGTCCGTCCGTCCGTCCGTCCATCCATCCATCCATCCATCCATCCAAAGCCTAAAGCCCTAGCAACTTACTCTAGAGAGGGCTTCCGTGATCCACCTGCCGTGCCCCCAGATCCTTCACTTGAACTATTAAACTTCTCTACCGGAGTTAACTCCACCCCTGAGTCTGAGGGGGTCCTTTTCTTCTCGTCAATAATGAGCCCATCTGAAGAGGAGCGCTTGTGTTTGGTCTTCGCAGGGCTGCTGGCCGGGCGGGGGAACACTTTGGATAAGTTCAGAGATGACCCATTGTCTGCATTAAGTGTCCTTACAGATTCCGATTGAGCTTCCTACAAAGGAAAGAAAAATCGGAACTCACTGAAAGTTCGACACACAGGAAGGGGCTAGTCCCTGGGGCAAGTCCTCTGTTAGTGTTTACACAAAGGGCCGGTCGCAGGGACCTCTCCCTCGAACAGTTCATTCGAAGGGACAAGCATAATTTTGAGAGGACAAGCTCCGCTTCAATTCAAGCCAATTTGAATACGACAGTGGGTGGTTCACACAATGGGACATGTCCCCGTCACATGCTCTCTACTGTGTTCTCTCCATAATGATTCCCCGTGCTTGGTGCCGGTTACTTGTATTTCCTTCGAGAGGCGAAGAAAGCGAGAATCGCGAGAATCAGGCGCGCATGACGCGCGAGAAGCTCCTCTCGCGCGTCGCGCATGCGCCCGATTCCCCTTCTCCCTTCCCCTTTCTGGCGCCCGTGGCGCAGGCTATCCTACGCTTTTATGAAGACCTTTGGTTCGAGTCCTGTCTATGACGTACCTTTTCCTGAATCTTTTCCAGATCTGTCTCTGATTTGACTGACACAGCACTTGACTGAACACTCAAAGGTACCTCACTGTTCACTGGAAGGTTAATGGCCACCCCATCCACTATTCTCGTCTCCGAATGCGATTTTCTGCTTTGCTTGAACCGCTCCACTTTAGCTTGCAGCTTTTCTGCAGCGCTCTTGGAGTTCCTGTCGCTGTCCGACGCATTTTCCGCTGTGGATTTCTTCTTAGGTTTTAATTTCTCTCCATCGAGGCCTGTGGGCATATAACACAAAGGGATTTACTTTAGTTCAATAGTCGGTTTTATGTAAAAGAGGCGGGATTTTAGATGGATCATCTCTCAGCTTTATTCATAGGTGATTGATATCCCTCTACCTTGGCCTATAAAAACAGGGATGTAAAGACAGGATTTTACAAAGGTCATTTCTCAGCTTTGTTTCCCCTTCACGGCCAGTTTCGTTTTCTATCAATGTTGGCCCACTGGCATGTTAAGAAAGGTTTCAGATACGTAACTTCTCTACCTTGTGAACTTCAGAGCCCGGTTGTTCGTAAGCCGATTAACACTAATCCCCGATTAAAAATTAACCAAGGTTTTCATCTCGCTCTTCAAAAATGTTGAAGTCAAAGCTAAGGGCAGAAACCTTTTAGCAGCATCCTTATTGTTATTAGTAATTAAATTCTAATCAAACTTCACTTTAACCTAGGATTAACTCAATCGGGCTTTGAACAACTGGGCCCAGAGGATTAACCGATCTCTCTCTGTCTACGCCTATTGCCATGAAAAGAAAGCTCTAAAGGAAGGTCAGTTTCTCTGCTTTGTTTACTTCACTTCAGTGTAATCACTTACCGTTGTCTGTTTCTTCAGTTTCGCTGTCGGCTTCTTCACTGTCGCTGTCGTCCTGTGAATCACCCTGCTCAGCATTGCTAGGCACAATCCCTTCCTTCAGTTCATTCTTCAGCCACGTGGGAGCCTGACAGAGAAACAGATGTTTTCTTCAGTGAGCTCTCTCCTCCCTATTCCTCCTCCCCCCCCCCCCGCCCCCATCACACATACACATGAGCGAAGTCTTCCTGAATTGGTGCGCAACACTCGCGCGAAAATCAAAACAAGTTAGGCAGTACGGCTTCTAAAGGTAGGAATGTTTGCAATCACTTGCAGTGGATATGCTCTCCTTTTATCGCGTGGAAATCGCTATTACTTTTATTGTAAACCGAAAATGTTTGTAAAATCTGTGTAAAACATAACACGAGTAATCGGCCTTCAAGAATTATTCCCATAGTGACCCAGCGACATGAGGTTATTACATTTTACTATTTAAAAATAGTGCAAGACAACTCCAATCGCGACTAGGAGCATGACTAAGCCCCACTAGATGGGATGCTACAGGTCGCCCCAACTTAGTTTTGGTTCCTCGACCTCTTACAGTTCACCGATGAATGTGAGAATATGCAGCTGCCGCGCTATTTGCTGGTACAGAGAACTGAGAGAGCGCTGAGAATTGGACAATGTGAAACAGGTGTTTGTTTTCAAGTTTGGCAAACATAGATCCTGTAACAACTAAACACTCCGTAGGAGAAGGAAAAAAAAAAGAAAAGAAAACAGATCGTCCTTCTAACGAGCCCTTGGTTTACTTTAATTCACCACCACACACGTTCCAAAAAAGAAAAGCAAAATAAGAGTAGAAAAAATATATATTACAGAGAAAGTGGTCAGGAAGCCTTAGGAGGAACCATAGGGCTTATAGAATAAGGCTTCTTCCTCATTACAGAGTTGTTACATATAATGTATGAAGACTATGAGACGGTTGATATACAATTACAGTTGAAACGAATAGACGGGAAACGATCAATAAACATTTGAGAAAAAATAGCATGCAAGGTAAAAAATAGAGATACAGATTAAGTAGTTGCTGTAGATCATATATTGTTTAAGGCTAGATTTAAAGAAGGAAAGAGATACTGAGTTACAAATGTCTTTATTTAAAGAATTGCTTCAGAAATACTTTACGCTTTCACACCGACAAACAAGCTCTTTAGGCTTTCTAACTCTATGCTTACCTCTCCTAAGGTGGTGTCCAATTCTGAAGAGCTTGATCCCATGGAAGAGTCCAGTCCAGGCCCACGGGTGCTTGGAAATACACTGCAAACAGTATGTGAAGTAACATGAGAAATGGAATAACAACAAAGAACCACAAGCAAGCTTTAACGAGGTAATATGGACATCGGCAGTATTCACAGAGTAAGACCAGCTGACCATGAATCCAAAGTATCAAAGAGCACTTAATATAGTAACTCGAAGTTTGAAAAGATAGGCCTAAATCTTTACTTTGACCATCCTTGTCCGTACTGATGGTGCATTGAGGCAATCGAGAGAAATATTAGAAGCTTTTATTAAATGACGATTTCTCAAACGTTTTAGGGCCAAAACTTTCACTACAGGGAAAAAAATTGGAAGGCAAAATGGCGGGAATGAGGAGGATAATCAGTTACGATTAGACATTACTCCCCTAATTTCAGTCCTACACGGCCGTTGTATTATTCCACTAATGAAAGTAAAACCCTTATCCTGCATAGACCTTAATCACGGTAATAAAGAAAAAAAAAAGAAAGAAAAAAAGAAAGAAAAAGCGCGCTTCCCCTCGCGCGCTTTTTCTTTATTTTTTCGCGCGCCGTTTTTCGCGCTGCACCCCAACTAACTGAACGCCTGGAAGAGGCTAGGTAATTTAAAATTGTCACGCAGGCCCGGTAACGCAAAACAATTGACACTGTTGGAAAGAGCAGCTTAAAATTAATAAAATAGCGAAGATAAAGTTCCGTTAACTCTGAAAATTTTATAGACGTTTGTAAAGAAACGGACAAATTTTGCCTCGTCTTTACACAAACGTCTGCAAAAATTCCTGAATTTACGGAACTATATCTTCGCCATTTCAACAAGACCCTCAAACTTGACCTTTTTACTAATTTTAACCAGCAGCGTCAACCATTTTTGGCGTTACTGGGCCTACATAAAAATCTTAAATTACCGTGATATTGGAGAATGGGACTAGCTTTGTAAAATTTATTGAGTAGAGCAAAGGTGACAAGCGAAAGGCACCACAGGGAAGACCTACTACTCCGTGCAAGCACGTGCCTACCAAACAGATCACGTGCAAATCACGTGACTGACACCTACCCGTCAGATTTGGACAACCTTCTTTCGCTGGCTTTTTTCTGAGATCGCTTCTTGGATCGTCTTCTTGTAGGAGCCGGTGCTGTAGTTTCTATTTGCACGAATAAGTTGACACCAAACCCATTGATATCCAGCAGATATACAGGGAACTCCTGGTCACGCTCCGACCCATACACACTGTAGGTATCCCAGTGAAACAGGCGAGTCGGGGAAGGCACAGGTTCATTGTCGTTGATTCGTAAAAATCCAACGTATGTTTGATCGCTAATTTGTCCTCGGCGCGAACTCATTCTGATGTAGTTTACTGATGGGTCTTCTTTTGAACCACAATCGCTTCGTTCAGCATCGGAGAAGACACTAAAACGCACAACATAGTAAGTTCTAAACACCATCACCATCGTCATCATCATCATCAATATTCTGTATTTAAACACTACGCTAAATCATTAAAGACAAATAGTCTTCCTATGAACGCAAAAACTACATGAAACAGATCAATAAAACCACTAACTATACGTCCGTCCTCTTGCTGAGTTATTATGTTTATAATTTTAGCCGGTCTACAACAAGCCTACATTTCTCCAAAGTATCACGAAGGGATTCGGGTCTCCCAAGTGCTTCCATAACTCGATATATGCATGCACGCTAAGCATGAACTAATTCTTTTTTAACAGTGACAACAAAGTAGTGCGCAAAAACGTTGTAAAAACTAAGCGACAGAAACCCGAGTTTGTCTAATTTGCAGTCGTCATCTTATGGACGCACGGCCGTGCGTATGTTGGGAAATGTACCATTATGACTCCAATAAGAATTAGATAGGGAAGCACGCGCGCTATGGTATAATCCAAATTGGCCATCTACTCACCCATCTATGGCCTTGTACATCAAACCTCCACTGCTGTCCATCAGATCCGGCTGTGCCACGCCGTCCTGTAACCCATCCTTTCTCTTCTTTTGAGACTGTGGTAAAGAGAATCCCTCTTGCATTCCTTCCTTCCTGCCGCGTTCAAACCTTGTTGAGTTCGACAGCTCTAACACGCCCTCCCTGCGCTTCTTGGCGTCTTTTGGAAGGGAAGACTGGCTTCCGGAGTTATGATCACTTTTATTCCTGAAAATTAAGCGATAACTGTTTATCCTCTTCACGCTTAGCAATTTTACCCATCTCAACTCCACTCTGTGTTGCTTATGTTTGACATCGGTATCAAACTTCTCCTTGTAACATCAATACATATTCACCCCCTGAGGTCATGAGAATTAAGTATATGATCACCCAAGGTCAGTGAATTTTCGTGATATTTTAATAACTTCTCCCCACTACTTTTATAAGAAAAGTAGGAGACCAGATAGGAAAATTTGTTCTTTGATATTAGGGGTTAAAGGGTTAAGTAAATCCGTCCTAGAACAACAATGTCCAGCTTTAAATAAATACAAAGTAAGAATTCGTTGAGCAGAAGGTTGACTAGATTAGCACAATAAGCGAACCAAACTTCAACCTAACGAGAAAGAAAAATCGCGTGAACATGTCGGTTGTGGATGCACTTGCGTACCAACCCTGTTACAGGTCAACCTGGTCCCCTCGGTCTTTGCGATATTTAAAACAGTCGGAAAAGACCCTGGAACACGCTCAAAAAATACTCTACGAATGGTAAAGTATTTTGTGACGACACACTTGATTTTTTTTTTTTTTTTACAGGATCAAATATGGCTGTTTCTACATTTTTTTTACCGGAAAAAATTAGCGAAGGCAAAAATCAAATGTCACGTGACAACACGAGGTAAAGAGGTAAAGAAAAAATCTTTGCTTTCGGTGGGATTCTGTTTGATCACCGATGGTTTATCGACTGAACTACAAGGCCAGGCGGGACCAGGTCTTGGATAATTAAGCTGGTCACTCGCGACGATGACGATGCGAAGGGTACTTGAAATGTTGTGCCGCGCAACAGAGAGTTTACCCTGCACTGTAAATTTAACTGCTGGAAGGAATCCAATTAAAATCTAACTAAGCATTGCCCTAGTAAGGAAATGTGGTTAACACGACACTTCTCTACGTTCAGACTTGGGAAAAGAATTATAGGGCTTCAGTCTAGCCTAGCAATCTAACCTAGTCAAGCCGTTTGTTGGGGTTTGGTGGCTCGCGGCAAAGCCTCGAAAATGCAGAAGCGGCAAAGCCACAAGAAGACGAAAACGCGCGGGGAAGCCGCAAGAAAAATGGGGAGGGAGTTTCTTCTTCCCTTGTGCCCAGTCTTCTAGCGGCTTTGCTGAGCTGCAGGCCACCAAACCCAACTAAACCGCCAGTTACGCGGGCTAGCTGCAGTCTACCCATGAAAGCACGTCTACTGACATTGGGTTCTTACCCAGGAGACAACTCTACACTGTCACCACTGCCTATACTCATGCTTCCGCTGGGGTTTCTCATGTGCTTCCTGCAACTCCCTTCAGTATCTGTCTTGTCTCCACTCTCGCTTTGGTGCCGACGGCTTTCCTTGGGTCTCGTTCCCCAGAAAAACAGGTCATTCTCGTTGGTTCCGACGACAGTGAACCCATCACCACAGTAAATCATCTACAGAAAAAAGTGAAACACCTTAATCCCCAAAGTCTGTCTTTCGCCTCTACATGGTGAGGGAGAAGGGAATGGAACGTGACGCCATTTTATAACACAAGACAAGTTGTGAACCGTAATTGTTAAATAACGCAACTAGGCTTGCGACCGTTTTTCAAAACGTCCTTACAATTTTTGGACCTGACAAGTATTGATGGTTTGCATGTGACGTCATGGCGGCCATGCTGGTGTACAGGAACAATAAGATTTTTCTCCTCTGGGAGTCAGGAGCCCATAATGGGCTCCTGTGGGAGTCAGGAGCCCATGGGCTCCTGTGGGAGTTAAATTCCATTTTTGTGCAAACTATGTGAACAAATTTTCTTTTGCTTCATACATCAACATGGCGGCAATGCAAGCCACCTATTCTTCAAATCAGTTTTCTCTCCATTGGTGGTACTTCTTATTGCAATCTAGTCCGATGCGTTTTTAATCTTGTAAAGTTTTCAACAATTTAGCGCTCAAAATTCTTAAAAATCGAATTTCTGTGAACACCGTGCTCGTAAAATACTCAATGCACGCAATGTAAATTGCTCAAAAAAGTCTAATAAAGATAGCATTCTGTTTACAACGGCACATCAGTTACACTAAAATCAACCAACAACAACAGCGATAGCAAGAATTTCTCTTACTGTAGTGGTCTTGTCTTCTAATGCCTTGACAATAGCAGGCACATCACGTGGTTTGCAGTTGCCGCAAGCCAGCTGCCCCAATTGGTTATCACCAAATGTATACACCAGGCCAGGTTCCACAAGTGCGGCACTGTGAGCTGGACCCAGGGACACGTCCAATACACGGTGCTTGGACAGCACTTTCACAGCTGTTGGTACATTCTTACCATCCACCTGGACCTAGGGAAGGAAACCAGCACACCCAGTTTAGATTGGTAAATAGTCTTTAGCCTGCGGAACAGGCGTTTCGGTTGTTTTACGGTTTTTCTAGCGAGCGGAGGCAAGCGCGAAACGAGCACGTCATGCGCGACGGGAGGCCGAGGGCGTTGTCGTTTTTGCGCCCCTCCCGTCGCGTTCCGCGCTCGCCTTGCGCTTGCCTCCGCTCACCTGAAAAACGCAAAAAATAACGCCTCTTCAGCAGGCTCAAAAACAATAGTCTTTTGTTTTCTTGAAATTCACAGAAGACGAAAATCATCAAAAGTATTGATTCACGTGAGTGATATTCGTACGAAGCATTCACTCATGTGAGTTTCTCTTCAGCCTCACTTTCCATTTCCTGGCTCGTTTCAGACTTTTCTCTAGAAGACCACACGCACGTAATGCCGACCAACGCGGAAGTGTGGACTGTCTTGCAGTCTCCCCCCGGTTAGATGATCATTCTGTGACGTTTAGTTTAACTCAAAATCTTTAAATCACTTTCCACCATTTTTGGCAAACTATTGCATGCGTATGCTCGATCACAAATTTTCACTGGGTAAAACCCTAATACCGAAAAGAATTGCCCTCTTGGGCCGGGTTGTTTGAAAGCCGATTAACGCTAATATACGATTAAAAGTTAATCGAGGTTTTCATCTCGCTTGTTAAAAATGATTTTAAGGCCTAATTTCAAACTAAAGGTAAAGAAAAGTCGAAGTCAAAACTGAGGGCCAAAAATCTTTTGCAAGAATCTTTACCGATTAGTAATTAAAGTTGAATCAAAGTTCACATTAATCCGGGATTAGCTTAATCGGGCTTTGAACAACTGGGCCCTTGATGTCTATAAATTTGTTTTTTACAATACTGTAGGCAAATGTTGCTTAAAAATCAAGACAATTTTATTCTTTATTCTTATGAACTGGATGTTTCATCAAGCATTGACATCGGCAGGAGATACCGACCAGTGTTAGGCTCAAAGAGTACATTTTCTTGACTATACAAAGGCTAGCGACAGACTTGTGCAAGCAAATATTTCCCAGGTATATGTCCAAAGGACACAGATAGCCAGGAAACTAATTCAAACCCAAAGTTAGCCTGCGTAACAACTGTTTCAGTGGGGTGTTGTGCGGTTTGTGCTGCCTGAATGCGCGGAAATTGGGACGATCAAAACGCGAAAGAGGCACAAAACCAGCCTCTGAAATTCGCTTGTTACGCAGGCTAACCCAAAGTCAGTTCATCAGTGTACCTTGTTCAAGAGGTTCTTCATTTGCATCAGAAATCCCTGACGGTTGTTCAGTCCAAGCTTGTTGTTCGCATTGCTGCTCAAGGAAAAAGAAATCAAAAAAGGTATAAACCGTTACAGGGCCCAGGTTCTGTTTAATTTAATTTAGAGGGACACAAGTTGGTATCAGTAACACAGAAAAGTTAAAGCCACCCTCAGTTAATAAAGTCATTCTGTTGTCTGATAGTAGTATTTATTTACATTACATTGCTAAAAGATTGAATGAAAAAAATAAAGACAACAAAAAATTATATGAAGTGATCATTTGAGAAACAGCAGGAATTTTTCTCATGAGAAAGTAACGGGTACAAATAGAGTTGAATCGTAAATTCCGTCTCTTGTCACTCTGTTGTGTCATATCCTAACCTGGACCCTGTTATAAGTCCCTAGCTTCAAATTCAGGCTTCCCCGTCACCAAACATACTTCGTATGTGTAGTGTGTCATTATATTTATTTATGCACGACGAAAGAAAGAAAATTAATATTCATTCTATTCCATTAAAAATAGAGGGCAAATGTACACACAAACGCAAAGATGAAACTAAGAACTCCAAACCTGCCACAAGCAAGTAGCGCCCCAGTATCCGTGAGGAACATGGTGCCATCGTACCCACATCTGACTTGTTTGATAGACACAGTGTCATCAATAGCAGTCACCTCAGTAGGGAGACACCTGGTGATTGAAACTCACACGGATCAGTCTCTTTTTACGTAATGTTTAAAACATGAACAGCAGTGTTTTATCGGATTTAAAACCACGAGGTGCAGCCGAGTGGTTTTAGACCTGATAAAGCACATGCTGCGAGTTTTTTGAACGGCTTCAAAAACATTCCTGGAAAATTGGTGTCAAGAGAGTTCATAACAATGATGCCTTTGTGAACGTTGGAAATTAGCATAGGAGAAAAACATTAAACACTGCATACTAATAAGGAGGAGGTTTTATCGGGTTTTAAAACCACTGCACGTGATGTTTTATCGACTATTTGATAGGTCAATGGGCTTATGAATTATTGAGTTTTGGAATATAGATACTAAGGGTGGGCCAATAACCAATACCAAATACTCAATATCATCAATACTGGGATTTCCTAGAAAAATATAGATGCTTGTGAGAAATATCTGCTGTTTTGATCCATTTCGATACTGTTCACGAGAACACTCACTTGAACATTTGAAGGCTGTTTTTGTGCCAAAAACCAACATTTTTCTGTTTGTGTATGTGCTGTTGCATTATGCTTGAAGAAGTATCACAGCCAGCGGTCTTGGCGGCTCCTTTGTGGACCCGATGTGGTAAATATTTGGCATGCGGATCAGTGAGAGCCTTTTTGGAGCGTAGGTGATAACATCACAGAAAAGACTTGGTTGATGATGTCACAATATTGGTACCAATGACGATATAAAAATATTTCCAAATATTGGTAAATATTGTACATGTACTCATATTTTGCCTCTATTGGAAAAGTTATTGTTTTGAGGTCTGTTAATCATGTCAAAATGAGTCAAAAAGTAAAGCAAGAAACCTTAAGTCACTATCCATGTTATCCAGAGCATCAAAACTTCCATTGTTTAACCCTTTGACCCCTAATATCAAACAACAAACTCTCCTTTCTTGTTCCAATACTATTCTTAGAAAAGTACTGGGGAGAAGTTCTTCATAAAAAAGATCAAGAAAATTCACCTTGGGTGATCATATCTTTAATTCTCATGACTTCAGGGGTTGAATAAGAATTGATATTACAAGGCGAAATTTAATGCTGATCACTGTCAGGGCTTAAAGGGTTAAGGTACCTAATGAGACAGACCAAACCATAAGAACCCCTTAATAAAGCTGACTGTGTTTCACTTACTGGTTATCTTCATCCCCTAATCCTAATCTGCCGTCATCTCCACAGCCCCATGTGAAGACCACACTATCACTAGTCACGACACCTACATGGGCAGGGCCACAACTAACAGACGTGACGTCAAAACTTAGCAGAGCTTCAATCAATTTTGGCTTGGATGAATTGGACCAGTCTCCATGCCCCAGGCAACCTTGCTCTCCCACGCCACAAGTCATCACAATGCCGTTATCTGTGACGAACACAGTGAAGTTGCCACCGCAGCACACTCTGTGATGAAGAAACAAAAGTTAAGACTGGATTTAACTAGGACCAAACATTTTCAGTTCCTGCATGTGAAGGAGAATGGCATCAACAACACAAAATTTTTGAAACCTCAGTATGCCCCCTTCAGAATGCCCCCCCCCCCATTATTGATTATGCCCCTCATCTCCTCAATCCCCACCCCTCTCCCCAAGATAATGAACATACTTGAACTGATGTATCAATTTAAGTTCTTCCAAAAATAGAATAGATTGTTGGTTTTGTTGAAATAGTTCATTCCTCTGCGTATTCAAACAAAACACAGCTTAAAATATTGCACTGTAAACTGTTTTGCATGTCCCTGGAACTCAAAAATAAAGTGAGAACCCAAGGCAAAATGTTTTTCTTGCCCGCTGAGCTTGCGAAAGAGGCAAGAAATGAAGTTCTCACACACTGAATGGGGGGCTGGATATGAGTCAGGATATCAGATGTTACATTCAGTCATGTGATTCAGATTTTGTTTTCTTGCCATTAGAAGTAACAGCTTTCCCACCCTCCCAGCCCCATGCCAGTCTGTCAGTGAGTCTGTTATCTTTGTCGAGTTGTTGAGTTGTCAATAAATGCTGTTGCATTCTTGTGTGGCAGACAAATGGCATTTAGTTTGTGAGAAATGATTTTTCGTTCACAATCAACACTTTATGGATTGATCTTGTATAGCAAATAACAAATTCCCTTGCCCCTCCTGACCCCCTCCAACCAACCACCCTGAAGCAGCATCTAGACAAGCATTAAAAGCTCCCACATAACTGCCCCTTCATACTTATAAACTTACTTCAAAATAGTTTTAGCCTTGAGTGCTTCAACTTGTGTTGGTTTGTCTCGCCTGCTGCCGTCACCATGACCAAGCTGGCCAAAACAGTTGCTACCCCATGTGAATACCGCATGTTCCCATGTTACCATGGCAACATGTGAGCTACCAACAGCAACCTTAAAAATACAGGGGAATATGTGATCACAGCAAACATCAACAAACAAACAAACAGTTTAAACATTAACTTGAACTTCTTTATACAAACCAAAAATTATGTTTCTCAGGTTTGCTCTATTTACTTGCAGCATAGACACTGAGTTGCTGGTTCCCAGGTTTTTTATTTATTTATTTATTTATTTATTTATTTTTTTTTACACATCACCGTTGTTATTTTTTGTGTCAAAATTGTCCACACGTATAATATGCCACAATTACAATCTCATTCTCTGGGTCTTCCTGAGTTATAGCATCCATGTAGTTCCATAAATTCAGGAATTTGTGTAGAAGTTGTATGAAAACAGGCACATGGCCTACATAAAAATGTTACATTACTGTGACAAAGGTCTATGACAAACTAGACCTCAGTGAATCCATGACAGTCATTGCTGAGTAGATGCTTTTTGCCCTGACCCACCTCTCTAAGCTGCCCCTTGGCCGGGATCTCGATCGGCCACATGTTTGTGAAAATCAGGTCCAGGTAATAAAGAAGTGTCCTAAAAAACAGATGGAAAAATCACTATTATAAGTAATAATTACTCATGTCAGTTGGACTTTAGACTGAGATTCATGAATGCAAAGAAACCAGAAGGAAAAAGTTAGTATGTCAGACAATATAATTTAATGTCATTTCATTGTCTGTATTTCACCCGCATTATTTGCAGACTGTTACTGTCAAACTAAGAAAACTGTGAACACTGAGAATAATTCTTATTATTTGTGGAATGTTTATTGTTCTGTGACCAATCAGAGGCAAAGTCAAACAACAAGAAAAAAATCCAAACCACAAAAATAATTACCATTACACCTTGCATTTTTTTCTCTTGAATCTGATTGGTTTTCCTTCAAAAACAATATTCAAAAATATTTCTAACGTTCATGGTTTTCTTAATTCCTCAGTAAATAAATGTGGTTTAATTTTGTCAAGTGGATTTCTCTGCAACCAGTATTTTACCACATCTACATTTCCCAGGAAAGGGCACACCTTCTGTGTAAGGTTGTATAGGTGCCCAGGCAGCAGCAGATTTTAAAAACAGGCCTAATGATGATCTAGCTCACAGATGTACCTCTTGAAAGACTCAAGAGCTACAGCTGAGGCCAGATTGGTGGGCAAATTGTTCCACTTTTCAAGTCGACAATTCTAGGGTACATGTATTGAGAATGGTTACCGTCTCTTGGTTTTAGTGCTTTGATCAACAGAGCTTCCAAGTTCATCTTCACTGGTGTCTTCAAACCTTTTCATTAGCTGTAAATTATTCCAGAAGTGAGTACACACTTAAGACATGAAGTCTGCTACTGGCAATACTCAAAGCTTGGTGTTTCTAGGAGACGAGTGCTTATCTAACATTTTGTGGGATATTTAAGCAACTACTATAAGGGTAAAGTGAAACTTTCTTTGAATCACTGCTGATAATTTCTCTACAAGGAATTAATTTAAGGTCTAAATTTACAGAATACGCCCATTTGGTTGTTTAGATTTCTGCAGTTAGCAGTGGAGTTCCTGAATGGCAATGGCTCGCACAAGCAGAGTGACACACCCACAAAATCAGTAAATATATACAGTTATGCAAGTTCCTTTCAATAGTCATGATGACCCCTCCCAAGTTGATTGGTTTCTGCTACCTATTGTTCCCTAGATAAAAAAAAAAAAAAAAAAGTTACTTCATATTATCTCTTGAACCAGGTGTATATAAATAGGTACTTGTGAATCCCAGGTAAATGAAAACTTGACAAACTCAGCTGGGGCAACCCTGCAGTGGACTAGCATTCCATTCCAGAAGGGAGCCTGTAAATAATTATACTCCCAGGTGCTTTATGCAAAATAAACAGTGTGTTGAGCAGTGAGCTTGAATGTCATAACTCTACCCTTCTTAAGCAGAGAATAACAAAATTAACAAGCTTGCAATAAGATATCTGTTGTACCTTAGGAATTCTCTCATTCAACAATTCCCCAACATCTGGTCTCAAATCAGGGTCTTTTTGCAGTATATCTGCCACCTAAAGGAAAAAAAATTCCACATCCTTTTAATCTTTAAACTGTTTCATAAAAAGAAGATGGCTGTTTCAGTGAAAGAGACCATGTTCAGTTAAGACACTGAAATTTAGATACACCAAGCTAGCTGAATTTCCTAATACAATTTATGGTAAATAGCCAAAGTTTGCTATCTGAACCAACACAAGAAAAATTAATGTTTGAGAAAACATTTTTAAAAAATAAGGCTTCTTGTCTCTCCTCCTTGAAAATAAGACTGTTCAGAGAGTGTAACAGTTACTGTAAGTACAGGTCTTTAGATTACTGCAATGTTTTGTCTTACATTAGTTAGGTAACAATCAAACCTGTTTTTATAAGATGACCTTTCTTGGTTCAACTTTTAAAGGATGAAAACTCCTTAAATCACACTCCCCTTCCCCACAATATTATTTATTGCTCAGTGAGAAGTTGGAATCTAATGAACACACAAACTTGTTGTTCAAACTTACCAACAATCTAAATTCAGGACTGTAGTTTCCCCTTATTGGAGCAAACTGGCCCTGTAAAAAACAATAAAATGATATAGTTATGAACTGATTTCTGAGTTTCTGCCCTTTTCTCTCACAGGAGATGGAGGAAGTTGGATGACTCCTCAGGTTGTCATCTTCTTAGCAAGAACAGCAAGCAATCCGTCCACATTTAAATGGAAAAAATATACAGAAAGTAATCAAACTGGATATGCATACTGTTAAGTTACGTTACTGTCAACAACCTTAAAATCATATATATTTTTTATTTCGATCATATTATGCTGTAGTTGAGAATTTGTAAAGACTTATAAATATAAACATAATTTATATGTATGTCTTTCTCAGTATTGTATTTAGTTTGTAACATGTATTGCAAATTCATAGTGTAATGTGCTTGATATTGTACTGTAAATTCTATTCATATATATATTAATAAAATACAAAAAAAAAATCTCCTTAGCAGGGCAGTTAATTAAGGGTACATTCTACTGGACCAGGTGTAGTTATAGCTTGAATAAAAAAAAAATTCCTACAGAACTTTATATCACCTTTAACTTATAAAAAATAAGAAACATTTTGATGGTGTAACAAATGATTCATAACTCTTGCCAACAAATTATTCATTTTAGTATTCTCATGGTTCTTAATTCCCAATTCAGGAGCTTGCTGTAAACAGGATACAAAATAAAGCTTATATAACACTAGATAAAATGTCCAAGACACAAGAATAACAAAGTTCCTATAGAGTTTTAACAAAAACATTCCGTATTTTTATTATCATTTTAATTAAACTATTCACTTTTTGTTCTGACTAGAACACCTGGCAGGCAACTTTGTTCCAAAACATTGACAACTTTTGCCCTCAGCTTTTACACCCTTTTAAAGTACAATAGATCATGCAAATACTGTCAAATGAATTTCATTGTTCTCTCAAGGGTAGTAAATAAATACAACTCACAACAAAAATAAAAGAATTGTTTGTTGCCCCTTGCATGTAAGTCACAAGATGATGTCTGTAAAAACTTCAGTAAAACTAATTCTGCATACCTTCATAATCTTGTTAACCAGTGCTGGTAGGTTGGATCCTTCAAACGTTTTCTGCCTGCTAGCCATTTCATACAGTATGCATCCCAGTGCCCACACGTCACTCTTGTGATTGTACTCCTTACCCTCGCACTGAAAAGAAGAACCAAAGTGAGCATGCCAACATTGGTCTTCTGCCCTCTATTAGTGACAAATCATTGCCTGTAAGCAGCAAAATTGCCAGCTGCCAGGTCAAGAACTGTTCAATATCAACAAGACTTCAAGAGACTTCGTCTTTGGTGATCTTTTCTTTTGTTCTCATGGCCCGTATGTTTGATCAAGCAGTGAGTTTGGTTGTAGCAAATGGAACAGAAATATTTCTTCACCGATTCACTGGTGGTCGTTCTGTTAAAACATATTTTTTTCGACATGCTGTCATTTTGTATTGGAGATCTACATGATACATGTAAGCTTACCATTTCTGGAGAAATATAATAAGGTGTTCCCAGCACAGTGTTTGCCTTGGAGCCTTCCAGCTGTTTGCTGATACCAAAGTCACCAAGTTTGACCACACCTTCCTTGGTGAGAAAAATATTGGCTGTCTTTAAATCCCTAAAAGAAATAAAATAAATCATAAACTAACAAGAATTTCTGCACATCTATTTACTGCTTTTCCATACTTAGGAAGGCAATCATATTCCAGACTGAGTCCTGTATAACAAATTGATTCTGTTTAGTGGTGCATACATTTGTTGCTGTTTAATTTTCATTTTTCTTTGTGCAATATTCATTACCATAATCTGAGACAAAGGGATGAAAAATCAAACTTGTTTGAAAATTTTTAATCCAAAAAAATTTGGAACCACAACATATACAATGTATTATGCTAAGACCCACCTGTGTAAGATGTTGTTAACATGAATATACTTCAAAGCAGACAGCATCTGTTGAAAGATGATCAAGATGTCTCTTTCTTCCATGTCCTTCTCAAGCCTTGCCAGGTACTGAGCCAGTGTTCTATCAATCAATCAATCAATCAATCAACTTCATTTAAAGAGGGTAACATGGGACAGTACTTCAACTGAATAACTAGTGGCCCTCAAATTAAAATTGTGTAACAAAAATTAAGCGACCAAAAATACTATATTTACAATTATAAAATATCCTCACAATGAGTGTCTACGAATGATGATCATAAACAATTTGAGTACAGTCAGGTAATTAATAAAAACAAATTCTGCTCTCTGCACCATAAGCTTTCCAGTTTTTGTTACGTGGAGGACAAAGCCTTTCCAAAGAACATGGGTTACTTGTCACACTCACCCTCCATCAGCATACTCCATTTCTATCATCAGTGTTCCATCAACTTCAAAACTGTCATAGTAGCTGATGATGTTGGGATGTAGACTTAGCTTTGACAGCACCTTTGCCTGAGAGAATTAGTATTTAAAAAGGATGAGATGCCAGGGGCAAATCATGAAACTGCAACTCTGTATAACCAGGTTCACAAAATAAGCACACAAATTATGTAAAGGAGTGAAGACACAGAGGAGCAGTAGTTAGTGCACTCCACTTTCAACCAGCTGTTTGGCCCAAAGATTGGAGGGTTAATATTTCAAGCCGACTGAGAGTCTCTGCTGTTGTGTTGCTTCTTTGGACAAGAAACTTTACTTCACATTGCCTATCTCTACCCTACAAATGGGTATGTGATAAACTGCTAGGGCAATAACCATGTGATGGACTTAGCATCTCATCCAAGGAGAGTAGCAATAATACTAATACTTTAAGTTGCTTAATGCAACAGAAACCTGATTAAGCTCTGACTGAATGGGTCTTAGGCTAGAGTACAACTTATGGTTTGCTGATTGGTGTACATCTTATTTTTAATAACTATGGAATGCCAAGATGGACTGTGCAAAAAGGAACCTGTTTAGTAAGCCTGTTTCCATTATACCTGGTTTACAATAATCTAACTTGACTTTAGAATCCATAGAAATCAAGGTTGTAAATATTGGTACAATTGAAGAAAGCTCCCAGGCCGCAAATCTGTCGGACAGTTGTCGATAAATTTTCAGCGGACAGTTTAATAACAGATTACCAAAAGTCCACTCACGTCTGACATATTACTGACAAGGTAAAATGATGGAATTAAATAGACAGACTGAGTGATAACAACTATCACTCAGTCTCTACTACCTAGTTTCTGGTTTATTCAATCCATCCAACTGTATTATTTTATAAATGCTTTATTTCCATAAAATGCATTTTCTTCCATCTTCCTTAGTCTGTCGGCCATTGACGGCTGACTGTAGTAAGCCGTTTGTTGGCTGACTGGTGGCTATTAGTTGGCTGTTCGTCAGCTGTCTGTTGGCCAACTGTCGGCTGCTTGTTGGCCGACCATCTACCAACAGTCAGCCAACAGGTTTAAGGAGGGAGGTCTTCTTCAATTTTTCCAAAATATTATTGCACTTAACTTTAGTGTATGCAAATTTGCCAACTTAATGTACATGTATGTACGACTGTTGCTATTAGAAATTTGTTCAGTCAGCCCTCATTGTTCTCTGTTATCATGTTTATGCTCAATAAATTTGCCAAAAAATATGTTAAATCAAAATAACACCGACCGAACAAGATGCATCCATCAGTAACAACATTCACAAAATAACACAACATTTCCAGCTAACAATAACCTCATTCATGGCCATCTGCCGTTCAGCTGCTGTCAAGTCATGAAGGGAAATCTCCTTGAGGATAACAAGCGAGTCGTCATCCTTCTTCCTGTACAGAACAGCAGCACCATATGCACCTGATGAAAGAAGTTTTAAAATCTTATCATTTTGTTAAAAAAAAAATGGAGTTCAAGGGTGAGTTGCTCGAAGCATGGTTAGCGCTAACCATTGGTTAAGAGGTATTAAAACCTATAGGTTGTCATGGCAATTAACCCGGGTTAGCGCTAACCATGCTTCAAGCAACTGGGCCCAGACAAACACAGTAAAGAAGGGGCTGACGCGAGCCTTCATCATGAAGAAGCTGCTAGAAAAAATGCAGAAGCTAACACAAAAAGAGAAAACATAATCATGGCAATAAGGAGCATCAGCCTAGGAGACAACTCCATCAAAAATTGTTTTGTTACACCTGTGACACATGTTTATTGACACCAGGAAAGCCACACAAATATTAATTGAAGGATTATTTCAAATGGAAACAAAATTTGCTTTGTGCACAGTTCCCCCCCCCCCCCTCCATGTTTATAATGTTCAGTTCCAGAAAAATCCATACCCACCCCACGGAAGGTCATTGGAAATTCTTAGGGGGTGGGGGTGTTAAAAGCCAAAATTTTAGAAGCAAAGTATGAAGCTCAACTGGAATTTCCTGGGGGGAGAGGGGTGCAAAACAAAAATTCTTCCATAGGGGGAGTATGGATATTTTCTGGAACTCAACAATTAAGATTCACGTAAAATCATACCTTTTCCCACTGTTCTGATCTTTTCAAAGTTGTTTATGCTCTGCTGTTGTACTCCCGACCAACCTCTCATCTTCTCTTGTTTGAAGTAAAGGTCTCCAGGATGTAAACTGTACAACATACACAGGCTGATTACAACTATCATCCTAGGTAGTAGTATCTGCACCTTTTAAGAACTATGTGACACTTGGTGCTTACGAAAATGGTGAGCTGTAAATGATGAGCTGTAAAGAACCACTGACCCATTGAGGAAAAAGCATTATCATGGAGAGAGAATGACATAGGAGGCATAGGAGTGTGATCTGGTCTTTACATTCACTCCACATGTCATGGGTTGAGAGGGTAAGAGTGAGATCAATAATTGTTATTATAATTATTAATGGCCTAGAAGTGGCAGCCAGGGGGACCATCTACATGTATGTGCTGACATCTAATCTTATTGTAGACACAACACAAACTGAAAAGTGCCAAGGCATGTACAGTATGGTTGTCATTTAATTCAGGACTGCCACACTAAATACTACATTGTTCACTGCTCACTGGACTCTCAAGAGCATTGATAAGTTTGTAAACGTAACAGGACGCGGCGGTTGAGCGAGTAGGAATGAGAAGGATTCAAGGACTCTCCAGGCAATTTGTTAACAGATCATCAGCAATACAGCAAGCAAATAAACTAATTAAAAGTAAAATAAATGGGAATGTCTAACAGATTATACCTTGCTACCACCAGTTGCAAAAATAGTGAGACACTCCAACCAAAAATCGCCCTTTACCACTTCAAATTGCTGCCGCTCATAAATCTGTGAGACATGACAGTACCCCCCTCCCTCCCCTCCATACAAAGTTGTTCCTCCAAATTTTGAGCGTCATCTTGCATTGCTAACAACATTGATAAGGGGGGGAGGGGGAATGGAAAGCACGTGATCACGGCAACTTCATTTAAGACCAAATATGTTACAGTGTCTCAAGTCTTTTTGCAACTAGTTGTCTGAGTTAGGGGTGAACATCCAGGCCCTTTTCTCGGATGTGGAGGAACGTACAAATGATGTTGACCTAAATTTGGCAAATGCAACATCTATTTAGTACATCACTGGACATTTTAGGGTTCTAATTGGGGTGGAAGTACGCTAAATAGGCCGTTCGAATTCGTGGCATTGTCAATTCGCTCTTTGTGACGTTACGGAGTTTCTTGTTTTCTTCCGTTGTGTAAAAGAAAATGGTTTATCGCGGACATATAGATGCACAGACGAAAGCGTATGTGAGATGTCTTCGTTTGCAAAGCGATTTAACTGTGCGTGAAAAAGTACATCTCTGTGGTATATCTCGGGCGTCCGTTTATCGCTGTTTAAACACAAACACTTGCGACAAGAACAGACAGTCACGCGGGACACGCGGGAGGCCTCGTGCAATAACTGGACGAGAGGAAAGGGTTATTGAACGAAATATCAACAAGCTGCGCAAGCAAGAAGGGAATTTTTCATGCCACCGAATAAGAGCTGAATCAGGGTTACATCACGTATCTTCGTGGACAGTAAATCGTACGTTAAAGCGGATGGGATATCGCTTCATGGAGGCTCGAAAAAAAGGTATCTTAACGGACAAAGATTACAGTGAACGTCGTCAATTTGCTCGTACGGTTAAAAGGACCTACCCGGATTAGATTTAGTTCTAAACAGTAGAGGCGGCCGTACTAAATACTAAAGAAAAAATTGTCTAGGGGAGAATGAGGCCACAAAGTATTAAACACAAGTCTTTGCTTTATTTTGTGACTGAGGGAAAACAATGTCACACTATTTGGTTATGTCACGTCGAGAATGCGTGACTTTTGCAAGATCACAATAAAACCAAAACACTTGCACTAATGTCATTTGTAGTCAATCCTAAATAGTTATAAATGGCCAACGATAAAATACAGTCAGGGGTGAAAGCATTCCATGTGTTATGTATCATTTTATGACGGTCTACCATCACAACACGGTCTACCATCACTACAGTAAGAAATATGATATGTTATCTATTTTTAAGTCATTCGCTATGGTAGACCGTGTAGACCGTCACTGCAAAATTCGAGCCTACTTAGCAAACAGTTCACTTTAGGAAATTTAAGTCCGAAAGACTTTTCAATCACCGCAACACAAACGTGGCAAAGCATTTAGAGCACTTTGGGATCTCCTTTTGAACATCCTGCTGTATCTGTACATTGAAATGAAAGATCTTAATTTACGAACGTGTAAGTTTCACCTGTCGTAATTGCAATGCAAACACGTCCTGAAAAATGTCACTAGCTTAAAGCAATTTGCTGAAATAAGCGTGTATCACAATGTATATTCACAAAGGTCTAATTTTCAAGACTCATTTCTAAGCAACTGGTTTTCCCCTTAAAACGGCACGCGATCACAATAGAACGTGTGTTTATGTCCCTAACAAGAACGTCAACAAACGCTTATCTCCGAAATCTAATGACGGTTTTGGCGCAACCTATGCACGTAAATAAACTTGTTTGACGTTAATGCTCAGTAAATAACTTTGAATCACGTCCTTACAGACCGCACAAGCGAAAATGGCCTTATATCACTTCTTTATTTCCAAACTTAGGCATATTTTCTGACTTGCTAACTGAAAACAATGAAAATTGCGGCTATGACGTCATTCCAAAAATAACCCAAAATTACCTTTCTTCCTCTGCCATTTGTAATCCATGAAACATCCACCAATAAAACCCAATTTTGCCAAAACCCCTCACAAATAGCCAAACGTAGACCACTTCCCAAAGCGATCCATAAACTAACAGAATGCTCATACAGCGTCAAAGCGCTCAGACAACCAGTTGCAAAAATAGTGAGACACTCCAACCAAAAATCGCCCTTTACCACTTCAAATTGCTGCCGCTCATAAATCTGTGAGACATGACAGTACCCCCCTCCCTCCCCTCCATACAAAGTTGTTCCTCCAAATTTTGAGCGTCATCTTGCATTGCTAACAACATTGATAAGGGGGGGAGGGGGAATGGAAAGCACGTGATCACGGCAACTTCATTTAAGACCAAATATGTTACAGTGTCTCAAGTCTTTTTGCAACTAGTTGTCTGAGTTAGGGGTGAACATCCAGGCCCTTTTCTCGGATGTGGAGGAACGTACAAATGATGTTGACCTAAATTTGGCAAATGCAACATCTATTTAGTACATCACTGGACATTTTAGGGTTCTAATTGGGGTGGAAGTACGCTAAATAGGCCGTTCGAATTCGTGGCATTGTCAATTCGCTCTTTGTGACGTTACGGAGTTTCTTGTTTTCTTCCGTTGTGTAAAAGAAAATGGTTTATCGCGGACATATAGATGCACAGACGAAAGCGTATGTGAGATGTCTTCGTTTGCAAAGCGATTTAACTGTGCGTGAAAAAGTACATCTCTGTGGTATATCTCGGGCGTCCGTTTATCGCTGTTTAAACACAAACACTTGCGACAAGAACAGACAGTCACGCGGGACACGCGGGAGGCCTCGTGCAATAACTGGACGAGAGGAAAGGGTTATTGAACGAAATATCAACAAGCTGCGCAAGCAAGAAGGGAATTTTTCATGCCACCGAATAAGAGCTGAATCAGGGTTACATCACGTATCTTCGTGGACAGTAAATCGTACGTTAAAGCGGATGGGATATCGCTTCATGGAGGCTCGAAAAAAAGGTATCTTAACGGACAAAGATTACAGTGAACGTCGTCAATTTGCTCGTACGGTTAAAAGGACCTACCCGGATTAGATTTAGTTCTAAACAGTAGAGGCGGCCGTACTAAATACTAAAGAAAAAATTGTCTAGGGGAGAATGAGGCCACAAAGTATTAAACACAAGTCTTTGCTTTATTTTGTGACTGAGGGAAAACAATGTCACACTATTTGGTTATGTCACGTCGAGAATGCGTGACTTTTGCAAGATCACAATAAAACCAAAACACTTGCACTAATGTCATTTGTAGTCAATCCTAAATAGTTATAAATGGCCAACGATAAAATACAGTCAGGGGTGAAAGCATTCCATGTGTTATGTATCATTTTATGACGGTCTACCATCACAACACGGTCTACCATCACTACAGTAAGAAATATGATATGTTATCTATTTTTAAGTCATTCGCTATGGTAGACCGTGTAGACCGTCACTGCAAAATTCGAGCCTACTTAGCAAACAGTTCACTTTAGGAAATTTAAGTCCGAAAGACTTTTCAATCACCGCAACACAAACGTGGCAAAGCATTTAGAGCACTTTGGGATCTCCTTTTGAACATCCTGCTGTATCTGTACATTGAAATGAAAGATCTTAATTTACGAACGTGTAAGTTTCACCTGTCGTAATTGCAATGCAAACACGTCCTGAAAAATGTCACTAGCTTAAAGCAATTTGCTGAAATAAGCGTGTATCACAATGTATATTCACAAAGGTCTAATTTTCAAGACTCATTTCTAAGCAACTGGTTTTCCCCTTAAAACGGCACGCGATCACAATAGAACGTGTGTTTATGTCCCTAACAAGAACGTCAACAAACGCTTATCTCCGAAATCTAATGACGGTTTTGGCGCAACCTATGCACGTAAATAAACTTGTTTGACGTTAATGCTCAGTAAATAACTTTGAATCACGTCCTTACAGACCGCACAAGCGAAAATGGCCTTATATCACTTCTTTATTTCCAAACTTAGGCATATTTTCTGACTTGCTAACTGAAAACAATGAAAATTGCGGCTATGACGTCATTCCAAAAATAACCCAAAATTACCTTTCTTCCTCTGCCATTTGTAATCCATGAAACATCCACCAATAAAACCCAATTTTGCCAAAACCCCTCACAAATAGCCAAACGTAGACCACTTCCCAAAGCGATCCATAAACTAACAGAATGCTCATACAGCGTCAAAGCGCTCAGACAACCAGTTGCAAAAATAGTGAGACACTCCAACCAAAAATCGCCCTTTACCACTTCAAATTGCTGCCGCTCATAAATCTGTGAGACATGACAGTACCCCCCTCCCTCCCCTCCATACAAAGTTGTTCCTCCAAATTTTGAGCGTCATCTTGCATTGCTAACAACATTGATAAGGGGGGGAGGGGGAATGGAAAGCACGTGATCACGGCAACTTCATTTAAGACCAAATATGTTACAGTGTCTCAAGTCTTTTTGCAACTAGTTGTAGAAGCAAGTTCTTTCGAAGTTGTTTACTGCTCTTCAAACTCTTCAGTAGGATTCCCAAAAAAAAAACTCAACTGTCAAAATACAGCTAAAGCCTACCTCTATTTATACGAAATTAAGTGATTTAGCAAGGAACAATAAAAATGTGCTGCCAAACCAAAAGAAACCACAAATTTCTTCCGTAGTAAAACACAGCGGCAAGGATATCCTGTGCTTAATTATGTTATCTAGGGCGATACGTTTACTCCTACTTAATTAAAATGATTTGCCGAAAAGTAAACCCAAAAACCTAGTTCCCACTAACACATTTTAGCAATAGTGTGGTTTGCGCACACCCAACATTCCAAAGCGATGCATAAGCTTTACATTTACTGAACTTAAACCGGAAAATTCCTGAATGCGAAAATAAAATAATAGAATTTCAGAGTGGTGTCTAGTGACCCTGTCACATTAAGTTCTTCAATCTCACCTTGTCTCTTCACCTTTGCTCCTTATATCCGTACCCATGACGTCTTTTGTCATGCCGATTTCCACCTGGAATACATAATACATAAACTTTGAGATCCTCTCAAAATATTAACAAACCTGTACCTGGTTAAGTTATGCTTATTCGCATAAATCAGCTTGTACCATTTGCCATCAGCAAGATTTATGAAATAAATATGATGGAATGTTTTAACCCCGGTGAATAAATGAGAATGATGTATTATTCAGTGAATGACACAGGTATACTCTGAAAAAGGAAATCGAGTGCTCCTATCAGGAGTCGAACCTAAGACCTTCCAATTACTAGTTCGAATAGTCTACCACTGAGCTAAAGGAGAATCGTGGGAGCTAAGACCACGGCCTAGTAATAGGAAGGTCTTAGGAGTAACTCCTGATAGGAGCACTCGGATTTCCTTTTTCTAAGTATGCCTGTGTCATTCACTGGATACTACATCATTCCCAGCAAGATTAATCTTGAAGTGTTATCAATTATTGGCCATAGTGAGAATGAACCACTGCATTATGTTGTATGGACAATGGATGCCTTGGATCACCAGCCACTAAACAGTGTATACGTATACTGCATCCATGCCTGAAAATCCCTGTAACCCAGCCATGAGCAAGGATTTATTCTACAGTGTGACAATCAGCGAGATTATCAAATATACTACTGAACCTGTGCATGAATGCCCTGAATGATTTTAAACATGTGATGGTAGAGTACTTTACTACTAACTATAAAACCGCCTTAAGTAATTACAACTGTGAAAAACCCCGCACTTTTCAGTCTGTCTGTCTTAAACATAATAAGTGTAGTCTTGCTCAGCCTGTCTCATGTCGCTTTTAATTTTGTGGTTGTATATTTTAACTATTCTTATATTTTTTAACTTTCTGGGCCTGCAGTAACTGGCTCACACTGTTGCGGAATCCCTGCCACTATTTCTTTATTATTTTGTTTGATTTACTGAATGTATTAACATTATGTTGGCGAAGCTAATAAAATAAAAATAAAAGTAAAATGTATTAGGCAGCACATAAGGTTTGCACAAGCACATCACATCTGAAACACTAATCGCACAGATAGTAAACAGCTGTACAGCATTTGGCCATGTATGAATCAATAATAATAATAATATTTGTTTCATTTGAATAAGTTACAGCAAAACCTTCTGAATAATAATATGACAATGAAGCGACTGTAACACTTGCTACTAACAGCAAAACCTACATGAGTCAAATCTTCCAAAATCTGTACAATTTCCGACGCATCATTACTCTGTGTGAGAGGGCAGGCGAGGAAATCCAGTCTAGCTCCCGGTGAATCAACATCGAGGCAAACTTTGACAAGCTCAGTAAAGAAATCCTGTAGATCGTCTAGATCTCTAACAGCATGGAGCAAAATCACCTTGAAGAAGATAATAATTTATTATTTATTATTAATTTTTTTTATTTATTCATTTCTCACATCATGTTAACTTTTATTGTCATCTGCAATGATGCTGATGTCAGTACATGTATCATGTCAAATTCAATTCAAATTCAAATGAGGCATGGGAAAAATTCTGCCTGAATGGGCCATATAGGTAATTCAGTGCAATGCACAAACAGGACACATATGATACATTAGCAATAATTGTGTTCGACGTAGAAAGAATGCATTCCTAATTGCGTGTAAAGTTGAGATTGTATGGGACAATCAATGAATGAATCAATCTATCTTGGGACGTGTATCTGGCATCCCCCGCAGATTTTGCAGGGGCAGATGACATCATTACCAACTTAAAAAAGGAGAGAGAGCCTGAGATCAAGACCATCGAACGCACCCCCTAATCTTTGATTATTACAAGTAATGTTTAATATCTACCCTTGGCAGTATTTATAGCATAAGTGCTTCTGAGGCTGAACATTTAACTTCACAAAGACATAATTTAATTGAACAGAGCATTGTGGGGTATATGGTTTTCCTCCCCTTATAACATGGTTAAAAACCTCAAATGGCAGGAGTCAGACCAGCTGGATATTTACAAACATAACCAAGGAGCTAAACTTAGGGCTACTAAAAAAAAAACTTGGCGCTACTGACAAACAACTCCAGCTAGCAACCAGAGCGGGACTTCAACCCCAGATCGGAAGTCTGGCGCCCTAACCGCTCAGCACTCCCTCCAATAAAATTAGAAAATTATAAATATTTTGATTTCCAGTCAAATGAATTTAGTTTCTGCCAAGTTTCACTGGACTGAAATATACCTGTCAGAAAAGTTGCACTTGTGTCAAGGTCTCCCAAGCCTCACTGCAATAGCCATAGTAGGGAACTTTAAGCAGTAATTACAGCAACCCCAATGAAAACATTACTTGAAAAAACTATATTATATAAATTTGCATTGCTTGAAATACTTCACCATTATCCTTACTCAATCAGCTTGTACAATGTGGGTGAAATATCCACTCACAGGGACTAAACTGATCGGAATAATGTTCAAGTTAATGAAAACTTCACCACTGATTGCCCACATTATCCACAAAACCTTGACTTCGGTCAGGTGTCACCGCTATTTTGCAGAGGATGGGTAAGATATGTGCCAAAATGTTTAGCACAAATGCAGAGAGATTGTTTTTGCTCATTTGCCTGGCATTCTCTATGCCAGCACCATTGTTGTTGCTTAAGTTCCCAATTAACTAATTGAAGCAGGTGCAGAAAAGTTAGGGGACCACTTGTAATGAATATTTGTGTTGCAAAAACCACCTGCAATACACTAAGGCGATCAAAATTAAATCCTCATCTCAACTCATTCGTAGCTGTTCCCAAATCAACGGCCTGGACTTTAACATGTTTCTGGCTACCTATACTGTGAATATCCAAACCTCGAGATGATCTCTTGTCTGCCTACACTTAGCGAAATTAGATGATGACATGTTTTGGGTAATAGCCTTGCATAAATTACATACAAAATTATATATTTTTGGAGACATCTCAAAAACATTAACTTGCCTTTAATATAGACTTTAAATTTCAGTGTTAAGAATTTATCACGAAAAAATGAACTTGGAATGCATTTGGGTCAAATAACGTGACATAAACAAGCTAATCACTGTATTTCGAAATAAAATATTGTTGTTTCCACAATATCTCAAAAGTCAACAAAACAAAGCGATAATCCGATAACTAAAGTTGTCATATGAAACATCAAGATGCCGTACTCACATCAGCTGGAATATTGTCAAAATGTCTACGAGATTCTCTTTAATCGAAGCGTATAAACGTCTCCGGTGTCCGATATACAAGAACTTTCATTCCAGAACTTACAGCTGCTGTATATGTTGAAACAGGATATTGCAACCCCCTGAAAATGTATATTAACGTAATGCTTGCTGTAATGAATAACATTAATTTTTAGGTTTAAAAAATATAAATAAGTTAAATAAAATTAACCCAAGCAAAACCCATTACCTGATCATCGTTCGAACAAAGTACCGTGTTACTTCCCTGCCCGTGTACCAAGAACGCTATGCTCGCGGCTTTTCGTCCAGATAGCGCTTGTTGTGCTTGGAGAAGAAGAGACTCTAGTGTAGTGTTATCATATTTGTAAGGCACGAACAAAACTGATGACCGAGCAGCTGAGTTCAGAACAGCAGACTGCCGAACCTTGGAGCTCAGAAACACTAATCGCCACGATGGAGGCGAGACAGAACTGTTTGAGCGACTATGGTTGGGAGTTGTAGTCTCTCTCGATTCGGAGGATGAAGTATCGGCTTCTTTTTGATTTTCAGTGTCATTTTGTGCCTCCTTTAAACTTGAAGCCATCCTTTGCCTCACATCATTGAAGACTTTAGGCCATAAACCTGAGGACTCCCGACGCTTTGATGAACTTTCTTACTCCGGATCAAGATCATGATCGTTGCTTTATGTGTTCTATGAGCCGACGTCGATGTTGCACAGTTTATCAATCTTTAAACAGTATTACCACCTTCAAATATATCCTTGTTGAGAAGATATAATAATGCTACTGTCAGGTCATCATCTTGAACATAACGTTGTAGAGAAAAAAATATGTTTTCAGTGCTCAGTGGGCCACTTAGTTCTGCCGGCCGACAACTGGACAAGATGGCCGGAATCCGATGGCCGGAAAGAGAAGAGCCAAAGAGACTTCCACGCGGTCAATATAAGAACTGATCGAGACTTCAGTTCACCATTCTCGAGATCCCGTTTACGGGTAAGAACCACTCAAAGATTTTACCAGGGCGAATAACAAATAGCCTGGTGATATTTCCTATTCTGCTGCTTTCAATGACCACCATCAAAACAATCAACTTTCGCTCCAAGACTACAAGCTCTTTGTAGTCGGGAAAGTTCGTCAATTGTCGGGAGCTGTCGTGAGACATTCGGAGATGACTTTAAAAAAAACCCGAATTTTGGTGCTTCGCACCCCTTATTATTTCACTCTCCTTACTAGCACTTTGTGTCTGCGGAGGAAAGAGAGAGGGAGGGAGAGGACTCATACTGATTTAAAACTGCGCACTTTGCACACTTTTATAGCGAGACATTCCAGGAGATATTCCCAAGGAATTTCCCGCCATTTTTGGACCCTTCCCGCGCGCCTGGACACTTACGCTGCCTGAGCATACACGAATCTCAAACTTTAAGCGTTGCCTCCCTTTTCCCGTCGATTGCAACTGAAGAAACTGAAACTATTGGTTGTTTTAATTTACTGACGAGTTAAGTTCAAAATACCACCGGTACAGGCTCGACAGCAGGTCGGTCAGCCATCAATAACGCGGGCTCCCTGATATGATTGAATCGATTTCAAAAGTGAAGCAAATTTCTAGCAGTCGAACTCTTCGAGGTTAACGCCTATATCGTCCCTCGTTTTCTGGGTTTCTAAGACTTCTTTTGTGATCGACTTCAACGAAAACAACAAAGAAATGCAGGGGACGGATCCATGAAAGCTCCTCGAAGGATCTTATACCAGCGTAAATCGAGCCACTTGTTTTGAGTGCCAAAGGAATCCGCAGCGATCTGCAGCTAGAGAACCTTCGCCAGGTTTAACGTGAATGTGCCTTGCATATTGCAGGGCTGCCCTCTGTTACTGGGACACTTGAAATCATGTTCTGAAGACCTGTTGTATCGTTAAAGTTTAATGCCAGTGAATTGATCACTTACTTTCGTCTTTAATTTGTTGGCGTGACGTTTGGTTGATGTTTTACTCAAGGGAGCAAAAATAGATTAACACAACCTGATTAACAATTTATTCTGCATCATGGGCTTTGCACGCGATCGTCTTTTTGTTAACTTACTTCTCGTTGCAGTCGGTAAGTTACGAGTTAACTGCTCATTTTTATAGTCCTAAAATTAAGATATTTTCTAAAATATCTATTATTTTCTGGGTCCTCTGATATATGCTTACGCACTATGGTCGTCATGATCAGTATCAGTGGGAGAGTATAAAACTCGTACGATATTAGCAAAAAAATAATAAATACAAACGTATGGCTGTACGCTCCAATATTGAACTTTTTTCTTTGTTCCTGTTTTTGAAAATTAACCACAAGGTTAGGATGATTTTACTAATCAATGACGTAATTGACTGTTGACTGCAATATACTCGATATCAATAAGGATAGGTGAGAGGTTCGAGGGGGAAAAGAGATTGAAATCGGCTTCGAAGTTTTTGACACATTTATTGCCGAGAAAGTACGTCGTTGTTGGGTTCTTGTTGTTTTCAATACCCTCTTGTATCTTGAGAACCTTAGCTTAATCCAATTTATGTTTATTCCGACAAAACTCAAAAGCAGCTGAATAATGAAACCACTGATAAGAAATAATTCCCTGCCAGTCAGCTGGCAGATTAATTGAAATTTATCTGTTGGTTGAGTTTGCGTGATGTTCAAAGGCCCAACATTGATGGGGAATAGGTGGGGGCCGGGATTTGACAGCAACTGTCTTCCTGTAATGGGGACTTTTGACAATTTGCTGGCCTTCAAACAAATTTCAGGGGCAATGGCCTTATCACGGTTTTCGACACCATTTTGATGAGTAGGCAAACAGGCTTGAAATAACAGCGTTTGTATGGAAATCCGATGTCAAATAATTTTCATAAGACATTGCTTCTGAAAAATTCATAAATTGGAAACTTTTGGCACTAGAAAAAGGATTTTAAGAAAAATCTTGAATTGGAGGGATGTAGCTGTTCTAGAAAGCTTCCAGTCATGTTTTGAACTTTCTATACATTTGTCTGTATAGTGAACCAGCTGTGAACTGTTACTAAAAATAGTTCGCGTGAGAAAAATTCTGGGAAATGTATGGAAAGTTCAAAACACGACTGGACGCTTTCTGGCACAGCTACATTCTTCCCTTTTTTTTCTTGAAATCCTTTTCCTAGTACCAAAAGTTTCAAATTCATGAATTTTTCAGAAGCGGTGTTTTATGAAAATTATTTGACATCTGATTTCCATACAAACACTGTTATTTCAAGCCTGTTTGCCAGTACTCGTCAAAATGGCGTCGAAAACCATGATAAGGCCTATTACACTGTACATGTAATGACTCTTAACCATCAAGAGATGTGACCTGCAGTGGGGCATCTGAACAAGTCCCGTTGCCTAGTTTGCATAGTTCCACACCCACTGCAGGTTAACAACGTTGATAGGTGCATAACAAGAAAGGTTCAAACATGGGATAAATGCAAGAAGCCTGGCACCTTGGGTATTACATTAGGTCTTCATACATTAGCCTAAGAACTTGGTTGTAAACTTTGATAAAGGTATTAATCTAGAAAATTTCATAACTTCTTTTCAGTTATCCTTCAAGGATGCTCATTTGCAGAAGGTAAGCCAGTTTGAGACAACATTTGTCACATCATTGTTTAAGTTGTATAAATAAAGGACTTGCATGACAAGGCATAAGTGATGGTTTGGCCTGAGAATCCACATTTGTCAAAATTTATAAAATGCCAAATGCTAATTTGGAATATATGAAGACTGGTTATCATGTCAAGGGCTCAAAGTCAGTAAATTAGCTAATTATGGCTTTAAGCATGAAATTAAAGATTTCTTTTCTGACTGTTCAAAGCCAAACAAAAGCTAATCAACCATGCTTCATGTCCTTTTGTTTTTGTTGAGTTTTTAGCAACAGTCATGAACCAGCTTGCTGTGGTTCAAGACTAAACCACAGAAGTATATGTTATATTACTAGCTACAGTAAAATCACAGCACTGTACTCAAGTAAATACTTCTGGCCAATCAACTCTATACTTAGGTTTAAGATGTTGCAAGACAAACGAAGCTGATGCAACATCCTCATGCGCAAAAATTACAATCATGCTGTACAATTCCTGCACCCCACATCAAGGCTATAGTTTACAGTTTAGAACAGCATCAGTCTTACAATGTCTGACCGATGCCTACCCAAAAAAATTATACAGATAGATTTACATTTCTAACCAGGGTGCCCTTCAAATATTGATTAATGCAACACAGGCCTCAAGTTAGCATGCAACTAGTAACTGACTATAAAAAAATTAAAGACAGAAACTACAATAAGTATGGTGAAGATGAACACTTGCTTAGAGTTTGAAAATGACTGAAACACTTCTGACTGGCATAGGAGGCTTTCCACCTTCATTTGTGCCAAAGTACTTAAACCTAATGGATTCAGCTTTTACAAAGCTCCATGACAGCCCTGCTAGTTAAACCAGTTTAATTAAGAATGGTCTGGGAAAAGTTGTTGTTAGCCATAGTTTTGAGGCTGTATAATTAATTATGTGAATGCGGCTGTCCAAATGTAACTCTCCTCAAAAACAATCCTAAATCGCGGGTACAATTCTTTTTTATGGAGGAAGTAAATCCAGATAATTTTTACTCGGAGAAGAGACAACAGAGAGACAACAGCTGCTGTAATTAACCTTTAAATAATTAGTGATTGTTTATTGTTAGGAAATTGTGAACATTACCGCACTGGCTCTTCAGGCGCCATTCAATCTCCAAATTATCCCAAGCCGTACCCTGCTGGACAGAAATGTACCTGGACTGTGTCTGTCGAAGGTTCCGTGGAGAACATCAAAGTTTCATTTAGGTAAGTAACTAAAATCAAAATCTCACTTGTGAGCTAAGGTTTTACACTTTTAAGACCAAGTCACCATTTGACAAGAAACTATGTACTGAGATCTGCAAATTAAGCTATAGTTCAGGGGTATACCCAGTGTATACGAGAAGTGAGATGTATTTTAAGGTTTTTATTTTCTTGTTTTAAACACTTTTCATTCTTTTCTGTTACTTCCTTTGCCTTAGCTGGAATGATTTGTACAATGCCCCAGATAAAACCTTTTAATTGGTGTATTACAGTTGGTATAAAGGTGCACAGTCGCCGTTTTACAAAAAAACGACATTTCCCATGGGAGTGAAAGGGTTAAAATCAGGTAGTTTATGATTCAAATTTATTAAGATCCATACAGCCAAGCACTGAAACAAATTTTAAATAAGGTTTAATGTAATTTAACTTAGTTAACAACTTGGAGCAAGTTTGCTTTCTGGTGGTGTGACCTAGTATGGTGTCAGCGTTTATTGGTGTACAGTTTGGTGTGCTGGTGGCATTACTGTTTGGGCCTGGTTCACGGCAGGACCGCAGGCCATTGTGTGGCCAGTGGTATTCTCATGCGGTTTAGGCGTGCACCTTAGTCCTTTGCACATGCTTGGAATTTTTCTCTACTCAGCGTTTGGTGGCGTTGTTGGTTTATCATGTTTTGCAGGGTTTTTCTTTCCTTCTCTTTCCTCCTGGTAGTGTTAATTTGTTATCCTTTGGGATTGGGATTGGGGTTACGTTGAAATCATTCTTTCACTTTGTTTTAAAAGGTTTGGGTACCACCTTCCTCTTTGGAATTTCCAATGACCTTCTATGGGTAGGTTTAAATTTACCCCCCACACATGAGATGCACTCAAATTCATTGCAAGGTTGCCCCAACCAGATTACCCACTCAGGCAGATTCTGCCTAAGTAAGCACACTTTGAACATTTCTAACTTTTTTAATGTGTCTGTTTGTGAGGAAGCAACACAAAGCCTTGCCACTTTTCAAAATTTCTTGAGAAATGATTTGCCTTGGTAGATTGTTTATTGAATTTGATGTTACCATGGCAACTAAACATTGACAGGCAAATATTACAGCAATTTTCATGTCTTTTGGCCATTTTAGTGACTTTTTAGTCAATTTTCATGGATTCTGAAGTTTTGGGGTAAATTATTTAATATGGTAGATCCAAGGTGGCTGCCATTCCCTGCCTAGAATTCCCTGGACATAGTATTCACCCTCTAGAGTTCAATACCCTTGGTGTTATAGAGAGGATTGTAACACACATCCCCCACCCCAAGCTTTTGAACCTCAGTCAAGACATAGGTAGACCTATTTAGAGATAGAGTTCACTAGTCTAGTACGTATCAGCTTATACCTCTTATGGGGGACTTTAGTTCGACCGGTCCTGCTATATGGCTGTGAAACAGGGAAGATCACAAAGGCTGACGAACGAAAACTGAATAGTTTCTAATGCCAATGCCTTAGACGGATAATGAAGATCAAATGGCAGCAAAGAATGATGAACAAGATAGTCGTTGAGGTGGCAGAGATCAATAATAAGCTGCGAGGTATGACGAAGAAGATGGAATAAATGAAATAAATAATAATAATAATAATAATGGTTTATTAACAGATCCACTGGGTGGCTCTTCCCTGTTAAATTACAATAATTACAATTACAAAATAAATAAAATTAAATTAAATTAAGTTATTTACAAATTATACAGTAAAACAGGATTAGCGGAAACCGATTACAGTAAAACTAACTAATGGCTTTGTACTCTGTTTCTTAAAAGATTCCTTGAGTCTTAAAAAGGTTCTGTAGTCTTTAACGTTTCTAATAGTTTCTGGTAGATTGTTAAATAGTTTCGACGCATTATCTTGGAGAGTGCCATTTTCGGCCAGGACCACTAATCTAATTGAATTGCTTGAGCGCAGTTCCTTGGGGCATTCCTGTTTTATAAATAAATAAGGGCATGTACTGAGGAGAGAGGTTGAAAACGACTGTTTTACAGCATTGGCATAGACTCCAGAAGAACAAAGGGCGAGAGGGAGACCAAAGACCACTTGGAGAAGGACTGTTGAGAGGGAGAGAAACAAGGCGGGGTGGAAGAGTTGGAATGTAGCCAAGGCAGCGGCACGGAACAGAGAGTGTTGGTCAGAGAATGTGTTGACCTTATGCGCCTACTGGCGCGCGGAGATTTGATGATGATGATGATGATGATGATGATGATGATGATGATGGGGAAAGTAATGTGGACTAAAGTTTTAAATGGATCAATGTGAAAATATGAACGATATCAAACCATAATTAAAAAATAATAATACAGTCAACTCTCTTATAGCGACCACTTCTTGTAAGTGACCACCTCCCGTAAGCGACCACTTCATAAACAACCGTTTTGTTTCTCAGTTAAATACTGTTTCAAGAGCTCTCTCGTAAACGACCACCACTCAAATTTCTTTAATTAGGGACCGCGACCACTTTTTAGGCCAGAAATTACACACATTCTTTAGTTTTCTGTTTCCTGTAAGCGACCACATGATCATTAGTAAATCGCTCCTCAGAAGTGACAGAAGTTCTAATGACGCTAACCAGGACTGCTGACAGATAATAACAGTTTACAGACAGAGAAGATGATTATAATTTATAGATCTGTAGGTAAACGGGAATTGTTACAGTGGTCTGTTCCAAAATGTTGTACAAAGTTTCATCAGAAGAATGAATGGAAGTGGAAAAATCAGATAAATTAGTTTCATTTGCCTAATTTTATCTGCTAAAATAAAGGTAATATTTTTATGTAATAAATCAATCCAATATTAGGCTTATTTGCTGTAAGCGACCACCTCCCGTAAGTGACCACTTTGTCGTGCCCCAAGGGTGGTCGCTTACAAGAGAGTTGACTGTAAATTTAATACACTGTTGTTGAATTAAACTATGTTTGCCACTTATTCAACAGTGCTTTCAAACTGCAACCCAAATCTCCTGATGGTCAATGCGTGGATTATGTGGCAATATATAGTTTGTTACTCAACAAAGATGCTGGAGCTACGATAGAAGGAAAGTTCTGTGGAGATTCATTACCTCCTTCTTTGAGAATACGAAAGTCATCCATGACAGTGCAGTTCATTTCGGATTCTGGGTCCGAGGCCTCTAATTCCTATACTGGATTTTCTCTTCATTATGAAGCTAACTTTGAAGATAGTAAGTAAACCTCGTTGTTGCGGTTTTTGTTAATTTACACTTTTCCATGTAGTTTTTGTTTTCCGCATCTTTATACGTGTTAATTGTGTCCTGCACCCTTCATTCCTTCCTGAACAATTTTTCGCACTATATGTAAATTCAGTGGTATATAATATTTTCAACACTTTCATTTTATCACTCACCCGCCTAAATCCAGCAATTGGTAAGTGTTTTTTCAGTCGTCCTGTTTTTTGGTTTCAGTTGTCATTTTCGCGTTTATTCTTTTTATAGTCGTTGTTAGTTGTTTCCTGTACTTTCTCTGATAGGTATTTTACCAAATCCCTTGATTTGAGTGAATAAATTGCTGATTGAAACCTGTGAGTCTCTTCGTGGCCCTTGCCACTTCATTGTAAAATACCAATTGAAGATCATGGACGGTATCGAAGCTGATAATGCAAGTTCCATCCGAGCGAGTTCCAGGAGTAGAATGCCTAATTCGCTGCAGGACCAAGAAGGAGTTGTACGCGAAAAGCTGAACAGTCTAAAACGGTCTGCAGGAGGCTATGTTGCCACAATGTCTAAAGTGTGCGCTCGAATTGATGATTTACTCGCGGACTTTGCTAACTTGGTGCAAGTGCGGAATCTGCAAGCCACCTTGTCTGATGCATTTAGGAATTATGGAGACAACGTCGCGCGGACCAAAGCTCTTCTCAGTGACAGCAGCGTGGAACTTCACGAAATCCAGGGCGTTTACGAGGCTCAAGAGGTCAGAAAACGTCTGTATGATGAAAGGATCGAACATTTCGCGATCGAAGCTGCTTCGTATTTTAATAAACAAGTGTCAGAAGAATTACCCCGTGTCGACACTTCATCGCCTCGAGGATCGGTGAAATCGCAGAGCAGTCGAATTTCCAAGTTAAGTGCAGCGAGCTCGAGACTTCGCGAAGCCAAAATCGCGGCAGAAAAAGCGGCTCTAGTCGAAAAACAAACTGAGCAAAAACGATCGAGGACAATAGCAATGAAAGTCAAGTTATTGGAGCTTGAAATGAAACAAAAGCAATTCAAATTTCAACATCAACTAGAACTAGCGAAGCTCGATGCCGAGAAAGAGGCAGAGGAAGCTCGGGAAAGGACAGAGTTGGCAGATTTGGAGTTCAAGTTAGCAGAGCGCGAGTTTTCTGGTCTGCAGTTTGAGGAAAATCCACCTGAGCGGCGTAGTTTTAACAGAAATATTGACATTGACAGAAACTTTACAAGTGTATCCGACGCTGGTCCGCAAGTTGTCTACCCTCAAGCTGTTTCCACGCAATTAGGGTCGATCGCGCAGGTTTGCTCCACGCAGCCATTTTCTCCAACCACGTGTTCCGTCTCATCCACGAGAGTCTCGACCTGCCACGTAACGTCTCCGCATGTCTCTGTTCTTCCCGACACGTCCTCGCGTGGATCAACGTTGCCTGCGCCCACTTCACGTTTTCCTGAGTTTTCTGCCACGTCCTTTCAAGCCCCTACAGTTCCCGTGGTGTCCTCGCGTGTCTCCTCGTTACCTGCGTTCTCTACGCGTCTTACAGATTTTCCACCCATGCCTACGTGTGCTTCCTTGCAAGCCTCTGCAGTTCCCGTGGTGTCCTCGCACGTCTCCTCGTTACCTGCGTTCTCTACGCGTCTTACAGATGTTCCACCCATGCCTACGTGTGCTTCCTTGCAAGCCTCTGCAGTTCCCGTGGTGTCCTCGCGCGTCTCCTCGTTACCTGCGTACTCTACGCGTCCTACAGATTTTCCACCCATGCCTACGTGTGCTTCCTTGCAAGCCTCTGCAGTTCCTGTGGTGTCCTCGCGCGTCTCCTCGTTACCTGTGTACCCTACGCGTCCTACAGATTTTCCACCCATGCTTACGTGTGCTTCCTTGCAAGCCTCTGCAGTTCCTGTGGTGTCCTCGCGCGTCTCCACGTTACCTGCGTACCCCACGTATGTTCCTGATTTCCCACCGATGCCTACGCCTGCTTCTGTGGTTCCTGCTATGTCTGCCTCAATGTTGCCGTCGTCGTATGTTTCCGAGTCTCCACGCGCTAGCTCGTGTGTTCCTGCCATGTACCCAAGTGTCTCCCTGTTCTCATCCCAGCCGCCCTACAATGCAGGTCCAATATTCACACATGCAGCTCAAGCCTATGGTCCAGTTCGCCTGCCTTGTCACGCAACTTCAGGACATCTTCCACCTTCTCTTCAGCCAATGGGTGAAAGCTTCCTTGCAACTATTGCTACCACAATAGAAAGAATTAGTGCCAATCAAGGTCTACCTCCACTACAAGTGCTTAAGTTTGATGGCTCCCTTGAGAGATATCCACTATTCAGACAGAGGTTTCACCAGATGGTAGAATCGAAGGCATTGGATGAACAGACTAAGATGGCTCGCCTGTTGCAGTTTCTCGAGGGCCCTGCTCTTAGAGCTGTGCAAAGGTACGAGGCCTTGCCAGGAGGCTTAACCAAGGCGTTAGAAGTCCTGCAAAGTCGTTTTGGTCAACCCTTTAAGATCGTAAGAGCTTGCGTCGACACTCTGACTAAAGGTCCCCCTATCGCATCTCAAGACAAGGATGGTCTCCAACGCTATGCAGATATGGCACAAGTCATGTATGATACCCTCGTATCTATGAACTGTTTAGGAGAAATGAACACTGACAATCTCGAGAAAGTGATACTAAGGTTGCCCAAATGGCTCCAAGACAAGTTTCGAGAACATTTGAAGAAGCTTCAACGCCAAGGAAGAATTATCCCCACATTCAAAGACATTGTTGAGTTCCTGAATGACCGAGCTGATTTGGCTAATCATCCGTTTTTCACAACTTCTTCTGAGGTGAAGTCACACAAACGAATTGAAGATCGAGACAAGTCTCATCTGCGTCACCTTACCACTCTTACCACAAGTACCTCTAGGGAGGCCAGCAGACTTGCGATCAATAAAGACGCTAAAGCCAGCAACTGCCCCTTGTGTGTCCAGTACCACCCACTCTATCGCTGCGGGGTATTCAAGTCCAAGCCCGTCGAGGAGAGGAGGGCCTTAGTCAACAGAAAGCGGATTTGCTTCAACTGCATCAACTCTACAGAACACACGGCCAGTTCGTGCAAGTCGCAAATGCGTTGTAGGGTACCTGGTTGTGGAAGGTCTCACCACACTTTGCTTCACCTGTCAGGTCCATCCCGAGAAAACGCTGATCATCACACTAACAACACTGAAGTCACAGTCATCCCAACCATGCCTACTGTCCTGCCAAGCGACCAAGATGCTCCCTCGAGCACGTGCGCTACTGCAACCTTGGCTGAATCCTCTGAGATTTACCTGCAGATCATGCCCCTCAAGATCATCGCCAACGATGGACGATATACAACCACTTACGGCTTGATCGACTCCGGCTCCGATGTCACTATGATTGACCCATCCCTCGTCGATCAGCTTGGTATTCAAGGCGAAGATGGACAACTCCTCCTTTCCACAGTAAGCCAAAGAGACAAACAGGAGAATGGAGTAAAGGTTGACTTCAAAATAGCGCCCGTTGATGATCAGCACTCACACCAGATTACTGTGCGCAATGCATGGGCTGTACGAGACCTTACCATCCCGCTTAAGCATGTAACAGCTCGCAAGAAGATGGAGCAATGGTCGCACTTGTGTCAAGTCCCTTTTCCCGAAGTACAAAGAAAGAAGGTTTCTATCCTTATTGGAACGAACATCCAGGAAGCCTTTATTCCGTTGGAAGTTAGAAAAGGAAGTCCTAATGAGCCCTTCGCGATACGATCCTGCCTTGGCAGGAGTATCCTTGGCGGTTCCGGCAGTGTAGACGGTAGACGTCAGTTTAACCTGCATCATGCTTCTTCTGAAGATGTTTCTCTCAATCGACAGTTGGAAGAATTCTGGCGAATTGAGTCCCACGGCACCGTGAAAGAAGCCTTTCGGCCAATGTCTGTTGAGGATCGAAAGGCGCTGAAGATAATAGAGAACACAATCTCTAAGGTTGACGGCCATTACCAGATGGGCCTTCTCTGGAGGCAGGAAGTACCCTACCTTCCATTTAACAGAGCCTTGGCAGAAGGTCGTCTTCAAGCTCTGAAAAGGAGATTTAACCGGGATCCTGGCCTAGAGGAAAAGTACCGCTCCGCCATAGATGACTACGTTACTAAAGGATATGCAAGACAGCTAAACGAAGAAGAGGCCTCCAAGAGATCCAAGATCACTTGGTACTTACCACACCACCCGGTCCTGAACGTTAACAAGCCCAACAAAGTACGCGTGGTATTTGATGCTGCCGCTAAATTTGAGGGCACTTCCCTGAACGATCGGTTGTACCATGGCCCAGATCTCACAAATAATCTGGTTGGCGTACTTATTCGCTTTCGAGAAGAAGAAACTGCGTTCACAGCTGACGTAGAGGCGATGTTCCATCAGGTCAAAGTTCTTCCAGAGGATGCAGACGCCCTAAGGTTCTTGTGGTGGAATGCTTCTTCAAATCTCCCCCCTAAGGAATATCAGATGCTTGTCCACATATTTGGAGCAACTTCATCCCTCGCTGTGCCAACAAGGCACTTCGACAGACGGCAGACGATAATAAAGGCCGGTATAGCCCTGAAGTCATCAAGACCGTACACAGAAATTTCTACGTCGATGATGTACTGAAATCTGCGCCGTCAACAGAGAAGGCGATTTGGCTAGTAGACCAGCTGACCAGGCTACTGAGTGAGGGCCGCTTCCACCTAACGAAGTTCACAAGCAACAGTAGGCAGGTGTTAAAGGCCCTCCCACTAGAGGAACGAGCGAATCCTTCTATCAATCTCGACCTCAGCCAACTTCCTATCAGCCGCGCACTTGGATTACACTGGGATGCAGCTTCGGATACCTTGCAATTCAAGGTTGTTCCCACGAACAAGCCTCCAACTAAACGTGGCATTCTTTCGACTGTTAGTTCCCTATTCGATCCACTTGGTTTTTTGGGCCCGTTTCTCCTCCCAGTCAAAGTCATTCTTCAAGAACTATGGAGAATGGACGTCCAGTGGGATGACCCTATTCCAGAGCCTTTGCTAACACAGTGGAATGGATGGGTAGAGTCTCTGCCCCTTGTTGCGAACATCAAGATTCCGCGATGCTTCAAGTCATTTTCTAGCACCCGAGTCATCACGGATGTCCAAATGCACTATTTTTCTGACGCATCCAACAAAGGTTACGCCGCAGTTGGCTACTTAAGGCTCGTTGATGATACGGGAAAGGTCCATTGCGCCTTTTTGTTATGGGAAAGACCCGCAATTCCCCGCTGAAACAGTGGTCCATACCGCGTTTAGAGTTACAGTCAGCAGTGGTAGCTACACCCTTGCATCTACTGATATGCGACGAGCTTGACATACCCCTTCAAGGTGTTACGTTCCGGACAGACTCTTTGACGACCTTGCAGTACATTACGAACAAGAAGAGGCGATTCAAGCCATTCGTTGCTAATCGAGTGAACGAAATTCATGAAGCCTCGACTCCTCAGCAATGGCGACATGTGCCAACAACACTGAACCCAGCTGACGATGGTTCCAGAGGGATGAAGCTACATGATCTTGACCCAAATTGCCGCTGGCTCTCTGGCCCAAGTTTCCTCCTGAAGCCCAAAGAACATTGGCCAGTTAGAAGGATTGGCAATATTCCAGATGACGACAGTGAAGTTCAAGTTGAAAGAACCGGCATGGTGATTGACCGTGGATCATCACTGGACCTGCTTCTGCGTCGCTATTCATCTTGGCCTCGCCTCTTAACTCTTGTCGCCTGGTTGTTACGTTTCGTTAACCATGTTCAGAACAAAGGAACTTCTACTGAGAGAGGTGGAATATCCCTTTCAGAGATACGGTGCTCTTCCAAGAAAATTGTACAGTTGGTACAACGCCAAGCCTTTGCTGAAGAGATTGATTCCTTAGTCGAAGGTCGTCCAGTTAAATGTCAAAGCAAGCTTGCAACTCTTCTTCCTGTATTCGTAGAAGGAACCGTGCGCGTGGGAGGAAGAATTCGTCACGCTCCTATTGCCTTCGAAGCTGCCCATCCGATGATACTTCCTAAAGATCATCCAGTTTCTACCCTGATCGTGCGCTACTACCACGAAATCCTGGGGCATGCCGGTCGAGAGCACGTACTTTCCTTCATACGACAACATTTCTGGATTATTCAAGCAAGGTCACTCGTGCGCCATGTTCTACGAAGATGCATCGGTTGTCGCAAGCGAAATGAAGTCCCCATGACTCAGTTGATGGCTGACCTGCCAAAGGAACGTCTCACTCCCTATGATCGGCCGTTCACCTACACAGGAGTCGACTTCTTTGGCCCATTCTACGTGAAGCGTGGTCGGAGTTCAGAAAAGGTGTACGGTTGCCTCTTTACCTGCCTTACCAGTCGCGCCGTGCATATAGAAGACGTGAGTTCATTAGAGTCCGATGCCTTTATTCAAGCCCTCCGCAGATTCATCTCGAATCGTGGGTGTCCCAAAGAAATCTGGAGTGATAACGGAACAAACTTCGTCGGAGCGGACAAGGAAATTCGCGACTCTATTCGTCAGTGGAATCAGGATGATCTAAACAAGCAACTGATTAAGGACGGGATTAACTGCTCCTTGTGCCCAATGTTCCAGTGGAAATTTCAGCCTCCAGCCGCGAGCCATATGAATGGGGTCTGGGAACGGTTAATTCAAAGTGTGCGAAAGACCATGAAGGCGATCCTTGGCAATCCAGATGCGTTGGTTGGACTGGAAACCTTACGCACGGTCTTCGCAGAGGTTGTTACCATTCTCAACAGTCACCCGCTTACTCCCAGCAGTGATGATCCAAGCGACCCGGAACCACTCACTCCGAACCACCTTCTGCTGCAACAGGAAAATCTCGCTCTGCCCCCAGGTCTGTTTGTTCGCGAAGATCTTTACAGAAGAAAACAATGGAGGAGAGCCCAATTCCTTGCTGACTGCTTCTGGAAACGGTGCCTAAGAGAATACGTTCCAGCTTTACAGCAACGCCAAAAATGGGTTCGCGAGAAAGGAAACTTGAAGGTCAATGATCTCGTAATGCTTGTGGATGAAAATTCCCCTCGTGGAAGATGGCTCCTTGGCAGAGTTATGAAGATCTTTCCTGGCCACGACCAACGCGTCCGAGTTGGAGAAGTCAAAACGAAGAATTCAACGCTCGTGAGGCCGATTTCAAAACTTGTATTGCTGGAAGAAGAAGATTAGTAACATTGACATTCGCCTACAGTTATTATCAGAAACCTCTTGGACAGTTTGAATGCGCTAGTTCTAAGAACTTTCAGTGACTGATTAATTGATTCGCTTTTATTGCTGAATTTCCGCAAATTCAGCGAAGCCCCCCAGGATGTTGCGGTTTTTGTTAATTTACACTTTTCCATGTAGTTTTTGTTTTCCGCATAGTTATACGTGTTAATTGTGTCCTGCACCCTTCATTCCTTCCTGAACAATTTTTCGCACTATATGTAAATTCAGTGGTATATAATATTTTCAACACTTTCATTTTATCACTCACCCACCTAAATCCAGCAATTGGTAAGTGTTTTTTCAGTCGTCCTGTTTTTTGGTTTCAGTTGTCATTTTCGCGGTTATTCTTTTTATAGTCGTTCTTAGTTGTTTCCTTTACTTTCTCTGATAGGTATTTTACCAAATCCCTTGATTTGAGTGAATAAATTGCTGATTGAAACCTGTGAGTCTCTTCGTGGCCCTTGCCACTTCACTCGTTGAATTTGTGTTTTACACTGATCTCTGTCTATAATCATCATCATAACTCTCTATATGCCAGAAGGTACATAAGGCAGTCAGTCTGGTGTTTGTCAATGTTTCACCAAAAGTCACAAATCAATGCAAGTTGAGGAATGTGTCATAAAATATCCATACCCTCTGGGGATGGTTTTTCGAGATCAGTGAACCCCCCATTGCACTCTCTAGAAAAATTTGCAGTAATGGCAAATTATAGTTGCGTCATCTTCAAAAATCCTGGCACTCCCAGGATAAAAATCTCACGCCTTGAGTCAGAAAAAGGTTGGAGGCAAGTATAGGCTAGTAAAATTGTTTAACTGTAGCCTATACCTGCCAACCTTTTTCTGACTCAAAGGCGAGGGATTTTCATTCAGCCAGTGCCAGGGTCTTTAAAGACGACACAAAGATTTCCAAAGACATTCCAATAATTCTGAAGTTCTCAAGAAGACTATGCTCCATATGGACATTCAAAACTCAGAAATTTCGGGTTTAGTGTTGTCATTGGCTCATTTTTGGACTTTTCGTTTCTCTTACTGGTTTGAGTTTACATTAACATATTTTTGGAAGGTGTGTCAGTTTAGGCTGTAATTAGCTCACATCTTTCAACCAGACATTGAAAATTGGTCTGTATGCGTGAGCTGGCATGAGATCGAAGTTTTCAACCAATGTTTTATCTGATGCTTTGCACTTTGCTGGTTTGCAATAGAACCTACGATTATGGGTAAGATTTCTGTTTTAATTACATCCATTTTGAAATCACTGGTGATCCTTGGAATCTGATTGGTCTAAAATGATGTAATTTATTCCCAAATTGCACCATTTTTTGCTCTAAATTGCATCCTTTCTTTAGCCCATCAAAATGGAAATGAAGTAACACAAATAGAATATTAATATTGACAATGATACTCTGTGATTTCAAAATGGATGTAATTAAGTGGTAATTGAACTTCGTGTCGTGCAATTTTGGTCTGAAATCACACGTATGATTTCAGACCAAATTGCACTCCACTCAGTTCAATTACCAATATATATCACAATTAAACAAATGTGCAAAGTAATAATTATAATAATAATGATAATAATTTACCAATTTATATAGCGCGTATTTACATGTGCTGATCAATAGCGCTTTACAATCATATGTTTAAAAGAAAAGGAAAATACATTACCGTGAGAATAAAATAAACTAAGTTACAAACTATAAAAATACGTCTTAAAAAGATAGGTTTTAAGTCGAGATTTGAAACTGTCAAGTGATGTTGCTACGAAGTAGTCGGTGGATAAAACTCAGTGGATAAAACATTGCAGCAACATTTCCTGACGGAATTCAAGGCCACATGCAAAAACTCCATTGAATCTGAGCTAAAACAACAAAAAGCCAGGTCTGAAATGCGACATGGCTCGGTTATGTACTGAGCCCATCAGATTAAGTGATCTCATTCTTTTGAACTCAAGCTAGGCTTTCTGATAGAGTGCCAAATTAATGCAAAACCATGAAAGTTTGTCATTTTTTTTCCAGCTTAATCTATAAAATAATAATTGAGACTTACAAGTGGTCATAAGTCACATACAAACTTCTCAAAATATATTTATAAAATAAGCCAGATATTCTGAGCATGAAATGTAGAGCAATCTATCTACATCAACGAAAACAATACTGACACAAAGCAACTTTGTCAATTTCCTTATATGAATCATGAAAAACATTTTGTATCTTTTGTGGGAATTTGAGCTAAAGTGGAATCTGATTAATTTTAAAAGTTGTATTGTCTTTATGGTGCATGTCTTTTTACTGATTAAATTACTGACAGAAGCATTTTGAATGTTGTATTTGTAGCTTCACAAGTGTCTTCAGGCACTGCTGGTATTGTTGCTGCAATTATCTGTGCTGTGGTGTTCATTGGAGTGGGTACTCTGCGTTGCATTATGCTGCAGGGGGCAGGTGGCAATAACTGCAATGCTCAAAATGCTGGAAATACTCGTGACAGGGAGGTTGTGGGTACCGATGAGTCTTATGCATATCAAGCAGATTTTCCACCTTCTTATAGCACAGGTACGTCAGCTAAGTCATTCTGAGTTGCTTGCTGTTTCATTATTGTATCAGGTCATGCAGGACCAGTAGTTTTATTGTTTATTTATTTTAAACCCTGGAACAGACAATAAGACTTGTGTTGGGACCAACCAGTTTATTAAAAATAATAATATTACATTCATCTACACATATTACGAACAATACTTTATAAGAATACAGTGTACTACAGCCCCATACAAGAAAACAAATAATTTACAAATTATACAAATAAAAATCAAAACTGCTTATTGTGTGGGTGATAGGGAAACTAAGTCGAGCTGACTTGTTGTAAAATAAAGTTAAACCACTAGCTTGCTTTCTAGAGTGCTAGATAAAGTGAGAGAAAAGCACTAACTAAAAGTTTATTCCTTTGTCCTTTTAGTCATAACTCATCCAGAAAGGTTTCCAACACCTGAAACGAGCCCCTTCACCAGGCAAAGAAATGGAATAGTGACAGAGGGCAGCTCTCACATACCAAACCATGGTCAGCCTGAAAGAACATTTACTCTGCAAAGAAGTGACAGTGAAAGCTCTGACGACGATGCACTCAATCCACCTCCACCCTACCCTGGAAATGTTGATAGTGAACATCAAGTGGGTGTCAACGTTGCTTCTAATGATGCAAATACAACACATGGTGGGTCAAGTTCTGGCAGACACAATCCTGGAAATGTTATAGATGAGAGGAGATCAGATGAAACTGAGGGAATATTTGAGGTTCCCTCAGTAGCGATGATTGTGGAGGATGAACAAAGGTCCACAGCGACTGGTGAAGGAACATGCAGTCCTGTTGTAAGAGACAACAGCAGGGACAGAGAAATCTTTGAACAGTCACAAGCTGGTGTGTCCCATAACGACAACACAGAGGAGATTATAATTTAGTGGAGACATACCTAAATGTGTACATTGTATGTAATTACAGGGGTATATATACTATTATTGTGTATTGAATTGCAGTCAGACTATGATCTATGATAGAAAGTGTTGCAGTTCATGCAGTGTGTCGCACTAGTCCTGAATTACAGGGTATAGTTCACCACTAAATTTTCTCTGAATCTGATTGGTTTAAATTAATCATGTAATGTGATAGTGTTCATCAACAGAGACACACTATCACTGCATCTTAAGTATCAATGTGGAAAATACCCAGATAGATAGTACTTGTCTGTAAATATATTCTCCCGTTTATTTTTCTTTTTTATTCATTAGACAGCTCCAACAGGTGGCTTTTCTTACCCTGTACATTGTCCACTCGCCTATTTATTACAACCTTTTGGCTTTAAGGTCAAATGGGTGAGCTGTAAATTCAAAATTATGCCAGTACTACTAACTTCTGTGGCAAAGAAAATTTAGTGGAGAACAATAAATTAAAACAATATCTAAAGTGCTTCTGTATCGCAACTATCAGTGTGATAGTTACCCTTGGAAATTAGATGTTCTTAAAGCAAAATATTAGCCCAAGAAGCAAAGCTTCAAGGGCTTATACTATATGTTATTTTTAAGAACATCAGATTTCCATGGGGCGACTGTCTGTGACCTGATAGTCCCTCACCAGAAACACTGTATTGTCTAAATAGTATGTGACTTCAAGCGGTGTGAGCACAAGACATGTAGATGTGAAATATTGTTTCTCATGTAATGAGACACTAGAAATTCAGAAGGAAAAAAAACTCAAATGCGGTGTATAAAATTTATAAATTATAGCTTTTTATTTATTAGATAAGTCAAACTGGCCAATAGTTCATTTTTATTATTTATTGGTATAATGAGCTACACAGGGCCAAACTAAATTTGCGATCAAGCGATCTCCTGTTGGTGAGCAATTAAAATTTCTCGTTTTAAAAACATACCTGTAAATAAATGTAATTTGAACACAAATTTTAATTTGTATTAAAATACTGAAAACAGTAATTGGAAGCAAAGACAAATAAGAGATGTGTAAAAAGTAGTATGGTCTGTTTGGACCTTTCCTATCATTTTCAGCTATAGGCAGCTTATACTGACAACATGACTGTTGGAAAAATATTATTATAAGGGTTTGTATTGGAACTGCAACATGTCAGCTGGCTGCAGATTGCCTTGATCATATTTTTTCATTTAATCAGCAAATAAGACAGGAAGACACAGACATCACAAAAGTAAGTTTAGTTTGGCTTATTTGAGATGAAGCAAAGATTTCAACATATTATGGTTCCCACACAAACTCTTGGATCAATTATTCCACGAGCGCGCGTTGGATATGAGATGATAGATAGCCAACGAGGCGCATAGCGCCGAGTTGGCTATAATCATCTCATATCCAACAAGCGCAAGTGGAATAATTGTTTTATTAAAAACAACCGAGAAATATTGCTAGATCTTACTGATTTCGCAGTGCAAGAACGACCAGAAGGCAATTTAATGGTCGCCATTTCTCGGCCATGGTGTAATTGCTCATATACCATGGCCGCTAAGCCAATCAAATCCCTCGAATTGCATTATACAATGATGCAGTTTTTAATAATTATATACAATTTTCACAATGGTTTTGTTGTGCGTTTGGGTTGGCTGTGTATATAAACGATTGAAATACAAAGGGAGTTTTAATTATCAAGGGCAAAGTGTGAAGGGTGTGCACTTGGGTGGGGATTAGGGGGGATGAAGAAAATGGAAATGTATATTGACACGCTCACTGCTGTGCTGTGTTCATTCATGCAAGCACTTTTTTAATTAGTCACCTGATTAGTGAGCCACTTTGACTTGATTACCGATCAGCCGATGTCGATGTAAAACAGTCTTTAAACATTATTAAATCACCTTCAAATATATCCTTGTTGAGAAAATATAAATATGTTACTGTCAGGTCATCATCTTGAACTTAGTTAGAACTTAGTTCTGCTAGCCTCCCACGCAGACGTTCTTAGGGGTTCGTCACGCGTTCCTGCCCCACTGTGGGGCAGGAACGCGTGACGAACCCCTAAGAACGTCTGCGTGGGAGGCTAAGTTCTGCCGGCCGTCTTCGACCGACAACTAGACAAGATGGCCGGAAAGAGAAGAGCCATATAAACGTTTAACGAACTGATCGAGACTTCAATTCACCATCCTCAAGATCCCGTTTACGGGCAAGAACCACTCAAAGATTCTTCTAGGTTAATTAGCAAAATTGCCTGATGAGATTTCCCATTTTGCTGCCTTCAATGACTCATCAAAACACAAGACTACAAGCTCTTTGTAGTCGGGAAAGTTCGTCAATTGTCGGGAGGTGTCGTGAGACCACTTGCCCGGTTAAAGAGCACCTAACCTCCGATCAGACGTTCTTTTTCTCGGGGTAGCGTGAAAGTGTGGCCTGATCGCAAGTTAAAAAACATCCGACTTCCGCGTCTGCGCACAAGCTATCTTCGAGCTTCAATCGAACACGAAAGAAGGAATTTCCCGCCACTTTTGGAACCTTCCCGCGCCCCTGGACACTTGCCTGAGAATATACGAATTTCAAGCTTCAGGCATGGTTTTCCTTTTCCCGTCTATTGCAACTTAATAATATTGATTGTTTTGCAGAGGAATAAAGTTCAAAATACCACGAGTTCGGAGTACAAGCTCTACGTTCGCTTAAAGCTCGAGGGTCGCTCTCGGTCAGTCATCAATGACGGACGTATACAAAACATGGACCCAGGTCCATGGACCACCCATGTGGACCCGGTCCATGGATCACCCCTAACAAATTTTCGAAGGCATATTTTACCTGTCAATATAATAAAGGATGGATTGCGGACGAAGTATAAAATACAGATTAAATATGGCGTTCAATATTTAATTCACCGTCTACGTACTTTCTATGTAATTGAGGTTTTATGCTTTTACCACCATTGAGTTTTATACGCAATCCATATTTAGTTTTCTTTGCAATCGTAGAGTCTGATTTCTGAGTACCGACGAAGCAGAGTTCGTTCTACATCATACTTTTTTAAACAAATCGTCCGGGCGCAAGCAGAACGAGAAAGACTGTGCCAAGTCCCAAGTATTTTTACTACGGGATGCAGAATTAAGAAGACCATTGCTATTCGTTTGGAGTCATACGTTGTCGAAACTAGACTAAGCTTTACATGTGCAGTCAAGAAATACGGATAAAACAAAGCCTAGTAGAGTATAAACAAACAAGTGCCGCCACATAAAGTAGGAACAAGATAAAAGGTTGGTTTCGTTTATGATCTGTTGTAAAAGGTGCTCGCAAAGAGCAGTGTTGGTGGTTCGATAGGCCGGGGCTGGATCCATGGACCCAGTCCTTAGGGGTGGTCCCACGAGGTGGTCCTAATTAAGAGAGGAGTGGGAAACCTAGGAAGTGATAACTCGCTAAAATGGCCTCAAATCAGCGCGAAATAACAAACAGACAATAGGCAATACAGCTTAGAAGCAAGGTATGTCATTTTTATTGAGAACTTTCCAATAATTGTACCTCCTAAACCCGATCGTAAATATTCCCATACAAACTCTTATATTTGCGCCTTGACCGCTATTACGCAAGATGATCATGAGCTTGGGTAACCTGTGGTCCACATGATTAGTCCATGGACCTGGGTCCATCAGTAACGCGGGCTCCCTCATGTGAAGCGTGAAGTCCCTGCAGGAGAGCCTGCAGGATTCTTGTTGTCGAACTCTTTGAGGTTTTAAATGCTTTTTATCGTCACTCGTTTTGTGGGACTTCTTTTGTGATCGACTTCGACGAAAACAAGACCTATTGGATCGTTAAAGTTTTATGCCAGTGAGTTGATCACTTACTTTCGTCTTTGTTGGCGTGACGTTTGCCTGATGTTCTGCTCAAGGGAGGTGGAATTTACACTTTATTCTGCATAATGGCATTTGCACGCGATCGTCTTTTTGTTAACTTAATTCTCGTTGCAATCGGTAAGTTACGAAAAGATCTTTTCTTAAATATCTATTCTTTTCTGTGTTTTTTCTGATAATCATAATCTTGTGATAATGATCATATATCAGTTGGAGAATATAAAACTCGTACCATATTGTGGATAAATAAGTTTACAAACATACGCTCCAATCCCGGGGCCCCAATATTGAACTTTTATCTTTTGTTTCTGTGGAATAATCATAACAACGATTTTTCTAATCAGTGTCTCTAATCAATGACATAAGCTTAATTCACTGTTGTCTGAGACAATAAGCAAGGAAAATAGATGAAGGGGTAAAGACAACAAAACTCGCTCCGATCAGTTGTCCACAATCGCCAGCTGAATGAAGAAACCATTGATTAGGAATGATTCTCTCTCAGACCAGTGACAGATTAATTAGTACGAATTTATTGGTTGAGTAAAGAAAATGTTTAAACGTGCAGTAATACATATAATACACCCCCTTCCCTCCCATAACAGTGCTTAGTGACTTGGCCTTAGATTGGAAGCGAGGCTGGTGGTGACCTTGTTACGCGTGATGCCCCGAGGGCAGCAGGTGTCTTAAAATGGGCTCAATATCTTTGTCATTTTTTTTTTATTCTTCATGGTAGCCTGAAATCTGCACCTTTCAATTATTAACTTGTATTTTATTGTCCCGATAAATTTGTGGCGGCAGTAATGGGCTCCTGGTGGCGGCCATATTGTTAACATGTTGTGGACTCAAGTGTGCCATTTAGGTGACTCGACCCAGTTATTTTTTGGCGGTACCACCCTACTTTGAAGCTCTCTGGTATCCCCACTTTTACTTTTATCGTAAGTCTACAATATAGCAAAAAAAATTTGGGGATCAGAGTAAATGTCACGTGGTTATAGTGCCACGCCCCTTTAAGGTCTGAGTCGAAATTCTGCTGTTGCCCCACGCGTGCTGAACAAGAATGCTGTATCATGACAAACTCGAAACAATAGAAAACTCCCTAAGCACAAACTCAGCCAAAATGCTTAAAATCTTCATTGTTTACTCAAGTTTGGGCTTATAGAAGATAATGTCACAGTTTTTCAATGACCATGAAATTCAGAATCTGGGTAGTTAGTTAATCAATTGTGGCCCTGAAAAAATTTGAAGGAAAAAAAACTACGAATTTTTAAGAAAATGCTTTTTTTTTGTGAGAAGGTCTCTGAAACACTGACAAGCGTCAACAAATAGCTTAAACTATAATTTCTATATGTTTGCATTGCCCAAAATCGCGTGCATTTACAAGGCCCTAAAGCTTTTTGCTGACTTGCAAGGACCCATCTGTTATAAAGATACCCAAAATAAAGGAATAAATCTCATAGTTTATTAGATATAATCGTGTAAAGTTTGCTTATCATTTTTACATAAATTATGACCTAAATTTGGAAAGCGCTAAATTTCTCGAATTGGGTCTTTGCGATTTTGTTGAAACTCTGTTCAGCACAAGGCACTAAATGCACACTATGTGTAGCCGAGAGATTTTCATGAAAAAAAGCCGGCAACAGCAGAATTTCGACTCAGACCTCAAAGGGGCGTGGCACTATAACCATGTGACATTTACTCCGATCGCCAAAATTTTTTTGCTTTATTGTAGATTGATCTATATGTTGTCCATTCTATGTGTTACATTTACGATAAAAGTAAAGGTGGGGATACCAGAGAGCTTCAAAGTAGGGTGGTACCGCCAAAAAATAACTGGGTCGAGTCACCGAACTATTCCACTATAATTAACAAGGATAGTTTTATCAATCTGCAAAGCATACAATTGGAATAAATGAATCAGCCTCAGCATCATCCATAAATGTCAGTAAAAGCATCTTGTTTTGATACAAACGTCACTGCTTTTCATACATAGATCATTCTCTTCTTATGCTAACTAGTTGCATTTACATATGAAAAGCAGTGAAATTTTATCAAAACAAGGTCACGCCTAGCCTCGCCTCCAATCCTAGGCCAGGTCACTAAATTAAACACACAACTGTAAAATGGCCTATTGTTGATGGGGCATTGGCAGGGGACAGCAGGTATCTTCCTGTAATGGACTTTTGGCCTTTGCTGGACTTGCTAACAAATTTTTAAAGACACTCTTTTTTCACCATCCTCAGATGCCACCTGCAGAGGGGCATCTGAACAAGTCCCTCGCCTTTGCGTAGGTCTGCCCCCACTGCACGTAACAATATTGATGGGTGCAATTAACAAGAACGGTTCAAACATAAGATATAAACACAAGAAGCTTGGCACCCTGGGTTTTGCAAGGTCTCCAATTCGGCAACCTAAGAACTCTAAGCTTTGATAAAGTTATTAAATAACAAAATTTCATATCTTCTTTTCAGTTATCCTTCCTGGAAGCTCATTTGCTGAAGGTGGGCCAGTTTTGAGACAATATTATTTAATATTATTTGTAGCATAATCATTGGTTTTGTTTTATAAATGAATGGCTTGCAGGGCAAGAGGATGAGTTATGACTTGGCCAGAGAATTCCAATTTCCAATTCATTATGTGCTACGTGCTAATTTGGAATAAGGACTGGTTATCATGTCAAGGGCTTTAAGTTAGCAAATAGTCACCTGATGAGTTAGTCTAAAAACTAAACCAACTGAAGTGAGGCATGAAATTAAAGATTTCTATTCTTCTCTGTTTAAGGCAAACAAAAGCTAATAAATATTCAACCATGTTTCACACCTTCTCTTATTGTTTTTGTTTCTTGTTGAGATTTAAGAGCAATAGTCATCAGCTCATTCATGAAATTCAAGCCACAAAATGAATATAGAACTACGTACATTTGTATCGTGATAACCAGTCTTTGTGTGCCAAAGTAGCATGTATGTGTGGAGAAACTCAACTCTAAAGACAAAATCGACAATTGTACCTTTGTCCAGGGAGAAATTCAAAAATTATATGTTTTACTTAATTAATGTAACACAGGCCTGAAATTTATTGTGAGTGGAAACTGACTTTTATAGATAGTAATTAACTATACAGTAAGTATATGGTGAAGATGAACACTTATAATACTTAGAGTTTGGAAATGACTGAAACACTTCTAACTGGCTTGGGAGGCTTTTAAGCCTTTTGAGGATTAATTTAAAAATCCTTCTTACATTTGTACCCAGGTACTTTCTTAATGGCTTGACAGCTTTTACAAAGCTTCATGACAGGCATAGCAGCTGTAAATATTAATCTTTAAATTAGTGATTGTTTAATTTTATTGCCAGGAAATTGTGGACATCACCTCACTAGCTCATCAGGTGACATTCAATCTCCAAATTATCCCAAACTGTACCCTGCTGGACAGGAATGTACCTGGACGGTGTCTGTTGAAGGTGATGTGGGGAACATCGAAGTCTCATTTAGGTAAGGGACTAAAATCAAAATCTTACTCAATCATGAGCTAATTTAAGGTTTAGAATCAGGCAGTTTGTTCAAATCTATAGACGAGGCTTTCATGAATTTCGAAATAAAATGAATTGTGGAATTTTTCACAACCTCTATTAAAATGCGGGTGTCTTAATCACCTTTTGAAAGCTATGTAAAAGTCAAAGCAAATTTTGTTTTTCGCTATTTTAATTTGCTCCTCAGTTTCCAGACCCAAAGCGCTAAAAAAACGTGTCTGTTTTGCCATATTCAATCACAGTGAAAAGTAACTTACAGAGAACATTTTCAAAATAGGATTAAACGAATGTGGAGTGATTGTACAAAATTCACTGTCTGAGAAAAATTGGCAGACACGTGGTTGTTGTTTATATGTTAAACTAGCTACTGCCCAAATTTGAAGACAAACAAAAAAATTTCCTTTGAGTTTTAAGCCTCCTCAAGTGAAAAAATTGATTCGAGAAAACAGCACTTAAAAATTCAACAATTCGTTTTATTTCAAAATTCTTGGAATAGTTTGATAGCAAGCTCTATAAACTTTAATTTGATGTGAGGTTTATATCTACACTAGTGTAAACTGGCCGCATTACATTGTTTGGACGTGAGACACCTCTAAAGGTATATGGTTTAACCTTAATGTTCATTGAATTTGATATTTCTATGGCGACCAAACTTTGACAGGCAGTTTTATGACAATTTTCATGTTCTTCAACCATTTAAGTATTCTTTTTGTAGCTACGATCACTTTGGTTTCAATTTTGGTAGCTTTTCCAAGTTGGCTCTCATTTGGAAATCGTAACATAATTACCATGAAATGCAACTGGCATCATAGACCTCAAAGGTATCATATGTCAGTTTATACTTCTTCTGGTAAAACTAATTATGCGGGATGCCCTGAGGGGGCATACTGTGTTAAAAACGGGTCGATTTCTTTTTTCTTTTTTTTTCTTCGTCGTAGCTACAAAGCGGTACATCAATATATTTATTCGTTAAACTCTCCCCTCTCCTACTCGGGATGTGTTGTTCTTATTGTCTTCAACAACAGCAGGCCAATCAACATCCATTCTTGTCGCTTTAATCGCGAGGGAGGGGACCCACTCAACCCTACCTGTGTGACGTCAACGCATCATTTGATATATTTATTAAAGACGAATTAAATTGTCGCGCCATATTGTTAACATGTTGTGGACTCAAGTGTGCCGTTTTCAAACAGAAATTTCACCATTTTGAAGCGGTGAATCGAAAGAATAACTTCTAAGAAGCACCCAATATATAAAACGGTGGAAATTGGTGAGTTCCTGGCAAAGGAATCGTGCTTTGTTTGACAGTCTTAGACCACGACGCATGACTGAAAAGAGGTCATTCAGAAGCTTACGTTATCGTAATGGAATTTCACACATTTCCGGTGATAGTCGCGTAACACAAGGGAAACAACGTAACACGATCGTCGTGACTCAAACTATTCCATTAGCAAGGATTGTTTTATTAATCGGCGAAGGATACAGTTGGAATAAATGAATTAGCCCCAGCATCAAGCGTAATGCCTGTATAGCAGGCATCTTGTTACGCGGGATGCCCTGAGGGGGCATACCGTGTCTAAAAACGGGTCGATTTCTTTTTTTTTTTTTCTTCCTCGTAGCTACAAATCTGTACATTAATTTATTCATTAAAGTCTCCCCTCTCCTACTCGGGATGTATTGTTCTCATTGTCTTCAACGACAGCAGGCCAATCAAAATCTGTTCTTGTCGCTTCTATCGCGAGGGAGGGGACCCACTCACCCCTACCTGTGTGACGTCAACGCATCATTTGATTTATCCATTAAAGCTGGATTAAATTGTGGCGCCATATTGCTGACATGTTGTGGACTCAAGTGTGCCGTTTTCAAACGGAAATTTCACCATTTTGAAGCGGTAAATCAAAAGAATAACTTCTAAGAAGCACTCGACATCTAAAACGGTGGAAATTGGTGAGTTCCTGGCGAAGGAATCGTGCTTTCTTTGACAGTCTTAGACCACGATTGCAGACAGAAAAGAGGTCATTGAGAAGCTTACGTTATCGCAATGGAATTCCCCCAATTTCCCTTGAAACCCTGAGTAGCGTAACACAAGGGAAACAACGTAACGCAATCATCGTGACTCAAACTATTCCATTAGCAAGGATGGTTTTATAAATCTGCAAAGCACACAGTTGGAATAAATGAATCAGCCACGGCATCTCGCGTAATGCCAGTATAGCAGGCATCTTGTTTATACTAAAGTTTGAAACAAAACAAAGTGACAACATGATCGATATCAAACCATAATCAAATAAATATTAGGGTTAATACACTGTTGTTGTATTAAACTGTGTTTGCCACTTATTCAACAGTGCTTTCAAACTGCAACCCAAATCTCCTGATGGTCAATGCGTGGATTATGTGGCAATATATAGTTTGTTACTCAACAAAGACGCTGGAGCTGTGATGGAAGGAAAGTTTTGCGGAAAGTCATTACCCCTTTCTTTCAAAATAGGAAAGTCATCCATGACAGTGCAGTTCATTTCGAATTCTAGTTCTGAGGTCTCTAGTTCCAATACTGGATTTTCTCTTCACTATGAAGCTAACTTTGAAGACAGTAAGTAAACCTCATTGAATTGGTGATTTACGTTACACTGATGTCTGTCCATCATCATCATCATCATCACTCTCTAGTATACACCAGAAGATGCTTAAGGCCAGGCAGTCAGTGTAATGTTTGTCTAACCTTCACCAAAAGGCACAAAACAATGTAAGTTTATGACAGAATAATGTATTGTTCCAGAAAAAAGGCCAGGCCAAAATTGATGGCAAATAATATTCACCACCTACTTGATTGTAAATTCATAAATATAATTTATTATAAACTCAGATTTTCACGGGGAAAAACACGAAATCAAAATTATTAATTAAATTAGCAATTTACCTACAATGCGCTCTGATGGATTTATTGATATCCTCCCGATACTCCTACTCTTACTCCTACTCCTGCAGTTCAAGGCTGGTATGACATCAGCAACAACAGCTGCAGTAACAAACTTCCATGCAGTCACATGATGATGCCTGTATCATCAAATGATGATATTAAAAGGTTGTCAGTTTAGGTTAATGAATGACTTTACAGGCTAGGATTATAGCATATCACAATGACATTTTAGGTCAATCTCCACCCAGATGTCCTTACTAATAAAGATTGCCCACATGTTGGTCAATTTGATTACTGTCACCTATTGTTGTGTGCATGTAACTAATGTCATCAAATTCTTTTGAACTCCATGCTTTCTGAGTGCCAAAACCATGAAAGTTTGTGATTCTTTTACGTACAATCATTACGCTAGGTATAACAACAACAACAATTTATTTGAAAAAATTGAATGGCTTGTCCTACAAATAGTTACAAAACTAATCAAGGCGGACAAGATGAATACAGGAACACTTGAGAAAAGTAACAAGATTTTACAAATACAGACATGCAAAAACTTTACGTAGTAACAGATTTATAGTATTTTACACTAGTTCACAGAATAAAGGTAATAATAGTAAATGGAACAATAATTATTATTTAGTTAGTCCTACATTTTTAATTATCATAGGGATTTCAATAAAGTCGTCTTTTTTTCCAGGACATCAAAAAGCAATATTGGCAAAGTACCATTATGAATGTTTTCTTCGGGAGGTCTGTTGTTTGAGATGGTATCTCATTCCACAGCTTTACCCCAAGTCGAGAGAAAAAATGCTTTTGTATTCCTAATCTGATAGAGCTTCCAAGCTACATAAAACTTTCCATACCTATTTATCTACAGTAGGTGGATGATCGTGTATTATATGAAATTATGAAGGCTGGCATATCAAGCTATAAATTGAGACTTGCAAGTGGTTGTAACAATCTTCTTGAATATTAATAATGAAAAAAAAGCCAGACATTCTGAGCATGGTACGTACAGGGATCTACATCATTCTGTAACAAAAAAGGTACTGACACAACTTTCTTTTATGTTAGGTGGCCAAAACCATGAAAAATATATCTAATGGGAGTTTGAGCTTGATCAAAGTGGAGTCTGATTAAATTAAATTATTGTCTGTATGGTGGATATTTTTTACAGATGAAATTATTGACAGAAATACTTTAAATGTTGTATTTACAGCGCCAGTAGTGTCTAAAAGCACTCGTGGCATTATATCAGGTGCAATCGTCTGTGCTGCGGTGTTCATTGGACTGGGTACGATGCGCTGCATTTTGAAGAGGGAAGCAGTTCGAAATGCTAGAAATACCGGCCATAACAGGCAGGTTATGGGTACTGATGAGTCTTCTGTATATCAAGGAGATCTGCCACCCTCTTATAGTACAGGTGAATCATTCTGGATTATTTGTTAATTAACAAATTATAAAGGTAATACTTTTTGATTATTATTACATCAAATCACACAGAGTCAGTAGTACTAGGCCATTTCTGAGATGCTGTGAACCTCATCATTAAAGGGAGGCTAACTGCAAAGCTTTTCAATGATATGAAAATTAGTTTTATTATGAATGAAAACTAATTTTCACATTCATTTAATAAAAACTTTGCACTAAGCCTTATTTTCGTGAGGTTCAAAGCAACTAGGAAATGGCCTATTTATGTTTTTGGAATTGAAAAGATAGTCTGTGATAAATCTCCCATAACAGATTGTTATCCTAACGATGCTATGACTTAGAATAATTTCCCCATACCATAAGCCACATGTCACACCAGGCAAATTATCAGGAATCATCATGAAATTATTTTCAGCCACTGTCAATCAATTTTTTTATATTTTGATGCAGAGCACACAATATTGAGAGCAGTTTAATCAGTAGCAGCAACAACAAAAAAGAACACTTCATATCTGTAGTTCATTTTGTTAGGGAGAATGTTTTCAAGTATACCACAAAAGTAAGTATTATAAGAAACACAAAACAAAGTGGAATATGAAACATTCAGACAAGTTGAATGAAAAGCATCTTTAATTAATCACAGTAATGGGACACAAAGCATGTGTCATTTCCAAGTGTCCGTCCCAAACATGTACACTCAGTTTTATTCAAGAATAGAAATGATGCTTTCCAGGCTGCTTCCTAAGAAAAATTTCAAGGAGCCTACAAGGCCAAAAGCCAACTGAGTAGTTAGGAGCCCAACATGTGAATAATTCACATTTTTCTAATTCATTAGTTTCAGTTGAAGGGGTGCCTGGAAAAAAGCCCTTAGTGTCTTCTGATACATTTTTAGATTCTCCTTTCAAATTGCCGTCAATTCGCTTGTGAAACAAGAGGAGAATTTGACCTTACATCAAAAGTCACTTAGGACCTTATTCCGTGCACCCCTTCAATTATTGTTAGGTGCTGCTGCAAAAAATTTAGGTGCCCAGAGCATTTTTTTGGGTGGCCCAGGCTATCGGGCTCCTGTCAGGTAGCACCCTTGTGGTTAGTTTAATCCTCTAAATTAAACGCGACTGCTTATGACAACTGGAGGACAGATTAACATTGAAATAAAATGGTGTAAAATTTTTGTCTCATCCTCAAATGGTGCTGGAACGATATTAAGACATTTGGGTATGTGCCCACCCCTCCCCCCTCCCCCCCATCTTAACCCAAGACCCTAGGTTGGTTTAAATCTGATTACACTTTTTATGTTATTTGTGCTAGTCATGACTCATCCATCCAGGTTTCCAACACCTGAATCAAGCCCCTCTGCCAGGGAAAGAAATGGAATAGTGACAGAGGGCAGCTCTCACATACCAAACCACTATCAGCCTGGAAGAATATTTACTCTACAAAGTAGTGACAGTGAAAGCTCTGACGACGATGAACTCAATCCACCTCCACCCTACCCTGGAAATGTTGATAGTGAACATCAAGTGGGTGGCAACGTTGCTTCTAATGATGCGAATACAACAAATGGTGAGTCAAGTCCTGGCAGACACAATCCTGGAATTGTTATAGATGAGAGGAGATCAGATGAAACTGAGGGAATATTTGAGGTTCCCTCAGTAGCGATGATTGTGGAGGATGAACAAAGGCCCGCACTGACTGAGGAACAGAGAAACGGTAACAACAGCAGGGACAGAGAAATCTCTGAGCAGTCACAAGCTGGTGTGTCCTATGATGACAACACAGAAGAGATTGTAATTTAGGGGAGAAATACCTGAATGTGAACATTTTATATTATATATACTATCATTATGTATTGAATTGCAGTCAGACTATCATAATGATAGAAAGTGTTGCAGTTTATACCAATATGTACTAGTTAGTCCTGAATTATAGTTCACCACTAGATTTTCTCAGAGTCTCATTGGTTTACATTGATCATGTGACATGATAGTGTTCATCCACAGAGAGAGGCTATCAGTGCATCTAGTGTTGACGTGGAAAATACCCAAATGGATGCTACTTGTCCGCAAAAAAACATCCCATTTATTTTTCTAATTCATTACATGTAGTTCAAACAGCTCACTTTTTATTCCCTGTACGTTGTTCATTCGTCTTTTTCATTTCAACCTTTTGCCTTTAAGGTCAAATGGGTGAGCTGTAAAGAAAATTTAGTGGAAAACAATAAAAACAATATCTAGAGTGCTTCTTTCTCAGAGCTATCAGTTTAATAGTTGCCCCAAAGAAATATGATGTTCTAAAAACAAAATATTAAGCCCAGGAAGCGAAGCTTCAAGGCCTTATATGTAAGTTTTGAGAACATCAAATTTCTGTGGAGCCACTATCACCTGGTAGTCCCTCAACAAAAACACTCTGACTATTATTTAAGTAGGCTGTGACTTCAAGCGGCGTGAGGACAAGACATGTAACGGGGTAGATGTGAAATGTCTCTCATACAGTGAGACACTAGAAATTTAGAAAAAATCAAAATATACAGTACTTTATTAAATATTATAATTTTTTATTTATTAGATATGCCAAACAAGCCAGTAGTTCATTTATTTATCATATATTGGCGAAATGAACTACACAGGGCCAAACCAAATTTGCCACAGGGAATCTCCTGTTGATGAGCAATCAAAATTACTCGTTTTGAAAACATACATGTAATGTAAGTTTAACACAAATAATTATCAATACACTGACCAGTGGGAAATCATAATTTCCACAGGCAAAGCCAAATAAGCTGTATAAAAGAAAGTGTAGTCTGTTTGAACCTTTGGTCTCATAATTAAGGTCACCAAGCTATATCAAACTCACAACATACCGTTGGAAACATATTATTGTAAGGGTTTGTATGGGAACTGCTGCCATTATATCAAAAATTTTACCGTGTCTCAGCTGGCTGCAGATTGCCTTGATCCTATTCTACTTTCATTCAAGAAATCCAACAAACCTCTGCTACTTAACAATTATCAGGACATATAGTAGGACATAGACATCACAAGTTAGTAAGTTTCTATTTTGCTAATTAAGATGGAGCTTAGTTTTCAACATATTATAGTTCCCATGTACAAATGCTTAGCTTATAATTTTCACATTCAATTGGTATGTTACAAGTGAGTTTGGGTTGCCCGTGACTGTGCAATTGAAATAAAACTTTTGAGGGCTTTTAAGTGTTAGGATACCGGTAACTGACTAGGTGGATTGAATGTTCAAGAAATGTAATATTAAGCTATTTCTTGTTCATTTTAGCATTATGCTCAAAAATTAAATATACAACAAAGTTTCTTGCATGTTAAAGAGAGGGGTTCACGGTTCTGCGCATGTCCATGAATCAAAATACTTTTTCACCTTTGCTCACTATGACCCAAGCCTGTTTAATTTAATTTGTTGTTTATGAACCATTCAGAAGAGAATAGGTAACTCGGGTGGTAATTTTTTCATGTGATTGCGTTATTTTGCATGCAAATAACTGTAACCACATCAACCATGGAATAAATCCTATGGGTCAACGCTAAATTCAATATACAATATGAGTACAATCCACTAGCATTTTCTGTGAAATTATTTTGGCTTTCAGTCATTTTGCTTGGACTGATTACAGAATGTGATTACTGAAGTACATGTGAGTGGGATTTTTAAGGCCATAAAGTTGATTAGCCGGAATGAGAAAAAGCATTTAGATTCATGCACGTGCGCTGAAATGTGAACCCCTCCCTTTAACCAGTCTCTGTGCCAAATTAGGGCTTACCTTGAGCAATTTTTATTTAAGGAAAAAAAATGCATTTGCGATAGAATTGCCAAAAACCCATGCATGTGGTTGAAACCAGATAGTATTTATTGTTCCCTTGATAAAGTATTACACAACTGCCGAATTTATAGTGGGATATAGACTGTACAATAATTATTATTACTTTGTATCTGATTATTACTTCACTTTCTCTTGTACTTTGTTAAATTTGTATCTTTTATATTTAATCTATATCTCAAAGTCTATTTTATTTTAGTGAAGTACCTGAAAACTAGCTGTGTGGATAAGCATATCCACCACTTTAAATAAAGTATGTTCACTTGATGCCTATGTCTGTCTGTAGAGATAATCAGGTAGACTACAAAACAGTCCAAACTTTTTGTCTTGGTTGATGTACGAAAGCATGCCATGTCTACAGGCGAATCTTTGCTGACGTCCTTGATTACATTTTTCCTCATTAGCATAGGACTTAACTCATAGAAGCCGTGGCCGTATATATATAAACTAAATGCAAAAGTTGAAAGGGTTGATTAAGTTGAGCAATTTGCGCACTTTTCAGCTCTTTGCAAGCAATATTGAAGGAAAAATCAACCATCAAAAACTGCGAAATTGCTAGGTGGTAAAAAAGTTAATGAGCCATACATTCTCTGTAAAATTTTGAGTTTTTAGAAGAGAATTTCTCCAAAACTATCTGATGTATTGGGCTCAAATTTTCAGAGAAAACTAAAACTGTTTTGCCCTTTCAATATTTAGAGTTTTTATTTTTATTATTAGCTTCATCAGATAGTGATAAGCATATGTTAATACGGCAAAAAGTGTAAACAAAGATTTGCCTATAGCAAACAATAAAATGGACCTATTTTTGGTACTTCCACCTTGTGAGTTTACAGTCTTGGCAAGAGAAGAAGAAACTTGTTTTGTCATCAAATATTTATGTAAGTTACAAAAGTTAAAATGATCTGAAAAGGTTCAAAACGTTTTATTTTAACAATCAGTTCACCTTTTGCCCTTGAATGTCTGTGCATGAGAGGGTTGATTTCCTGAGCTCATACATACCTCCTACTAACTAAGTTCAAGATCCGCACTGTAAGTTACAGACCTAGTGTTTTCAATCAAAGGAAAAAAATGAGGACCTGTAACTTACAGTACGGACCGAGAAAACTAGGTTTAACTTAGTAAGATAATAAATATCTTACTAAACTTATATCTCTGAGGTTAATCGGGCACGCAGAATGGTAACTTTCAAATTAAGCAGGCCATACAGTGAAATATAGCCCGCATAATTGACCAATCACAACGCGCATACTGTATGTGGCATGGATACCTCAATGAGATATCTCAGTGACAGCAACAACCAATACAATATTGTCCATTTTTTTCAGACAAGGCTATTGTTGATGGTCTGATGCCAGTTTAGCTGTGAGTTGTCTCTCTAACTCTAGTTGTCGTTCATAAGCTTCTACTTTACTGCGTTCCTCTTTCTCCTTTTGTAACTTGAGTTTCATGGCTCTTTTCTAAAAGAATAGATTTATTCAAGTCAGAATTAATAACACCAATCCACTATTTCATAGGCTAGAAAGCATTTGCGTGAAATAGGATAAAGGGATGGAAAACAGACATGAAAAGAGGGCAATGAGAAACCTAATTAACTATTTGAATGTCAGAAGTAGATGACTTAGCTCAGTAGTGATAATATAATTATAATAATCATCTATTAGCCATCTTTTAGTATGCTAATTTTCAGCTCTAGCCTATTTAAATATCCTCGTTCATAAACATATTTTCTCTTGATAATGGAGTCAAGATGACTCCGAAACGTCGAGTCCTGAATCTCTCTGTAATTTTTGCATGTGTTTGCTTCAACAAATCCCTTTTTCCCTTGGTAAGCAAGAAGGTTGAGTTGAAATAATGATTATACGGTTTGAGTTAATGAGAATTGGGTCTTAACGGTGCTCTTCAATTGGGTGTCCTAAGACCAAACCAAAGTAAACACTCTTACTACAATACCTACAGTCAAGGACAACACGATTACCAAATGTTAGAGCTCAACAGCAAACAAATTTAATGGCAACACACCCTGGAAAATGCATCCAAGCAAGGCTTCACTTCTTATTGGTTGAGAAAGTGGTGTAAGTTTTAAACCAATCACAGAGGTTAATAAAGCAAAGCCAAAGAAAGCTCAAATTATCAACAGTCGGTTAGGTAATGAAAGCCACTGACTCTTGACTACTTTCAAGTGTACTCTGAGTAATTATTATAATATTGAAAACCACTCTACGCCCCAAAGCTGTAATTAAAAATACACTGTACCAACACATCCTTATAATGGAATGGAACTGTAACATTTTAAGTTCACAAGACATGTTTCGTCTTATGTCATCTTCAGTCGCAAAACGTTTGTTACAATTATTTGAGGTGCTACCAAGCAAACATATGATGATGCCACCGGGTTTTATATCCCAGACTAGTAGATTGATCAACAAACAATACTCACCTTCAGCTTTCCAACTCTATCTTCAATAGAACTCATATCCTGTTTGATTTTTGTGAGCTTTGAATGATATGTGCGAACGTAGGAAAGCTGAAAAGAAAGGACTGTATGAAACAACTAATAATTTCCATTCTTGTAACTAAAGAAAGGTCTACTCCTAGTATTTCAACAAAACACCTACCAGACCACTTGTCAGTCTTCTCTCGACTGATTTCAAGCATGAAGCTGAAAAGAAAAATCCCACTCCCTCTGCGCAGGGGGAGGCGGGGTGTAGGATGATACATATTGGTATGTGCCACCCCAATAATTATTAAGATATTGCTTTTTGAGCTGTTTTGGTTTCAAATTGGGCATTGTTTGGCCAGTTCTGGCTTTGATCTCTTTTTGAACAGGTAAATAAGACAGAGTGAGAAGTATCCAAAATACTACTAAATACATAGTCCAGGTCCAAAAAAGGTAAGAAATTTATTCTGGTTGTTCAAAGCCCAATTTTATTAAGCTAATCTTAAGGTAAACTATAATTTGAGTTTAATTACTAACCAATATAGATTCTTACAAAAGATTTTTTGTCCTTAGTTTTAACTAAGGGCGATTTTCATTTGTCAGAACTGGCCCCTGTATGTAAATGGCTATTTTGAAGAAATTCAAAGAACAAGGATAAAACTTATCCTTATTGGTACATTCCGTTTACTAACTGACCGGTCTGGCCAGCCATTTCTGATGATCCAATGGAAAGCGCATTAAGACTTTGTCTACCATTAGCTTAAATTTAGCTTTTAAAACACTTTTAACAACTGGGATGAAAACCCCAACTACATTTTAAATACGGATTTAGTGTTAATCGGCTTTCAAACTACTGGACCCAGGTCTGAAAATGGGTATGGAAAATTATATCTTTTAAGTCTGAATCCAAAATACTGATAAGGTAAGGACCTGGAGAAACAAGCGACGCACCCACTCCCCACTTCCCTTCCCTCCCCACCACCACAACCATCTTCCTTCCCACCAGGGAAGTTGCATACCACTGACCAAAACTCCCACAATCTATCTCCCAATCTCATACCCAGAGTCCTCAGGCTCTTTGGCCAGCGGTTGGTCACCAGAAGGGACTCTGGGGAACTGGAATTTTATTACCGCAGGATTTCTGAGGTATAACAATGGAAGCCGTTAAAGAGGAGCCAATCAAAAAATTTAAATTTTTGCAGAGTCCCTAGAGTCTCTCCTGGCACCCACCCACTGACCAAAAAGCCTGAGGACTCTGGGTACAAGATTGTCTATCTCCCGGTGTACTAATAAAATAAACAAAGGACAACATAAAGAATATGTCTAGTTATTTAAATGATCCATATTGTCCTTACCATGATTGCAAGGTTTCTAGCTGACTGACAGTCAACATACTTGTCATTTTCCTGTTGAATAGTTTCAATCAGAATTCCTTGATTTTGTCTGTAAATAAAAAACATTTTATAGTGAGAAATTACAGCATTACAGCACGTAAACTTTTCATACATTCTCTTGATAGATCCTATTTTCCTTTTAGATTCCAATAATCCTTATTCAAATCTGCTTTTCGCACATAGCTGTAAGCTGTGCAAAAATACCAAAGTAGCCATCATCCTTGAGAAACCAGAGTTTCTTGGATCATTCCAAGATGTGCAGAATGTATAATAACAGTAGCAAAAGGAGGCACCATACTTAAGATCATGGGGTGGCACAGGTTTCCATCATCTTTAAAACACTTATACTTTTATGGATCACTGCTACCACTCTTTTTCATTTGATGCAACAATAATGGGATTTTCAAGCAAATGCCTAAACACTGGCGAACAAGTTATGGCTATTTTCTCAATATAATAGGTTAACATAGCAACAGTATAAGCCGCAAGAAAACAAGTTGTGTTATAACTCAAAAACAAGTTTTGTCACTCCCATTTAGTTATAGAACTCTACTCAGCACGTTTAGAAACAACTTTTTGCAAATTCTAGGGAAGGGTTTCAGAGTTCCCACAGTCCCGCATCCATCAAACATTCATTAAGTAAGAGTCTACAATAAAGAAGTTCACAACTTAAGTTAAAGCTTTATTAACGCTGCCAAAACGAGCTGCCAACTGGCCAATATGACATCACCATACCTCATTCTTTAAGTACATGACCACAGAATATACACTTTTGTTAAAGTGCGCTAATCTTAAGTATTCCTCAACTATGGGACTGTACTGAGGAGCACTAGTCTATTGACACACACCCAATCTTAATTATGTACCAGTCAAATCAAAGCTTCAACATACCCCCCCCCCAGGCAACCCCCCAAGCATTTGAATTTTTGAAAAATTAGTGTTCAAATTTCCCCTCCCCGAGCCAAATAGCTGTTCAAACTCCCCCATCCCGGGGAAATAAGCCATTCAATTTTATATACTTTTTAAGTGATACACAATATTATATCAAGATCAAAATTGCTCAGTTCTAGAGTAAAAACATAATTGAGGATGCCGCCAGTGTTTGTACGTGGTGTCTCAAGTTTCACACACACATGGATGAATTTAGGATGCCAGAAATGCCTTCAGTTCTTGAACCAGAGTTTAAATTAACAGCAAATGATTTCCATCCAATGTAATACAAACTGAGAAAACAATGTGAACATGCCTTTAATACGAACACAACATGTATTATCGTAGACTAACCCCAGATTATTTAAGCTTTTGTTGAGATATTTTAGCTATATTGTGTGACAGTGATTGTGTTATGTGACTTCCGTTTCCGGTATTTTGATAAGACAATAGAATCGAGTTACTTGTATCATATCAATTATCGCTAGGGGTGTGTCGCGCGTGGGTACGTACAAAAGGATCAGATAAACAATGTAATTTTACTAGAGACTTGAGATTTGAGACTAGCTACTAGAGAGAGAAATTGTGCTGTAATAATTCAAGGATATTAAATCGTGAAGTTTGCGAACACTGGCTGATACTGGCTTAAGGCATTCGCAACACTTTTGATATAAATTGCAGCGGCACAACGGCACCGCATGAAGCCACAATTCTTCCCTTAAAAATCAGACAAGTTTGACTTGTCGACCTCCGCCATGACTTATCATGCGTCGTGCACGCACCAAGACACGTCACATGACATTGAGGCTTGGGTTCAAATTCCCCACCCCTTATGCATATGCATGGGGCCTCGGGAAGCCATAGGGTTCAAATGGCCGAGGTATGTTGAGGAGAGGGGGTGGGAATGTTCAAGCTTTGATTTGACCGGTACATTACTCATTGACTATAGGACTGTAGGACTACAGGAGCAGTAGCTTTTACACTTAATCTTTATCTTAATCTTTATTTTTGATCGACCTTGGGGCTGTGTGACTATGGGAGTGCTATTTTAGTTTCTAAAATTTTACGACTGTGGGAACAGTTGACTGTACATACTGTTACAAGTTAGCCTGTTTGATATTCTGAAATTGCTCTAACTTGTAATAATATATTTTAATACATATCCGGAAATCACAAAAAGGCGTGGGCACTGGATTCAAAATATGCCTTTAGACATGAAAATAATAATTAAGTGCCAGGGTACAAGCTAACCTCCGATCCTAATTTTCTCCAGAGACATTTCATTGCATTGGGGAAAGTAATAAGACGGGGAATTGAAGTAGTACGGAATTGAAAACCTGTTTATGCCATTAAAGCCTCCGGATACGTGCTTATTAAAGTGTAGTTTAACTCTTACAGCTATAGGGTACAAAAGGCACTCACAAAACCTACGTTAATTCGCCGAGTCTTTCTTGAATGTTCTCCAGATTGGGGGTGAAATAATACATAAAACCGTCTGTGAGAATCTCGTTGACATCAACTCCACTTTCTTTGTTCTCTCCACTGGTGTCTGCATTCTCTGCTACTGTGTTTTCGGTCATATTTATTGAATTATACTCAGTAGAGTTGCCCCAACTGCATCTTTTACGCTCTAGAAGTCGATGGTAGTACGACTCAAACCCGAGACATTATCGACAAGCCTCGGCATACACGAGAATTTCCTTAATAGGACATAGGACTATATACTATAATCCGCTGACCACTTACTTAGGTGCGAAATTTCGAAATCGTGACTTTTCCTGAATATTTTGAAGAAGGACGTGAGCGAAAGCCGGTTTCACGCGGTATTTGTGAAAAAGGAACAATTCAAATTAACACTCTTTTATGGCACTGGGAAAGGTCTCCTTCGCTTGTACATCCATAGCGTTATGTCTGATCCTTCTCCCTTCGCGGACGTCGGCGATTTGAAGCCTCGCCAAGGCTCGTTTTCGACATGGAACAAGAAGAGTTGGAAAGATCTGCAGTTTGCTGTGAAGCAAACAAAGTCCGTCCAACAGAGTCTTGTAAACCGAGTGCCTCATTCATTCACGTTCTGCGAGAATAAGCTTTATTTTCTTGCAGTTCCGTTTGGGAGTCGTGAAAATACTATCCACTATGTTGACCTTAAACAAGACAGCAAAGAAGAAAACGATTTTATGCCTCTCCCGTGGAAACCTTTGTTGGACTCGCTTAGGATCAGCCGTTCATTTTCGGGTTATTCCAGGGAGGAGCAGTTGCTCCGAGAAAGGAAACGTCTTGGGGCGTTCGGAATCACCGCTTACGATTTTGACGAAACGTGTAGACGGTTTATGTTCTCAGCTTCAAGCAGCTTGTACACATGCACGGATTGGCGAATTGATGAAGAGGTGAGCCCAACCTGTTTAAAGTTCAGTTATGTTTTAATAAGCTTTTTTCATTGAAAAAGTCTTACTGTTAAAACATATGGGTTGGATCGGGATTTCTCAACTCGTGACTGATTTTAGCGTGATGAAGAAAATGCCTTGGGTACATTGTGTTGATTGTTTTGAAATTGATGGGAAATGTGTTTGGCTAATTAGCACAGTGGGTCATTCATTGCATTGTGATCACTTACCACAGTAATCGTTAATTTGATAGGTTGCACTTGACCCGCCGTTTTGTTTTGTTTATAGGATTAAATGTTAAAGTTAGTAGCAATTTTACTGTCGCTTGCGTTTTCAATATCATTTCAAACCTGTTTTTTAGAATCCACACCCGTTTTCAGACTTGAATTTATACCCAATTTTAGGTCATCCACTCTTGTGTATTAAACTTAACTTAAACTTGTGTATTAAACTTAACTGTAAAGATAGGCCATTGATTTTATTGCATCATACTCCATTGAACTCCTTTGCCATCTGTGAACCAAGTAGTGCAAACACACTAAGGGATGTTCAGGTATGAAGTTAGGACATGTGGGAGAGGTGTCACTAATTATGTAAGGGCATGACCTGCATGGGAAAAACAAAAACACAAAGATTTGATTTCAGGGTCTTCCTGCATCTTGATCTGACAAGTACCCTGCGTTTATTAAATAAGTGCCCCTCTGGCTCTCTTTGGGTAAGACCCCCTTTTTGCAAAAAAACAACCATCACCTCACACAATGAAACCTCTGATTTACAACTGGTAAAGTTGAGTTCACAATAATCTTGATCTTTTAAATACACCTGGCAATACAGAGGCTCTTAAATTTCAACCACTCACATAGGTCTGTGAATGCATCTCAGCCTGCACTCAGTTCAGTGAGTGCAGGCTCATTTCCCAAACAGCAGCTGGTGATCAAGTGTAATTGGTGCATAGAGCGTTAAGTATGGTTGCAGTTTCCTGTTATTTTTTTACTGCTTCCAGTCATCCTTACTAGCATTGGTATT